>NW_004955495.1:4307227-4309332 GCF_000276665.1 Chinchilla lanigera
GCTGGTTATGGAGCTCAACGCAAAGCCCCCAGGTTCGGTATTCAGGAGGGAAAAAAAGTGAGCAAGAGAACAAACTCAGTGAGCAGCAGCCTATACGTGCGCTGTCAGTCATACTCTAGGCCTGCGGTCCCCGGTGGAGGTCAGCAAGGTCAGGGTCCCAGCCATGCTGAGTCATTCTCCTTGGGGAGTGGAGGGTAGCCCGGAAGGGACCAGCTTTCTCTGCTCATGGATCTGTCTGAATGTTCACACTTGCGCACCCTAACAGCGTCGCCCGTGGTTCCCCTTTGGTCATCCGCAGGGTCTTTCTCCTTGGCTCCTTGACTCTTATTTGAGCCCTCAGGAAGCCCAGAGGAAAAGGGGAGCTTTTCGTGACCCCTGTGAGGCTTGGGTGGGTCATGGAGCCTGGTGACAGCCGGGTGTAGCCAGCCCAGCACCTCCGCCCGGAAGTCACAGACACCCCTCCCACAGGCTGTCCCCCGGACTATGTGCCCCCCGAGATCTTCCACTTCCACACGCGGTCAGATGTGCAGCTCTACGGCATGATCTACAAGCCCCACACCCTGCAGCCGGGGAAGAAGCACCCCACCGTGCTTTTTGTGTATGGGGGTCCCCAGGTGGGTGCACCTGGCCCCGCCCCCGGCCCCTCCACCTGGTGTCCCTGGTAGAGGCTCACCACCCCTCTCCTCCCACAGGTGCAGCTGGTGAATAACTCCTTCAAAGGCATCAAGTACCTGCGGCTCAACACGCTGGCGTCCCTGGGCTACGCCGTGGTGGTGATTGATGGCCGGGGGTCGTGTCAGCGAGGGCTCCGATTCGAAGGGGCCCTGAAAAACCAAATGGTAACTTCCTGCCTGAGCTGCCCTGGGCTCTGCCCAGGTCGGGAAAGGGAGCCCCATGTCTCGGGGGTGGGCCCTGGGCCCATCTGCAGGACAGTCCTGGCCGGGATGGCATAAGCGAGGCAGCCTTAGAACCAAGCAGGGCCCTGCTTCGCTGCTGAGCTCTGAGCTGGGCCCAGGGGACACAGATGTCCCAGCCACCTGCGCCCGGGCATGAGGCCCTGGAGGAGGCAGAGGGCCCCATGCGGCGAGACTCAGAACAGGCTGGGCCCACAGGAAGCCCCGGGCTGGGCCGGGGGAGGGGATGGTGGCCGTAACTGGGCCGATGGGGCCCGGTGATGGTGATGACCGTGGTGGGAATGACGAGAAGGGTGGCGGTGGTGACGGTGATAGTGACGTGTCCCTCCGTTCCTGCCACTCTGCCAAGACCACAGCTCTGGTAACTTAAGGACCGAAATGTGTCGCCCAGTTCTGGAGGCATCCGCAGGACAGGCGGGTGTGGAAGGCTGCGGCCAGCGTCGTGGCTGGCGCCTCGCTGCTGCGCCCCCTGGAGGCGTGGGACGCACGTGGAGGAAGGGGTGCCAGGGGCAGAACGGGGAGCGTCTTCTTCCTGTGAGGGCACCGGCTCTGTCACGAGAGGGAGCCCTCTCTCCTAAGAGAGGCACTCGCCTCCTAAGTCCACACCTCTCCATGCTGCCCCAGGGGTCGGAGTTTGGAGGGGAAGCCATCGCCCAGGGCTTGGCCGTGGGCTGTGACGACAGTGACTGACGGGGTGACCAAGCCTTGGCACAGGCCCCAGCCACCACGTCTCTCCTCATGCCCACGCTTAAGTGGGCATGCTGACTGCCACCATGCCCACCTCGATGAGCAGGCTGAGAGCCAGAGCAGGCCTGTGACTCCAAGAGTCGCCCAGGAGGCAGGCGGCAGAGCAGGGCCATCCTCCCGAGAGCTGGCAGGGCCTGGCATGGGCCAGGGAGACAGGGCCGCCCCTCATCTAGGAGGAGCGGCCCGCATGGGGCAGCGGCGGGCGCTGGGTGCCCTGGAGGTGGCCACTGAGCCTGCCGGCCTCACCCTCAGGGCCAGGTGGAGATCGAAGACCAGGTGGAGGGCTTGCAGTTCGTGGCCCAGAAGTACGGCTTCATCGACCTGAGCCGCGTCGCCATCCACGGCTGGTCCTACGGTGGCTTCCTGTCACTCATGGGCCTCATCCACAAGCCGCAGGTGTTCAAGGTGGGCCCCGCCCCTGCGCCGCGGCCCCTCCCGCCGGCC
>NW_004955495.1:4309452-4324362 GCF_000276665.1 Chinchilla lanigera
CCCACGCCACCGCGCCCAACCGCCCGGGAGGCGCCCGCGCCAGGGGCCTCGCCAAGTGGCTGTTTCTCCGCAGCAGCCCCACGGGGCCGAGCCCCCCTCCTCATTGCCCGCCACCGCCGACCCCAGGATGGCATCCGGCCGCACAAAAGCCCCAGCCCGCCGGCAGCTCTCTGTGGGAGGCTGAGCCTGGGACCCCGGCCTCGGAAGGGCAGAGGTGGGGCATGGTGTGGAGAGCTTCGGGGAGGGGGCCCAGGCCGGTGGCGCAGTCGGGGCACCGGGGCGGCGGCCACGAGGAGGAGGAGGAAGCGGGGCCGGGCCCTCCGTGTCCTCCTGCGGTGCCCTCCTCCCCGGAGCAGCACACAGCCCCAGGGACAGCCCTGGGGACACCCGGCCAGGGCCCCTTCCCCGCCACTCGCATGCATGACCAGCCCCACGCCTCCGGGGAGGCCCGGACAGCGGGCAGCGCTGCTCCCCGACCGATGCCTCTGTCTCCGTTTCTCCCCGCCCGCCCGCTGTGCCCCCAGGTGGCGATCGCGGGCGCGCCCGTCACCGTGTGGATGGCCTACGACACCGGGTACACGGAGCGCTACATGGATGTGCCCGAGAACAACCAGCAGGGCTACGAGGCGGGCTCCGTGGCCCTGCACGTGGAGAAGCTGCCCAACGAGTAAGGCCCTGCTCGCCCTGAGCCGTGCCAAGACGGAAAAGATGGTTCCCCACTTCTCACACAGTCCCATCCCTTGCCCCCCTAAAGTGCTTGCCACAGGGTTTACTTTGTTGTTATTTGTCCCACCGGGGGTGGGATCCAGGGCGTTAGAACAGCAGCCCCAGCATTTTTTTTTTTTTTTTTTGAGACAGAGTCTTCCTTAGTTGCTAAACTGCCCTGGCTGTGCTTCAACTGTGATCCTCCTGCCTCAGCCTCCCAGAGTGCTGTAATGACAGGCATGCGCCATCTTTCTTGGTTTTTTGAGGTTTTTTTTTTTTGGCACCAGGTATCGAACTCAGGACCTTGAGCTCGCCAGGCAGGCGCTTGGGCCACTGAGCTACATCCTCGGCCCAGCCATCATTCTTGGCTTTACCACCCTGAATGTAGCCCTGGGCTCCTTGACCCAGAACACGTGTCACATGGCCACTGGCACTCTGCTCTGGGACATGGGCACCTACAGGGTGATAGCATCAGAACAGGCACCAGATGTCCCCTTCATGCTTTGGCTTTGGTGGCATTCTCTGGTGTGTCCCCACCTGGCTAGTGTCCCGGGACCTGTGGAGGTGACCTGGGCTCCAGGGCAACATGAAAGCCCAGCCTGACCTGAGGCCGCCCGACCTCGACCACCAGCAGGGGGCGCACGTGTCCACATTCCGGTTCACGGATGACTCCTCAGACCGCACAGATTAGCAGATGTCAGGGCGACTGCTGGTGGCGGTCGGCAGTATGCTGCACCCAGAAGTGGTGGGGTGCGGGCTACTGCAGGGGCGCCAGATGTCACTGAACCCTTGCCTTAAAACAGTTGCCTTAGAGTAGGTAGATTTTTTTTTTTTTTTTTTTCGGTTTTTCTCCGGTACACGGGAACCGAACTCACGACCTTGCGCTTGCCAGGCAGGCGCTTTTTGCCACTGAGCTAAATCCCCAGCCCTAGAGTAGGTAAATTTGACCTCAGTAGATTCTTTTATAAAAGGAAAAAATAAGCCAGGCATGGAGGTGTATGATTGTCATCCCACTGCTCTCAGAGACTGAGGTAGGAGGACTGCACATTTGAATTCAGCCTGAGCACTTTAGCGAGACCTAGTCTCAAAATTTAAAAATTAAATTTTTTAAAAAATTAAAAGCCAGGCGTGGTGGTGCATTCCTGTAATCCCAGCACTCTGGAGGCTGAGGCAGGAGGATCCCTGAAAGTCCCAGGCCAACCTGGGCTACATAATTCAAGGCCATCCTGAACTAAATGGGGAGGCTCTGTCTCAAAAACAAAATAATTAGACAAGGCATGGTGGTGCACACCTATAACCCCAGCACTCCGGAGGCTAGGGCAGGAGGATTGCTGTTGGAGGCCAGCCTGAACTGTACAGTGAAACCCTGTCTCAAAAAGACCAAATAAATAAATATAAGAATTTACGTCTTCAGGCATCCTGGCCGCTTTTCATACATTCAGCAGCCGCAAGTGGGCAGTTTGGGCGAGGGTGGGTTTAGAATGTTGTCACCCACCAGTTCCCGAGGTGTGCGCTCCCTCTCCTCCCTGCATGGAGCCGCGGTTACCCTGACTGCCAGCTGTGCCACGCCAGGGCTGGAGACTGTCACTGAGCCCCCGCAGTGACCCCAGCCTCAAACGCCTGCCCCATCTTCCAGGCCCAACCGGTTGCTGATCCTCCACGGCTTCCTGGATGAAAATGTGCACTTTTTCCACACAAACTTCCTCGTTTCGCAGCTGATCCGGGCGGGGAAACCTTACCAACTCCAGGTGCGTGGCCTCTGGTGCCTCGGGCCTGCCAGGGAAGGACACCAGGCTCCCTAGGGTGTAGGAGGAGAAGCTTGAGAACTGGACACCAGGGGCTGGAGCAGGAAGGGGGGCAGGGCGTAGTCAGGTGATTGACAGTTCTAGTTGGGCGGGGCATCGCATGAGGTGGGTGGGCTTTGGTGGGAGGCGGGGCTTAGGGAGGGTGAGGCGAGGGTAAGGGGTGGGCCCGGAAAGGCTTCAGTTAGGGATCGGGCTAAGGTGCTGAGTTCAGGGTTTTTATTAGAAGGAGGGCTGGGTCTGTAAGGGGCGGAGCTTCTGTTTTGGTACCGCACTGTTGCCATAGAACACAGAGGAAACCAGGTCACAGATAGTCAGGGACAGCCTTCCAGGAGCCAGGGCTTGGCAGGTCCTGCCTTGCGGCCAGGGAGGGAGGAGGAAGGCAGAGTCCCGGCTGGGTGAGGCGCTGATGCGGGGGTAGGGGCCGTCTTGTTGGCAGGTTGGTGAGCCCTGTCCAAGGTTTAGGCTAGGGATGGTGTCCCCCTGGAAGGACCCCAGGGTAGAGGGGAGGAGGCCAGTGGGTGGTTTGGTGCCTCACTTCCCTGGGCAGTGGGCCACCTGACATCCGGGAGCCTGGACGGGAGAAGATGGCTCAGAAACCCACCTCAGATGGGGGCAGTGATGCATGTCTGTCGCCCCAGCTCTGTGGGGGCTGAGGCAGGAGGATGAAAAGTTTGGGTCCAGCCTGGACTACTTAGAGAACTGAATCCTGTCTCAAAGTGAAAAATAAGGGGCTGGAGATGTAGCTCAGTGCGAGTACCCCGGGTTCAATCCCCAACACAAGAAAGGGGGGGAGGGAAGGAAAGAGAAAGAGAGAAAGGGACTGGGCAGAGGAACCAGCACTTGCTGGCTAGGTCCATTGGGACCTTCTGGGGCTGGTGTCACCCTGTCCCCAGCCCCAGGGGCAGCAGGGTGCTGCTGAGACCCACTTCACCGCCAGAAGCATGACCAGTGCCTCTGTCTCTGTCCACGCAAGAGCCTGGGCATCAGCTGGTCCCGGGATAGGAGGCCTGGGTCGTTCCATGGGCGTGGCCCTGGCACCAGTGCTACTGTGGCCATTGGTCACGTCCCCTCACGTGGTAGCAAGGGCCAGAGAACACAAGTCCAGGATTGGTTGCTACCTTGGGGTAGCTGGAGCTCAGCCTATGCAGTTCAAACAGGGCCAGTGCTACAGCAGGGTGGTGGAAGGAAGGCCAGGGCACCGGACTGAGCCCCAAAGACTCCCGGGACCAGCGGGTGGCACTCAGCTGGCCTAGGGGCAGGAGGCCTGGCACCTCCCTCAGCCTTCCACACCTCCCAAAACGAGAAGCCTTGTGGGCCTTGCTTTCCTGAGCCTCCCAAAGGGCCCATGGGCACCCATTTCTGGAAGCAGGGGTGGAGCCCCAGGACCGGGGTGCCCCTCCTCAGCCGGTGTCCCCCTCTCCCTGCAGATCTACCCCAACGAGAGGCACAGTATCCGCTGTCCCGAGTCAGGCGAGCACTACGAGGTCACGCTGCTGCACTTTCTCCAGGAATACCTCTGAGCGCCTGCTGCCCGCCGCGAGCCTCACGTCAGAGCACAACCCCGGGGCCAGGCAGAGGGACCTAGGGACCCCACGCCCGCCCGCCGACCCACCGGCCAGGGGACGGCCCCGTGGCCCAGGAGGAGCCGCCAGCACCGCCGCCTTTATCGCCCCGACGCCTTCGATCCTTTTTTTTTTTTTTTTTTTCATTTTTTTCCAGTACCTGGTATCGAACTCATGTTTTTTTTTTTTTTTGCATCGCTCCTGGTTTGTTTGCTTGCTGCTTCTTGGTTGCCAGGACAGAGAGTGGCCGATCCCCAGGTGGCACTGCCTCAGGCCACCCCTCCCCTCAGGGGAGGAAGCCACAGCCCCGCAGGGCCCTGGAGCGCCAGGCGCTTTGGCCAAAACACCCCGGGGTAGCCAGGCTGGGAGGCGAGGGAGCCCCGGCCCTGGGCGCCCCCCACCCAGGCCTCGGCCCCCCAGGCTGGCAGCCACCGTCCCCAGCACAGGAGCATGCAATGCCTGTCCTCCCCGCCAGCCACGCACTTCATAGCTGTGTTGTCTCCCGAGGGGCGTTTTGCATAGCTATTTAAGAGACACAAAGCAAGGGGCGCCCACATCTAGAGTCGGGGTGTCCGCCTGTCACCGTGCACCCCGTGTGTCCCAAAGCCCAGAGGACAGAATGGCCAGGGCGACGCCTGTGGACACAGGGAGCCCTCCTGCCCCTGGCCGGCCCCTCCCCAGCCACACACGTCTGCCTGGCTGACACCAGGGTCCCGGGGCTGGGAGCGGGAGCTGTGCCCACTGTAGGGACCTGGTCCCGCTTCCTTCCCTTCTCCACCTGGAGTTGGGGCAAAAAGTAAAAAGAAAAGGAAGGAAGGAAGAAAAGAAAACACCTCTACATATTATGGAAAGAAAATATTTTTGTCGATTCTTATTCTTTTATAATTATGCGTGTAAGAAGCAGACTCATTAAACAGTTCCAGACGGGACGCTGCCACCTGCCTGAGTGAGGCTCCTAAGTCCTGGCGCTGCCCTGGGGGTGGGGGCCAGGGCCACCCTGCCCAGGACGCGGGTGGGGCGACTGCACGCCCGCCCCGGGACGGTGCTGCGCCCCTTAGTGGACAGGCCCAGAGAGGACAATGCAGCTGTCCCCAGGAGCCGGTGTCCCTAAGCATCTACGGAGATGAGCGGGTCTGTGCCCTTGAGGCAGCACCCTTGCTGGGTCCTTGAGCTCGTCCAGAGGCTTTGCTCTGCTCCCGGGAGATGCCAGCTGGACAGGACATGATGTCAGCAGTCGAGACACCAAGCAAGACCCTGGTGAGAGTGCCTGGGCCCTTTCCAATAGCACAGAGGGACCACCATGCTCAGTCCCCTTCCCCGGTACTTCTGGAAGCCCACTCTAAAATCTCAGTACAGTCAGGCGCTTATAATCCCAGCTACTCAGGAAGCTGAGGCAGATCACAAATTCAAGCCTAGAAAACAGTGAGAGCCTGCCTCAAAATACAGCACTATGGATGCAGCTCAGTGCAAACGCCTTGGCAGTTTAGTCCCCAGTTCCACCACCAAAAAACACCTCAGTACAAAAAGTATATTTATAGCTGGGCGTGGTGGCGCAGGCCTGTGATCTCAGCACTCAGGAGGCTGAGGCAAGAGGACTGCCACAAGTTCAAGGCCAGCCTGGACTGCAGAGTGAGTTCAAGGACAGCTGGAACTACATAGCGAGACCCTGTTCCAAAAAAAAAAAAAGGTATATCTAGAGGAGAGCTATTAGAGCCGCCCCAGCATGGCCGCCTAGGTGTCTCCTACATATTTCACAAACCCTCAGTGCATATATGTCTGCCCACAGGCAGGCGCTCCTCCATGCCTTAAATTTTGTACTCACTCTAGCTTCTTAGCTGTATAGTGCTGCCTTATGGTGCTGCATTTGTCTGATTTCACTGGGACTTATTTCCCCAATTCACTATCAAGGGACTCAACTGCCCTTATAGCACAAAAGCAGCTGTAGTAAATAAAATGTAGGTGAATGGGTGTGGCTGTGTGCCAGTAAAGCTTTATTTATAGAACCAGGCAGCCAGCCGGATGTGACTTATAGGCCAGGCTTGACCAACCCCTCCTATAAATGCTCCTGAAACAGATAGCTTCGTACATGCTTTGGGCTTCTGTGTGAGTTCATATGGTAATTTCCTGGACTTGTCTAAGGTATGTTCAAGACGAGTGCAGCCGCACAACCATCATCTCAGAACTCTAGGAGGCAGAGGCAGGAGGATGGCAAGTTTGAGCTCAGCCCGGGAAACTTAGTGGCTTTGCAAGACTCTGTCCCAAAATAACAAAAGGCTGGGGATGTAGCTCAGTATAAAAGCCCTGGGTACCACCAAAAAAAAAAAAGAAAAAAAAAATTCACATGCAAACTTGAAGAGTATTTCCAAAGTGTCTCCGCCAAAAGAGAAATCCAGTTTTCCTGTTTCATTCCTTCATTGTACTACATGTCAAATAGTTTTATCTTTCTCAGTCTCACAAAGAAAAAGTAGCAAATCTAATTGGAACTCACAATTCTCTTCCATGGGGAGGGTTTTTTTTTTTTTTTTTTTTTTTTTTTTTATTGGTTGGTTGGTTTTTTTGTCTTTTTGAGACAGGGTCTCGCTATGCAGTTCAGGCTGGCCTTGAGCTCACTTCGTAGCCCAGGCTGGTCTCGAACTGGCAACGATCCTCCTGCCTCAGCCTCCCGAGTGCTGGGACTTCAGGTGTGCATCACTGCCAGGTGTGGTGGTGCATGCCTGTGATCCCAGCACTCGGGAGGCTGAGGCAGGAGGATCCCCACAAGTTCAAGGGCAATGTGGGTTACATAGTCTTAAGTACATGGTGAGACCCTGTGTCAAAAAATAAAATTAAAATAAAAAATTTTAAAAATAAAAACTAGGACTTGGGGTGCAGCTCAGTGATGGAACATTTATTTGCCTAGCATGCATCAGGCCCTGGGTTCAATCTCTAACACTGCAAAAAAATTTTTACAACACCTGTAGACACGCTGGAAATTGCAAAAACAGTACAGTCACGTGGCTCCTGCACCAGCTCCCCCAAGGCTGATGTCTTACCTGGCCACAGCAAGCTGTCAAAGCCTAGGAACTGATGTTGCTACAATGCCATTAGCCAGACTCTGGGCCTTGTTTGGATTTTATCAGTTTTTCTGTATAATTGTGTGTTTCTATCCTACACCATCACCCTCACAGGTTCCTGTAGCCACACCACAAGCAACACAAACAGTTTACTCACCACAGTGGATCTCCCACCTGGTGCCCCCGAAGTGTACATCCACCCCATCTGTGATCTCTTAATATAAAGAGAAAACTCTGATATTCATTTGATCAGATCTTTATGACAGCTGAGGGTCACGTCACAACCAGGAAGCAAGATGTTTGAAATGGGATCTTTTAATCCCTTCAGTGTGATTTTTGTGTTTATTTAGAGAGATGGGAAAAAAAGAAGCTTGGGACTTTCTTCCCAACATTCTGGGAGGCTGAAATAAGAGGATCACAAGTTCAGGTCCAGCCTGGGCAACTCAGCAGCTTAGCCAGACACTGCCTCAAAATAAAAAATGAACACAAGCGGCAGGGTGGGGCTGTGTGAAGGCCCTGGATTTAATCCCCGGGTGTGGAGGAAGGAAGGGAGGAAGGAGGGAGGGAAGAAGGAAGGGAGAGAGAAAAGAAGAGATCCAGAGATGTACAGAAAGCCTTGCGTTTTTTGGAGGAGACTGACAGCTCACAGCTGTAGTACCTGGCCAGCCCCAGAACCTGCCCACTAACTGCATTTCTCACAGGGACATGGAAGGTCGGTGGTGAGGTAATGGGTCCAGAGCAGGCTCTGCAAAGAGGAAGAAACGTCCTAACCCAAGGAGGTGCGTCATGTTGCTGCAGAAATTCAAGTCCCTGCTGGGCAGGGTGGTGCACGCCGGTCATCCCAGCGCTCAGAAGACAGAGGCAGGAGGATCACTGCGGGTCTGAGTCCAGCCTGGGCTACACAGTGAATTCAAGGCCAGCCTGGACTACATAGTGAAACCGTCTCAAAAACAAAAAACAAAAACGAGAAGAAAGTCATCAAGCCCCAACGTCACAGGAACCTTGGAGGAGCCTGCCTCCTACACAAAACTCCTTAGCTCTCCGGGGCTAAGCGTCCTCCCTCCTCCTGTCCTGGGCGTGGCGGGATCAGTCCCTCCAAGGGTGCATTAGAGGCCAGCTTGGGGTTGCCTACGATACCTTCCCTCTGGACTCTGTCCTTGCTAGTCCAGAAGGACTAGGAACATCAGATTAACTCTTCACCTCCACGCCTGCAGTTTTCCTGAAGTTTTAAGCAATTGGTGACCAAAAGAATGGTGTATGCCTGTAATTCCAGTACTCAGGAGGCCGAAGCGGGAGGATTGCTGTGAATCTGACATCAGCCTGAACTATATATATAGTGAAACCCCGCCTCAACAAAACCAAACACACGGATGATTTCCCTTCAAAGCTGAAAACCTGAGACTCCCTGAGGAGACACACAGCAGCAACAGCTAGAGTTCTCACTGTGCCAAATCCTGCAACAGGAACTTTGCCTAAATCCCCTCCCTGAACCTCCTTAACATGCCTGTGAGGGAGGGATCATTTTCTTCTTTTTGTTCTGAGATAATTTTAGGCTCCCAGAAATGTCTCAGAAGTTGCATGGGGCCACCTAACACCTCCCAGCTTCGCAGAGCCAGGACACCTTAAGGAGGAGAAGTACAGGCTGAGTCCTGCAGCCAGGAGGTCAGCTCCGCACGCTGCTGCCGCCCACTAACCCGAGCACCTCAAGTACCTCGCTAGAGCCGGGCCGTCCTGCTCCCGCGCCCGTTTGTGGTCCAGGATTTCACGCTGCGCCCTGTGATAGTGTCTCCGCTTGCATGGTCCCTCAGCCTCTGCTCCAGGGAATTGCGGGCTGTTTCATAGAATGTCCCTCAGTTTGGTTTCGCCCAGCGATGAGCTCATGATGAGACTGTGGTCATGCATTTCTGGCAGAATCCCAGAGGACTGTGGGACTGTGTCCTTTCATCAGTGGGTCTGTCACCACTCTCATTAGTACTGACTTTAATGCTGCCAACCGTCCACCATAAAATCGCCACTTTTTTCTCTGTTGTTCATAAGCACCTTAGGGAAAAACACTTAAAGGCCGTGCAGATATCCTGCTTCACATTCTGTCTTCTCCTACTTAATTCTTTTTCAACCAAGAGAAAGTTGTTAATGAACAGCATTTTAGGTTGCAGTTAATTTTGATCTGAAAATTATTTCCATGGTGAAAAGAAAAAAAAAGCACTATTTTTACACTTAGCAATATACTCAGTGAAATGTCAAGGAATTTATGTACGACGACAGCCATCTACAAATGCCATTTGAACAGGCATCATGTAAAAATGAACAGGCAGCCGGGCGTGGTGGTGCACGCCTGTAATCCCACCACCCAGGAAACTGAGGCAGGAGGATTGTTAGGAGTTTAAGGCCAGTGTGGGCTACATAGTGAGACCGTCTAACAAAACAAAAACGAATAGGCAGGAAAAACATAAATATAAGGGAATATATTCTTCCAATTTAATACAATATTACATATTGTCGGACATGACGGTGCACGCCTGGCATCCCAGTACTCTCAAGGCTGAAGGAGAATGGTAAGCTCGAGCCCACCCCAGGCCACTTAGCGAGTGTAGTGGATTGATAACTGGTGGTCAACTTATAACCCCCAGCTGAACTGGGTAAGCGTGGTGCTGGGTGTGGGGATTGTTGCCAGCAGCATAAGAGGCAGCCCTGGAGAAGGAAGCTTTTTAAGAGGCTGCTGGGAGCTGAGAGAGGCTGTTGGTTGTTTTGGAGGAGCTCGTCGTGCTGGCTTTCCTGATGAACTTGGCTGTTTTTACCCTCTGAGGGGCTCAGGACCTCGTTGGCACTGAGAATGGCTTCGGTTCACTTTGGGGGAGCTCTGGTCCTCACTTTGAGCATCGCTTCCTGGCTCCGGAGGAGAAGATGGTGCACTGCTGGTCTCCTGGAGAAGCTTGCTGCGTTGGCTTTCCTGATGGGAACTTGGCCATCCTGATCATCGGAGGAGCTCGGGACCTCACTGTTGCTGCGATGGCTGTGGTATCTTTTGGGGGAGCTCTGGTTCTTCTGAGCATCGCTTCCTGGCTCCAGTGCAGACCCCTCAGCCTGCTAGCACAGATCCTTCATCCCACTGGCACAGATGTTCTAGATTCCACCACTGACCTTTGGGCCTTCCCAGCGCAGATCTGTGAAACAGGCCTGCATGAGACATTGTTATGGGCTCTAGACCTCCAAGTGGACTTGTGGGGGGCATTGTTATGGGCTCTAGGCCTTCAGCTGGACTCATGCAGGACATTTCTGTGGGATCCAGGACCTCGGCTAATTTCCTTGGTCTTAGTGTGTGGACAGATTTCCTGCACTCTTTTGTATATCGTTCTTTGGGTGATTATTATAAATACCCTTATACAATATGTGTCCTATATATTGTTCCCCTTGCAAAAATAAGCCCCTAACCAACATAGCGAGGTGGGGAGACACCAGCTCAAAATAAAGAAGGCTGGGAATGTAGCTCAATGTGAATGCCTTGGGTTCAATCCCCAGTACCAGAAGGGGAAAAAGACTTTTTTAAAAAACTTTTTTGGTCCTTTTGAAACAGGGTCTCAATAAGCAGTTCAGGCTGGCCTTGAGCTCACTTTGTAGGTCTCGAACTCAAAACGATCCTCCTGCCTCAGCCTCCCAGTATGCTGGGATTACAGGCGTGCGCCACCAAGGCCGGCAAAAAAGACATTTTTAAGAGATAAATTTCAAGTGCAAGTAAGATCCCTCGCGTCCCTTCCACTCATTTTGTGGGTTCACTGACGATTGTGGGTGCAATCATTAAAGCGCTCCTTTAAAGATGACCAAAAGCTTTCATCCCACCAGCACTCATTGGAAGAGAGGTACAGCCAATCATCGCGGCCCCAAGCCCTGCCCCAACAAGGGCCCTGGGCAGCGGAAGGGGCGGGGCACAAGGGTCACGCGGCCGCAGGACGCAGACGTGGCCCGCGACGCCCGCCCCACGTGTCCCTCGCCGCGCCTCGTCCGCTCGCCCCCGCCCGCGGCGCAGGGTCCCAAGATGGCGGCGCCCAGCAGACACCGGAACGGCTGTGGCACGGCCTGGTTTGCCGCGCTGCTCCTGGCGGCACTGCCTCTGAGGCCGGCGGAGGCCGTGTCCGAGCCCACGACGGTGGCGTTTGACGTGCGGCCCGGTGGCGTCGTGCATTCCTTCTCCCAGGACGTGGGCCCCGGGGTACGCGCCGCTGTCGCCCGGTCGTCCGAACGAGGGTCGGGCCGGGCGGGGGGCGGGCCCGGCGGCGGGGACTGCGTGGGGGAAGCGCCGAGACGAGGGCCTCCCGGGCGGGGCGGGGCGTGAGCCCGCCGCCCTCTCCTGTCACCTGCGCCGTCGGGCGGGAGCGGCGCCCGCGAGGTCCCCACCCGGCCGCCGAGGCTGGGACGCCGGGCCGCCTTCCGTGGAGCCGTCATGGCTGGGGGGAGCCCAGCCTCGGCCCCAGCGGGCAGCAGAAGCCTCTTCCTCGGCGTCCCCTTCCTGCGTGCCGGCTGTGCCCGTGGTTGGCTCGCGTCGAGCGCGCCCTCATAGCCTGGTGGTCTGCCAGGGGCGTTACGTTAAGCCCGTTTGACCGATGAGGAAGTAGTTCAGAGGGTTTTTTACTTCCCAAGGAGTAGTGGCACCCGCGGGAGGCTGAGGCGGGAGGGTCCCCGCGAGGTGGAGTCCAGCCTCAACTACTTAGGGAGAACTTTTCTAAAAAAAAAAAAAGGTTTTCTCTCGTCCAGGGCCCCAGGTGTCTGCTCCCAAAGCACCTTTCTGCAGGGGTGGTTGCTGGAGGGAGTGTGCATTCTTTCTGATGACCCAGGGGCTCTTGGAAGGAAGGGAGGGGCGGGGTAGGATCTCTCCAGTCCTGATTCTGCAGGCCCTGAGACCCTGTGCTGGTTGCCCTGAGAATCACCCCCTACCAAGTCTTGTTTCTCACCTTTTCTAGGACAAATTTACCTGTACGTTCACTTACGCATCTCAAGGAGGAACCAATGAGGTGAGTCCCAAGTCCCACGCCACTTGTCCTACAGAGTCGCTGTGCAGGGGACAGTGCATCCTGGGGGCCGCAGGAGCGGAGCCAGAAAGGGCCGTTGCTCTCATCACACCATAACAGCAGATTCTGCCCCTTTTTGGTCCACAGAGCAAGTAGGTATCTGGACAAAAAGAACAGTGTGGGCTGTGACTCTGCCATCCCTTTTGCTTCTGTTAGGGTTGTGTTTATTTTCTCTGTAACAGAATCCCACAAACAACACCATGTACACCCAGGCATGGTGCAAGCCCTCCTGGGAGGCTGAGGGAGGAGTATCCCAAGTTCAAGCCCAGCCTGGGCATCTTAGCAAGACACTGTCTCAGAATAATAAATAAAATATGGGCTGGGAATGTAGCTTAGCACAAAACCCTGGGTTCTGTCCCCAGTGTCATGGTTTTCTTTGGTTTTGTTTTATTTTTTTGAGACAGGGTCTTGCGGTATAGTTCAGGTTGGCCTCAAATTCATGGCAATCCTCCTGCCTCAGCCTCCCAAGGGCTGGGGTTATGGGCGTGTGCCTGCAAGCCTGGTGGCTGTTTGACAGTTCTGTAGGTCCAAGTCTGGCTCTACTCAGCAAAGTGTCCCCCTCTAAGGCCCTTATCTGCAGCCTCTGGGGAGGAAACCTCTTTCAGCTCTTTATTTTTTTGGTCTTTTTGAGATGGGGTCTTGCCATGCAATTCAGGCTGGCCTTGAGCTCACTTTGTAGCCCTGGCTGGTCTTGCAACAAGACTCCTGCCTCAGCCTCCCGAGTGCTGGGATTACAGGGGTGTGTCACCATGTCCAGCTCTGAGCTCTTCCTTTTTTTTTTTGGTACCGGGAATTGAACTCACGACCTCATGCTTGTCAGGCAGGCGCTGTACTGCTGAGCTAAATCCCCAGCCCTCAGCTCTTTCAATTGTTGGCAGAATTTAGTTCTTTGCACTTGGAAGTCAAGATTGTGATTCCTCCCTGGCAGTTTTCTCCGGCTGGCAGCAAAAGAGGAAGTAAAGAGATGGTACAGTGGACAGCAGGGCATGGTCCATCCTTGCCAGCTTTGAGGGGACCAATGGTGAGGAGAGCAGGTGGCCTGGAGCTGAGAAGGAACCAAATTCTGTTCTGTTTTGGTTTTTTGAGACAGGGTCTCCTATGTAGTCCAGGCTGGCCTCTAATTCTCAGTGATCCTCCTGCCTCAGCCTCCCGAGTGCTGAGATTATAGGCGTGGGCCACCATGCTGGGCAGGGAACTGAACTCTGCCACAAGCGCTGGAGCTTGAGAGGCCCTGAGCTGCAGCTGAGTGTCACCTAGCCAGCACCGTGGTTTGGCCCTGTGAGATCAAGCAAAGAACCTAGAGTGCCAGGCCTGGCTTCTGCCCTGCAGAACTGTGAGCTCAAACAGAGGCATGGTTTTGTTTTTGTTTTTGTTTTTTCTCCGGTACTGGGAACCGAACTCACGACCTTGCGCTTGCCAGGCAGGCGCTTTGCCGCTGAGCTAAATCCCCAGCCCCTATAGGCATGGTTTTTAAACTGCTAAATTTGGTAATTTGTTACACAGTGTCACGGGTTAAGAGGTAGCTCCCAGAAAGATGTGTGTATGCCCCAACTCCCAGAGCCTCTGCGCAAGGCTCACTGGGGAAAAGCATCTCAGCTCGTGGTGAAGACGGCACCCTGGAGTATCCATGCGGACCCTAAGTTGATCTGCCTGAGAGAAGCAGAGAAGCTGGGTGTTGGTAGCACACGTCTGTCATCCCAGCACTCCAGGAGGCTCAGGCAGGAGGATCACAAGTTCCAGCCCACCTGGACAACTTAGCACCTTAGTGACCTAACCTCAGAAAAAGAGCTGGGGATGGAGCTCAGGGCAAAGGCCCTGGTGCGGGTTCAGTCCCTAGCACCACAACAAAAAGCCATGCTGGAGGTGGTTGTGCACAGACAGAGGCAGACTGGCGTGGCGGCAGCACTGCAAAGGGATACTGGGGCCACTTGAAGCTAAAAGAGGCGGCGAGGACCATCCCTGGGCCCTCCAGAGGGAGTGTACCTGGAGACACCGGATTTGGGCTTCTAGTTCCAGAAGCGTGACAGCATGAGTTGGGAGTCGTCCCCTGCTGGGCTTGGGCTAGTTTGGAGGCAGGCATGGGTATGCTGCTGAGTGTGAGACTTAGTTCTTTTTTTTTTTCTTTATTTATCTTTTTTTTGAAACAGGTTCTCGTTGAGTCAATAAGTTGCCCAGGCTGAGTTCAAACTTGGGATCCTCCTGCCTCAGCCTCCCAAGTGCTAGGATAACAGGTGCGCACCGCCACGCCCAGCCAGAGCTGAGTTCCTTAGCTGTGGTTCCTCTCTTGGAGATCCTTTCTCGGGGGTGGTCCTGAGCAGTAGGCAGCTGCAGTCAGAAGGACTGTGTCGGTGGTGAGGGATGCAGGGTGGTCCAGCCGCCTTTGACCCAGCACCCCACGCCTTGGTCCACTGCAGCTGCCGGGAATGACTTGGGGCCCTGCAGACTCAGCTGCAAGTGGTTAGGGCAGGGTCTTCCATGGTCGCCAACATGTGGGCACAACCCACCTGTCCATTCCGGACAGAAGGACACAGCATGGAGGGGCCTTGAGAACACCGTGGTCAGTGAGAGACGCCAGACACGGAGCACACAGTGTGGGCTCCATGGACAGGAAATGCCTAGGCCGGGGGACTCCAGAGACAGGAAGTGGCCTCAGCATCCCAGGCTGGGAGGGGACGGCTGACTGCTGCAGTACTGTGGGGGTAGGGCTTCCTTTTGGAGTTTT
>NW_004955495.1:4324462-4327032 GCF_000276665.1 Chinchilla lanigera
AACTCACGACCTTGCGCTTGCCAGGCAGGCGCTTTGCCGCTGAGCTAAATCCCCAGCCCCTATAGGCATGGTTTTTAAACTGCTAAATTTGGTAATTTGTTACACAGTGTCACGGGTTAAGAGGTAGCTCCCAGAAAGATGTGTGTATGCCCCAACTCCCAGAGCCTCTGCGCAAGGCTCACTGGGGAAAAGCATCTCAGCTCGTGGTGAAGACGGCACCCTGGAGTATCCATGCGGACCCTAAGTTGATCTGCCTGAGAGAAGCAGAGAAGCTGGGTGTTGGTAGCACACGTCTGTCATCCCAGCACTCCAGGAGGCTCAGGCAGGAGGATCACAAGTTCCAGCCCACCTGGACAACTTAGCACCTTAGTGACCTAACCTCAGAAAAAGAGCTGGGGATGGAGCTCAGGGCAAAGGCCCTGGTGCGGGTTCAGTCCCTAGCACCACAACAAAAAGCCATGCTGGAGGTGGTTGTGCACAGACAGAGGCAGACTGGCGTGGCGGCAGCACTGCAAAGGGATACTGGGGCCACTTGAAGCTAAAAGAGGCGGCGAGGACCATCCCTGGGCCCTCCAGAGGGAGTGTACCTGGAGACACCGGATTTGGGCTTCTAGTTCCAGAAGCGTGACAGCATGAGTTGGGAGTCGTCCCCTGCTGGGCTTGGGCTAGTTTGGAGGCAGGCATGGGTATGCTGCTGAGTGTGAGACTTAGTTCTTTTTTTTTTTCTTTATTTATCTTTTTTTTGAAACAGGTTCTCGTTGAGTCAATAAGTTGCCCAGGCTGAGTTCAAACTTGGGATCCTCCTGCCTCAGCCTCCCAAGTGCTAGGATAACAGGTGCGCACCGCCACGCCCAGCCAGAGCTGAGTTCCTTAGCTGTGGTTCCTCTCTTGGAGATCCTTTCTCGGGGGTGGTCCTGAGCAGTAGGCAGCTGCAGTCAGAAGGACTGTGTCGGTGGTGAGGGATGCAGGGTGGTCCAGCCGCCTTTGACCCAGCACCCCACGCCTTGGTCCACTGCAGCTGCCGGGAATGACTTGGGGCCCTGCAGACTCAGCTGCAAGTGGTTAGGGCAGGGTCTTCCATGGTCGCCAACATGTGGGCACAACCCACCTGTCCATTCCGGACAGAAGGACACAGCATGGAGGGGCCTTGAGAACACCGTGGTCAGTGAGAGACGCCAGACACGGAGCACACAGTGTGGGCTCCATGGACAGGAAATGCCTAGGACGGGGGACTCCAGAGACAGGAAGTGGCCTCAGCATCCCAGGCTGGGAGGGGACGGCTGACTGCTGCAGTACTGTGGGGGTAGGGCTTCCTTTTGGAGTTTTTTTTGTTTGTTTGTTTTTGTTTTTTTGTTTTTTTGTTTTTTTTCTCCGGTACCAGGAACCGAACTCACAACCTTGCGCTTGCCAGGCAGGCGCTTTTGCCGCTGAGCTAAATCCCCAGCCCCTCCTTTTGGAGTAAAGAATGTTTTCTGGAATTAGATGGTGGTGATGGTTACAAAACTCTGAGGCACTAGAGGGTACCCAGTTATCCATTTTAGTTTTTTGTCTTATTTTTTGGGGGTACTGGGAATTGAACTCAGGACCTTGCGCTTGCCAGGCAGGTGCTTGTGCTGCTGAGCTATATCCCCGGCCCGAGTTGTCCATTTTAAAGGTTGAGATGTGGAAGGGAGGGAGGTGTTTTCTTTATTATTTTAGGCTTTTCAGGGTTTGACTGTGCGTGAGGATTGAACCAATACAGGAGGGACAGGAGGAAAGTGTCCGGGTTTGTGTGGCACTAGATTTGAAGGTCCTTGTGTGGCACAGGACCTTCACACTTGTCAGAGACCCAGAGACTCCGGTGGACTCAGTGCTTCTGGACGGAGCTGCACAAAAGGAAATTGAGTTGGGAAAACGCGGCTAAATCAGCTACAGCCTCTATGAAATAGAAGGAAGCCCAGTGTGGTGGCGCATGCCTGTCATCCCAGCTGCTCGGGAGGCTGAGGCAGGAGGATCACCAGTTGGAGCATGGCCTAGCAGTGTAGTGAGACCTTCTCTGGAAATAAAAATGAGGAAAGGGGTGGAGTAGCACCCCACCCTGGACAACTGGTGCACATTTTCCCAGCATGCATTGCAGAAAAAAAATAACGGGGGGCCAGGATCTCATACCTGCTGTTGCTTCAGTGCCTCTGACTCAGAATAGCACCCCCAGTGACGTAGTTTGAGCAGCAGGGTCCTTGGCTCCTGCCGTGCGTGGTGCACACCTCTCAGCACCGTGCAAGAGATGCGCGAGCCCCGGCGGGCATGAGAGCCCCGAAGCTGTGCCGCCAGGTCTGCCGATGCCAGGTCTGTGGTGCCAGAAGCTTGCAGGACCCGGCTGGCTCCTGAAGGACTGTTGGGGCCGGGTGTTGGGAGTGGAGCGGCGTGTTGGCCAGGTGGGGCACACAGGGTGGCTGTGGTGACCGAGCCCTCGGACTGTGCGGACCAGTGCGTCGCCTGGGCGTGACTGGGCCTTAAGCATAGTGGGGACGATATTTTCAAGACTGTGTGGATCTGTCTTCCTGGGCCGCGACCCTGATCTATCCTAGAGA
>NW_004955495.1:4328072-4358039 GCF_000276665.1 Chinchilla lanigera
GAACTTGCAACAGTCCTCCTGCATCGGCCTCCTGAGTGCTGGGATTATAGGCATGTGCGACCACATTCAGCTGATTTTATCGTTTGAGACAGGGCCTCCCTCAGTTGCCCAGGCTGGACTGGAACTTGAGATCCTCCTGCCTCAGTCTGCTGAGTGCTGGGATGACAGGTGTGCGCCATTTTGATTGCACCTGTCCCAGCCCGTCTGTGAGGTGGGACCGTCCCCTACTTGATGTGTGAGCAGCGGGCCCCTGAGCTGAGGGAGGCCTCTGCCTGTGGCTCAGCTGCTGTCTCTTCTCAGTGAGCCGGATGCCCTTCCTCACTTCCCAGAACCACTCACCTGACAACTGGAGGTTCTACCCAGAGCCCCGATGGCCCCGGGGGCCCGGGGTGGGCAGCCCTGAAAGTTGAAGAGACAGTGTCCCCGGCCTGCAGAGCAGGAGGTAAATCCTGCAGTCTCGGGCCACGGTGCAGCTGTGCCCGCTGACCCCTGGCCCCCTCTCCGCAGCAATGGCAGATGAGTCTGGGCACCAGCGAAGACCATCAGCACTTCACCTGCACCATCTGGAGGTGAGTGCACACGGCGGACACAGTGCCTGAGCTCGGGTGCCCTTGGTGGAACACACCCTGCTCCTTTTCCCGGCCGAGTAATAGTACAAGCCGGACCGTGCGGGGCTCAGACCCTCAGGCTGCGCCGGGTGGGAGGCCTGGACTAGAGGTCTGGATGGCACCGGGCTCTTTAGCCTGGAGGAGCTGCTGATGTTTGGGGAACTGGCCATCAGTGGGACTGGAGGGGGAAGCGGGGAGACCTTCGGGGAACATGGCAGGTGCCTGGTGAGGAGAGCGGGGCTGGGACTGGCGTGTGGGGACTGCCCGTCCTGGCAGGGCTCTTGGGCTCAGGCTGCTGCCTCCCGTGCAGGCCCCAGGGGAAGTCCTACCTCTACTTCACGCAGTTCAAGGCCGAGGTGCGTGGTGCCGAGATCGAGTATGCCATGGCCTACGTGAGTCCGGCTCTGCTTGGGTGGGCTTGGGGGCCCCGGATGTGGTTCTGAGGTGGGCCGGAGCACACGGCCCTCCGCCTGGCAGCCTCTGCAGGCGACCTGGGTAGCGCCACTGCTGTTGTCTGGACAGGAGCAGCGCCCCTCACCCATGGGGCCGCAGCCAGACCCGCCGCAGTGACGCTGCACTGGGCTCAGAAACAGTTAGGGGTCACTGCTGTCTATCCAGACCCAACCAGGGAAGCACAGACATGAAGCAGCTCACAGGTGGCGGGAAGAATAGCACACAACTGTCATCCCAGGTACTCGGGAGCCTGAGGCAGGAAGGTTCCAGTTTAAGACCAGCCTGGGCAATTTAGCCAAATCCTGTCTCAAGAGTAAGTAGGTGTGGGGTGTGGCTCTAATTTATGATCTTCCTGCCTCAGCCTCCCAGAGTGCTGAGGATGATACCTGTCACAACGCCTGTCAGAGGCCAAAGCTTTTGCCAGGTGACAGTGTCTGAGGTAGCTGAGCCAGCTGCTTCTGTTGCCTGCTCTCCCAAGAGCTGAGGGAAGTCCCACCCGACTCAGCAGCCATGCCCAGCACCCGTCTGTGCCCTTCTGGAGCGCGGACCGGGAGCACTGTTCCCGACTGCATGGCGGCTTCCGGCACAGACCCTGCTTGTTCTTTTCAGTCCAAAGCCGCATTTGAACGAGAAAGCGATGTTCCCCTGAAAAATGAGGAATTTGAAGTGACCAAAACAGCAGGTATGTAAAGATGGGTCATGGAGCCAGGCCATGGGGTGCACACCTGTCATCCCAGCATTCTGGAAGGCTGAGGCAGGAGGATGTAAATTCCAGCCCAGTCAGAGCAACTTAGCAAGACCCTGTCTCAAAATAAATGAAAAAAGGCACTGGGGATGTAGCTCAGTGCAAAGGCCCTGGGTTCCATCCCCAGGACCCTCCTCCCAAAAATTTAAAATGTCTTTCTAAGCCAGGTGTGGTGGTGCACACCTGTAATCACAGCACTCAGGAGGCTGAGGCAGGAGGATCACTGAGTTCGAGACCAGCCTAAACTACATAGCAAGATCCTGTCTCCAAAAAAAAGCCTTTCCAAGACCCATTGCCTGTGACCAGCTTCACCTGACTGGGCTGTGACCTCGTCATCACCCATTGGTTAATCCCTTAGTGGGGTCAGCGGCCTCATGGTCTGCTTACCTCTCCGTGCCTAAGGTCTTAACTCTGCCGCCTGGGGGACCAGGCCTCCCGTGGATGGCTCTTTGGGGGACACTCATTTAAACCATCGCAGAGCCTGGTGCCTCCACCCTGCTGCCACCATCCCGGCCCCTCTCCCATTCCTGACCTGGCACAGTGGCCAGGGCCATCCCACCTCATGCTCCCTATGGCGCCCGCTGGACCCAGGCCCTCAGGGCCGCTTGTGTCACGCACTGACCACCCTTGTTCCCTGCAGTGACGCACAGGCCGGGCGCCTTCAAGGCCGAGCTGTCCAAGCTGGTGGTCGTGGCCAAGGCCGCTCGAAGCGAGCTGTGACCAGCAGCGACGGGCAGAGCGCTGGGAGATGGCCTGTCTCAGGGTACCCTTGGTGTCCGCTGCGCCAGTGACCCTCTCAGCCAGCAGCCGTGTGTGGAGAAGCCGCTACCCGCCGTGCTCCTCACCTGCGGACCCAGGGCGCCCGCCTCCTGCAGCCAGGCGGGGTCTCCAGGGACCTGCCAGGCACCGGGAGCCCCCAGGACTCAACCCCACCATCACCCGGGGGACCTCCTTTGAGACAACGGGGAAGACACCAAATGTTCTTTCATATTTAAATAAATAACGGAGAAAAGGGGCTGGGGATTTAGCTCAGCGGCACAGTGCCTGCCTGGCAAGCGTGACGTCATGAGTTTGAGTCCTGGTACCGGGGAAAAAAAAAACAGAAAAAATAGCCACCCACCCAGGCCCCCGTGGGGCTCTGTGAGGCTCCCAATGGGATGCTGAGTACCGGGCAGCCAGCAGACCTCGGCACCAGCAACAGGTGCCCGGGGGTGGATCTGCTGTCCCCACTTGGTGCTTGGTTTTGGTTTCTGAAGTTGAATTATGCCGGCACAGCTTTAAAACAGTCAGGCTTGGTGGCGCACACCTGTCACCCTTGCTACTTGGAGGCTGAGGCAGGAGAATTGCAAGCTTGAGCCCAGCCTGGGCAACTTAGTGAGACATTATCTTTGACAAAAAAGGCCAGGGATGTAACTCAGTAGTACTGCAGGAACAGGCGAAAGGCCCCACTCTGGGGGCAGAGGTGGAGAAGGCGGAAGCCAGCGTCCTCCTGGTCCATGCCGTGCTAGAAAGAGGCGGCACTTACTGAAAGAATTCTCTGGTGCTCTTTGCTTTTTTTTTTTTTTTTAGTTAAATCTCAGATTGACAAAAGAGTTCAGGCAGAGTGGACAGCCCAGCAGGGGACAAGGACAGTTACATACTTTGGTGACTTGTGCAGCGCAGTTGGTGCAAGGGTTCCCCAGGGGAGGGCTCTCGGGCCCTTGGCCTGTGGGTCAGTTCTTCATGTCCTTTAGATTCCCCGGCAGGAGGCCGCTCCCGCTGTGCTGGCCCTTTCTTTCCCAAAGAACAGCGGCACACATTCTACCCCCGAGCGCTCTCCGCTGTGCAGGCCTGGTGCCCGGGCACCGTGGAACTCCCGCTGCAGACAGGCAGCGGGTCCGGTGAGCGCAGCCGCACTGCGCCTTGTCTAGTCCATGTGCGAACACTGAAAGATCCAGCTGCTTGCAGCTACAAACAGCACTTCATTTAGAGCTTAAGATTAGGTTATAACAACAATGCCAGCGCTGGGCATAGCAGTGCACGCCTGTATTCCCAGCACTCAGGAGGCTGAGGCAGGAGGATCAGCAAATTCAAGGCCAGCCTGAGCTACATAGTGAGACCCTGTCTCAAAAAATAAAACAACAAAAACGAATCCATCCCATACTTTCCTACTGTAAATTTGTACTGAAGCCGAATAGTAGCGGGCTGTGCGTCTCAGTAGCTGCACCTGGGGGTACAGGCAGCCATGTTCATGTACCCACCTGCTGTGAGGCACGGCAAGGTGTGTGGACCTGTGCCAAAATGTGCACCCGTGATTTTTACCCACGTGATGCTCTGTCTGACAGGTTTTGCCTGTGTTTACCTGAGTAGCAAGGTGTAAGGTACGCCCCACACTTGTGTTGTGTAAACGCGCATTTTACCGTAATGGGGTGTGGGCGTGGCTCGGTACCTGCGCCTGCCCCTGGGGAGAGCGAAACCCGAGCTCTCACCCCTGGGCACGGGAACAGCAAGGTGTGTGCAGGAGATCCGAAGCAGCGCCAGGTGAGTTTTACCTGTGAAATATGCTCATTGCTAAATCTCTGTGTGTCTAGGGTTTGTTTTTAAAAAGTGTTCTTGTGATTTTCCTAGTAGAAGTAGCCCAGTTCAGTACGGTGGCACATGAAAACCCAGGTTTGCAACTTCCGGAGGAGGTGGAAAGGGAAGCGTCAGATCACTCAGGCCCGGGTGGGGAGGGTGACTTGACGCTGGCCGTGTGAGCCAGAGCTCCCGCGACGGTGAAACAGCAGGAATTGACCGACCCCGACAGCGGGAGTGCCGCCCTCCTTGATTCGGGGGATGAAGAGAAGTTTGAGCTCGTGTTTGAGTAGTCGAGATGGTCACACAACCAAGTGGAACAATCCGGCGCTAGAACTAGGTCTTTATTTTTTGATATTTTTTCCTGTTAATACTCATTTTTTAATATAACAAAACTCATCAAATTAATAATTCTTCAATAGAAGTAGTCCAGAGAATAAACGTGGGTATGACACACCCACAGTAAGGCGCCTTTATGACAAAATTGGCGTCACATCCCTAAGATGGGCCCTGACCTAGGCACTGAGCAGTCTGCCCAGGCAGGGCGGGACAGTAGGAAGAAGAGTCCTCAGTAAAAGAAAGCTTTTTGGCTTTTTTAAGAAAGCGGAGGCTGGCATAGGGCGCACGCCTGCAGCCACTCAGGAGGCTGAGGCAGGAAGATCACAAGTTCTAGTCCAGCCTGGGCAACGTAGTGACTCAGTGAGACCTTGGCTCAAAAAGGATCGAGGAGGATGTAGCTCAGTTGAAAGGATCTGGGTTCCATCTCCAGCACTGGGGAAGAAAAAAAGGCAAGCAGAAGGTATGGACCGGCTGCGGGGGATCTGGGGGCCTTTTCTTTGGGAACAGCAGGAAGGGGGAGGGTTTGGAGGCGTCTGCAGCCAAACAGAGGGGGGGGGTGCCACTCCGCAGCTCCGCCAGGGGGCAGCACAGGCGCGGGGCCATCCACTTTCTAGGCCTAACAGCTAGGTGGGTCGGTGCAACTTCCAAGTGTTTAAACGTTGGCAGGGAATCCCAAACTTCTCAAATGCTAACTGGGCCGGAGCACAGCTGCCTTCAGGCCTATTGGGACTTGTGCGAGAAAAGACGCAGCTCTACACAGGGATGTCCACCCCCAGCAGCAGCGCTGCCGTGGCCGGCACCGGAGGCCTGGCTCCCGGCTCCCGGCTCCCGGGGCCTTCTGCGTGCTGCAAGGCTAAGAACATGTGCGGGGTTTGCTTCCTGGGCGCTTTCCTCTGCCGGGCTGGGGCTGGCGCGGGCCCCAGGTCTGTCCACACAGCAGCACTCCACCCTCCGCGCGGCTCCATTCACCCACTTCCTGGGGTTGCTGGGCCAGAACCCGCCCGAACCGAGCAGCTTCAGCGACCGCGCCTCGTCCCTGCGCAGTCGGGAGACCGGAAGTTGAGGGTGAGGCGTGGCCAGGGCCGCGAGGACACTGCCCCACCTGTGCCCAGCGTCTGGCGGTGGCCGCCATCCGGGGTGTTTTTGGCTCGCGGAAATGTCACCCATCTCTGCCTCCGTCGTCACAGTGTGCCCCCGTGTGCGCGTGTGTCCCAGCGACCTTAGAAGGGTCCGGGCCGTGCTGCGTCAGGACCCACCCGGCTGTACCAGGCTTCACCCGAGCCCGTTGCTTCTGCGGCCAGCCAGGGTCGGGACGGGAAGGCCGGCGCTCCGGCTGTGCGGTTCCGCTGGAAACCCGCCCTCCTCCCGCTGCCGGAGGGTGGAAACACCCGGCGCCGTCACAGAGGCCGCGCCGGCTCTGAGATCCACCAGGCGCTTCGCAGGGAGCAGGTGGGCTCACAGGAGTGGGCAGGGGCCCGGGACGCCGTCGGGGTGACAGGTGGGCCTGGTTAGCTGCGGTCCAGCGCAGCTCTGCGACGTCACAGGTCAGGGAACCTCAGGCAATGCGGACTTTACTTTTGGTTACTTACGTACTTTTCTGGCTGGTACTGGGGATTGAATCCAGGACCTTCGCTCTGAACTCCATCCCCAGCCCGTTTTTATTTTTTATTTATAGACAGAGTCTCACTGAGTTGCTCAGTTGCCCAGGCTGGGCTCCAACTTGAGATCCTCCTGCCTCAACCTCCCAGAGCGTGCCCCGCCACGTCACAGTCGGCATGGGCCTTTGAAACTGCTGGTGCCGATGATCTCTGAATCAGGTCCTCCCGGGGGTCAGGCCACTCATCCAGAGTGGCACGGGGTAGGGGGAGAGGTTACAGGCCCCCGGCACGCCCTCCCAGCGACACCCTCAGATGGTGCCGTCCTCCAGCATCCGGCCCAGCCCGTCACAGATCCTGTCCAGGTGCGAGCGGTAGGGCTCCGCCGGGCCGTACAGGGCGGCCAGGAAGTCGCCGTCGGCCAAGTGGCTGAAGACGCGGCCGATGCGCGCGTGGGACTTGGCGGTGAGGTGCGGCCCGGCCGCCTGCTGCAGCAGGTCGCGGCACTCGAGCAGCCCGGCGGCCAGCACGCGGCGGTCGAAGGTGAAGGCCACCTGGTGGAAGCTCACGGCCGTCATGGCCAGGCCCCGCGCCCGCTGCCGGAAGCGCCGCAGCCGCGCCAGCTCCTCGGCGCCCAGCTGCCCGGCGCGCAGCAGCACGGCCACCTTCACCGCCACCTTCACCAGGTCCTTGAGCAGCTTCTGCGCCGCGCGCCGGCTGCGCGTGAACTCCTTGGTGGCGCGGTACAGCTCGTCCAGCACCTCGCTGCTCGTGTCATCCACGAACGTGGCCACCACGGCCTTGCAGGGCATCTTGCTCAGGACCTTCTTCTGCGCCTGCAACGCCAGGCTCTTGGTGCTGAAGGGGTCCATGAGCCTGTGGGGACAGACGGACGGGTGGACAGACAGACGGATGGAGCAGCAGTCCCACGACAGGGAGCCCCCAGCCTCTCCCTCCTGCTAACGCGGTGGGCAATAATGCCGCCGTGGGCGGAACCTCTGCCTAGGAGAGGCGGGGCGGGCGGGGCGGGGGGTGTCAGTGGCATCCACACCCAAGGACAGGCAGCTGGACAGACCCTTGAAGAACCTACAGGGAATCTGATTCTTAAAAGAAAGAGATGGTGGTGCACGCCCGTCATCCCAGCTACTCAGGAGGCTGAGGCAGGAGGACCTCATGTTGAAGCCCAGTCTGGCTAACTTACAGACTTAGCGAAACCCTATATCAAATTATAAAAAATAAAAAAGGGCTGGGGTGGAGCTCAGTGGTAGAGCAGCCCTGAGCTCCATCCCCAGTGCCACAGAAGAGAGTAGGAGGGGTGGTGGGGGGAGGAGGAGGGTAGAGAAAGAAGAGGTACAAGAAGCGGAGGAAGAACTAGAGGAGGAGGGGAAGTGGTGCCGGCACTGAAGTCAAAGGCGCGCATGTGCAACGCTGCAGCGCTGGGGTGGGGGAGGCGCACCGTGATGGGGAGCTTAGCCAGCCTCAGCCCTCCTCGCCATGCCCCATGCCTGTCCCCATGCCTGTCATTGATGGGATGGCAGCTGGAGCCCCAAGCCTGGGCCGTTTAGGAGAACGGTGTCCCAGCCTCACTGCCCCTTCGGGGTGTACAGGAGGCATCCTCGGGGTGGTCCGCCCAGGACGGGAAGCAGCCTGGGCAGTGGCTTCACCTCCAGAATCCCTCCTAAATTCCAGAGCTAGGCCTGTCCCTTCTTGCTGAGAAGCAGGGGACAGTTCTCCACAGCCTCAGGACCAAGCCACACCCCTTTGTCTTCCTTGGTGAACTCCTATACATCCCCCCAAGCCCTGGCCCCCAAACTCCTGCCTCTTTCCTGATGAACTTCTTTACACTCCCTAAAACCCAGGGCCCCAAATTCTTTCTGGGCTGATTCCTCTTGCAGCGCAGCCTATGGCCAGGCGGACCCTACCTCCCCAGGAGCCATGGCTGGACTCCCACACCACCGCTGCCCAGAAGCCCCGGGCCACCCCGCCAGCCTGGGCTGGAATGCCATGCAGCCCCCACTCACTCCTGGGACCCCACAAAGCTGTCTTTGTTTGAGCTCAGCCCCCAAGAGGAGCCCTGGCGCTGGGCCGCCCTCTCCTCACCCTCTGAGGTCAGGCCTCTGGAATGGCCGCCCCGCGTCGCTGCCCCTGGCCTGAGGGTCACAGGCCTGTTGGCTCGGGGCTGCACACCCAGCTCATCCTGCCGCCGACTGCTGGGCCCCGGGCGGCTGCGAAGACCCAGGGCCGCCTGCCCAGCCTCTGCGCCGGATTCCCCTGCCCTCCCCACCTGTGGCCCTGAGCCTTGGGGGCCAGGCACGGTTCCTGTAACAAAAGCAGCCCCCATGGGCAGCCTGTTCCCAGCTCTGATGGCCTCAGCAGACACCCTAACCATGACATGCCTCAGTTTCCCCAGGTCTAAGATGCAGGTAACAAGAACCAACTCTGTCTTGGGGCAGAAGCTTGTGGCTGGCCCTAGAATTCCCCAAGCCAGGAAGGTTCCCCAGACCCATGGCCACCCAGGCTCTACCTGCAGTCCCTGAGCACATAAATGTGCTCTCTGGAAGGAAAAGCTGTGACTTCCAGGGGCCACCTGCCACAAAGGATGCTCCTCCGTGACAATCCCAGAGGGTCATGCCAGTTTCTCTAGAACCTTCTCTTCTGTCCCCTGTCCCTCTCTTCCCCTCCTCTCCATTTTACTCACCAGACGAACTCCTATTCATCCCTCAAGACCCAATGTCTCCATCACCACCTCCTGGAAGCCTCCCAGATGCCGCTTCAGTCCACAGAGCTCTCAGCAGCCCCCATGCAGCTGCAGGTGGCTTGATTTCCAAGTTCACCTTGCTTGGCCCATGATACCAGCAGGGCCTGTGACTATACTATCACTCCTGTGACCAGCCCGGGTGCAGCGAGTGTTGAATATGAAGGAGAAAGGAAGTCTGTAGCCATGGGGACAGAGGACGTCCAAGTCCAAGTCCCAAGCTTCAGATGAACACACCAAGGCCCAGATTTAGGAAGGAGGCCCAGATTGAGCATGGTGTGATGCACACCTGTCAGCCCAGCACTGGGGAGGCTGAGGCAGGAGGATTGCCATGAGTTCAAGGCCAATCTAGGCTACATAGTGACACTCTGTCAAAAAAAAAAAAAAAAAAAGGACAAAGGAAAAAGAGGTCCAGGAGCCCATCTCTCTGTCAGTTGCGCCAGGCAGAGTTCCACCCTCTCTGGGCCTTTCCTTTGCCATCTGCAGCGCAGCAGCGGGTGCAGAGGGGATGAGCTGGGATCAAGCCTGGGGAGCTGCTCCCAGCAGGAAGAGGGAGGGGTGCAGGCAGCTGCAGCGTCCCCCCAGTGTCACCTCCAGCCTGGCCCTCAGCCTGCGACACCTGGGCCCCAGCTGCGTGGCCTCCCTTCTTCCCTGGGACCCATTGTTCTGCCAGAAAGTCCCGGCAGGGAGGTGACTGCTGCTCCAGAGCAAGGCCACTGACCAAAATAAACCACAGCTTCCTTCCTGGGGGGGCGGGACCCTTTCCCTGTCCCCATCTCCTGTCCACCCAATGCCAAGTGCTCCACAGCCCGAACAGCCCACTCCAGCTTCAGGAGATTGGCCCCACACTCATTTGGCCACCTAACAAACATTTATGGCTGGGCATGGTGGGGCACACCTGTAATCCCGACACTGGGAAGGCTGAGGCAGGAGGATCGCTATGAGTTCAAGGTCAGCCGGGGCTACATAGCAAGACTGCAGAGAAAGAAAGAAAGAAAGAAAGAAAGAAAGAAAGAAAGAAAGAAAGAAAGAAAGAAAGAAAGAAAGAAAGAAAAGAGAGGAAGGGAGGAAGGGAGGAAGGGAAGGAAGAAAGAAAAGAGAAATAAGGGAGAGAGGGTGGGAGGAGATAGAAGGAGGGAAAGAAAGAAGAAAGAAAGAAAAAGAAAGAAAGAAAGAAGGGAGGGAGGGAGGGAGGGAAGGAGGGCAGAGAAAACTCAGATGAAATAATAGATGGTGGTCAGGCATAGGGGTGCACACCTGTCATCCCAGCACTCAGGCTGAGGCAGGAGGATCCCCCAAGTTCAAAGCCAGCCTGCATCCCCCACCCAGGTCCATCTAGTGCTCTGAGGTCCGCGCCCTCAGGGCCCTGAGCTGCCAGCTCCTGGCCCTGCCAACCGCCCCCCTCCGCCCCCAGGCTGTACCTCGGACTTCTCACTGCGGCCAAACCCTCCTTCTCCTCCTGGGCTCTGGCCCCCGTCCTCCTCCCCATGTGGACACTAAGCTGCACCCTGCAAAGCGCTTGGGGGCTAAGAAACAGCAGCACCTTCACCTGCTCAAAGCCCAGGCGCACGGGCAGTATCTGAGCCATCCCTGAGCAGGGCGGGGTGCAGAGGGCTTGTTCTGCTGCAGCCGTTCAGGCCCTTCCTCCCAACCCATCCCTGTCCTCCCCTCAGGGTCTCACTACACAGTCCAGGCTGGCCTCAAACTCACAGCAATCCTCCTGCCTCAGCCTCCGAAGTACTGGGATTACAGGCGTGCCCACCAACTTTTTAAAACACATGAAAGCATAGTGATGCAGTGGTACATGCCTGCCATCCTAGCAGTCCGGGAGGCTGAGGCAGGAGGATCGCAAGTTCAAAGCCCTGGGTTCCATCCCCACTTAAAAAAAAAAAAAAAGAAATGTCTGCAGCTGTATTCATCCAAATTGTTTCTCACAATTTGTCCTGAGGTAGAAGCGTGTGCTGCAAGGTTTATAAAAGTAATAAACTATATGAAGCTCTTTGTCATAAGTGCCGTAAGGGCAATTGATTCTCCCAAGATGCTTCTTCCTTTCACTTGCAATATAACATTGCAATCAGTAAATGAGTGTCATCATGTCACTTGAATGTCATCTGATCCCAGCCTTCCCACAGGCCCACATCAATGATTCAACAAACCTCACTTAGAAAATATTCAGAAAAAACTGCATCTGCCCTGAGGGAGGGCGGACCTTTTCTCCTGTCAATACTAAACAATGTGGGGTAACAACGACTTCTACAGCATGGATATTACCTCAGGTGTATACATCATCTAGAGAGGATTTAAACTCTCTAGATGATAATTCTTAACCACCAGCTTTTTAAAATACATGAAATTTTAGCCAGGTCTTATGGCACAGGTCTGCCCTCCCAGCACTCTGGGAGGCTGAGACAGGAGGATTGCAAGTTCAGGCCAACCTGGGTACCAGAGGGAGACCTTGTCTCAAAATTACAAACAAAAAGGGGTGTGGCTCAGTAATGGAGTACCCCTAGGATGGACTGTCAGTACCAGGAAAAAAAAATTGGTAAACTAGGCCCCCTAACTGCTTTTGTAAATAAAGTTTTATTGACACACAGTGATGCCCCTTCATATCAGCTATGGTGCTTTCCCTCTTACACCACAAGTGGACAGACTGTGAGGCTTTCCAGGCTGAAAAGATTTGCTGTCTGACCGTTTATAGAAAAACGTTGCCAAACCCCGGTCCAGATGAACCATAGAACAATACATCAAGCCTCAATTTGTAGCATTTGCCAATTTCCATGGTGTAAAATTCGCCACCATGGCCAACTTCAGGCTGCTCATTTCATATCAATGAACATGGAGTTGGGAAGCAACTTCCACCAAACAATGTAAGATATGAAAATAACCCCAGAGCACAGGCCACGGCCATGTGTGAGAAAATGAGTTTCTCTCGTCCAGCATCTGAACCCAGGGGGAACAGAGCCACATCCCCAGGCCTGTCTTAAATTTTTTATTTTGAGCCAGGGTCTCACCAGGTTGCCCAGGCTGGCAGCAGATTTGCAATTCTCCTGCCTCAGCCTCCTGCCACCATATCCCGCACCTTTTTTTTTTTTTTAATATAAAAGATTTATTGACTTGTTTTTTTGTTTTTTTTTTTTTGTCTTTTTGAGACAGGGTCTCTCTATGCAGTTCAGGCTGGCCTTGAGCTCACTTTGTAGCCCAGGCTGGCCTCGAACTTGCAACAATCCTCCTGCTTCAGCCTCCCGAGTGCTGGGATTACAGGCGTGTGCCACCACATCCAGCCCAAAATTCACTAACTTAAAGGGTACAATCGGTGAATTTTCTATACTCACAGAGCTATGCAACCACCACCATTATCTAGTTCCAGACCACGCTGTCACCCCAAAAGGAAGCCCTGCCCCCATGAACAGTAATCCCCTCCTCTACCCAGCTCCTGACGCCCCCTAGGTCCACTTCCTGTCTCTGGATTCACCTGTTTGGACATTTCCTGTTCACGGAGCCCACTCTGTGTGTCCTTCCATCTGTCTTGTAGTATGTGTTGCACCTTGCTCCTTTTAAAGGCTAAATAATATTCCACACCTTTCCTGTATTTATTTTGGTGTTTTGAGTCAGGGTCTCCCTAAGTAGCATAGGCAGGGTTTGACTTTGTGGTGATCCTCCTGCCTCAGCCTCCCAAGTCCTGGGATCACAGGCGTGCTCTGCCAGGCCTGGCTGTTTTATTTTTTATGTATTTATATTCTGCAGTGCTGCAGCTGGAGTCCAGGGTCTCGGCCTGCTCAGCAAGCGCTCCCCACTGCATCCCCCCCGCCAGCCGCTTTACCGAAGTGTCACTCAGTCACCAGCAGCTTTAATAAGGACAGCGTTTAACAATCGGACGACAACATCCATGGCAAGCCGCAGATGCCGCCCCGCTCCCTGTCTCAGGCCCCGCCCCACCGCATGAATTCTTCACGGCCCTCACTACGGGCATCAATAATTAACGGGGCCACCCGCCGGCCCGGCTCGGCCAGCTGCTCCTGTCCCCAGCTCGGCCTGGCCGCCGTGTCCCGGCGCGGCCCCATCCTCCGCCCGGCGCGACCGGCACCCTCTGGTCCTCACACCAACACACCGGCACCACCCACTGGGGAACTCTTGCTGCCTCCGGCCCCTCTCGGTGTCAACACAGAGCAGGGCGAGCGTGCTGAGCAGAGGTGGGGCGACAGCAGCGGCGCTCCGCTGCGCTCTCTCCAACTCTCTGGGCCACCCCTGCGCTCTGGTCCCTACTTGATGCAATAGCCTCCCCACAGCCGCCAGAGGGCGCCACGAGCACCGAGCCAGGTCCTCCCTCCTCTGCCCTCAGCCCTCCTGGGCTCCCACCTCCCTGGGGCCAAAGCCCCGGTCCCTCCGCAGCCCGCAGGGCCTTGCACGGCCGCCCATCCCCTCCCCGCCTCCCCAGAGCCCTCTCCGCCCCTCCTCCCTCTGCTCCAGCCGTAGGGGCGCCTCCATGCTCCTGCACCGCTCCAGGCTCTATCCTGCCCCGGGGCCTTTGCACCCGATACTCCTGTTTCCTGCCATGCGTTCCCGCAGGTCTCCACATAGCTTTACGTGGTCCCTCAGGCCCCCGTTCACCTGTCCCCTTCCTCAGAAGTCCTTTCAGATTTTCCATCCATGCCGCCCCCAATTCTCTTCTGTCATCATTTTCATGCAATTACGACCCAAAACACGGTTTTTCCGGAAGGATTGCATTCACCTCAGCCTACCACTTCTTGAGCCAAGCCGGGCGGGCGCCAGACTGGCTTTTATCACTGCTGGGTCCTTGGAGCCCTACACCAGGCCAGATTTAGCACAAGTGCTCAGCACCTGTTTGTCGAGTGAATAAATGACTACTCAGCGACAGGAGAGCACAGTGTCAGAGACCTTAACCAAGGGCCGCATGGTGCAGCCAGAGATTCAAAGGCTGAGACACATGGTACGGATGTGCACCCCCCTAATCAAAGAACATCCCGGCACTATTATCTCAGCTTTCTTCCAGGAAAAAAAAGGAGAACCCAAGCCAGGGTGGTGGCACATGCCTGTCATTCCAGCATTCTGGAAGGCTGAGGCAGAAGGATCTCAAGTTCAAGCCCAGCCTGGGACTACTCAGCAAGACCCTGTCTTGAAATAAAAAATAAAAAGAACTGGGAGTGTAAAAAGGCCCTGGGTTTCAACCCCAGCAACACACACACACACACACACACACACACACACACACACACACACACACACACGTGTACCTCAGCTCCATTGGATAGATGAGAAAAGTGAGTCCTGGCGGACGTGGCTAACGATGCCTACCTCAGAGCCCAGGTGTGGGGTTCTGGAGCTCACGGGTGGGGACCCTACAGCAGAGGGTGGCGCTGCGCACCGGCCGGGGCCCGGCCCCTCTCTGGGCTGGCTGTGTGTTTCTACGACACCCATGAGTTCTATCCTCTCCTGGCCCCACATGACAAACAGGGACGCTGAGGCTGGGACACCCCCCACCCCGAATCACCAAGGAAGCCAAAAGCTCCTTCCGATGGGAAACGGAGGCTCAGGGGCACCTGACCCAGCCCAGGCCACACCACGGGCCTGGAGTCTACACGCTTGGTCCTGTCCCGTCCTCCTGTCCCCAGGCCCCAGGGGCCGCCCTGGCCTTCCACTGCATCTGAGCAGCCCGGCGCCCGGCAAGCGGCTCGGCCCAGGTGTGCGGCCAGGCCCGGCCCTTTGTTGCCGGTGTTCCAGGGCACAGCGTCCCAGCCCCTGCTCTGCCCGGCCGCCACGCCCTAACAGCTCGGCAGCCGAGCCAGGTACTTGCTGGATTTGAAATTTGGCGCCAAGGACCTGCCAGGCGGGTAGCGGGCACGGCAGGCGAGGGCCTTGGGGCCCAGGAGCGAGGCTGTGTGGGGCGGGGCTGCAGTAACATTGAGGAGCTGGAGCAGAGTGACAGCGGGGCCACACTCCTGCACCTGACCCTCCAGGCAGCCACTGGCCTCGTGAAATTTTGTTCTTCTACATTATTATTATTATTATTATTATTATTATTATTATTATTATTATTCTAGGCCTCCACACCGAGGTACATCACCAGACCTTTCTCAGTTTTTATTTGGAGACAGGGTCTCCTTATGTCATCAGATTGTCTAGACTGGGCTCAGACTTGCGATCTCGCAGGCTCAGCCTGAGAGTGCTGGGATTACAGGTGTGGGTCCCCACATCTGGCTCCATCCTCGTTTTACAGATGAAAAAACAGGCTCGTGAGACCTGAGCTACGTGTTCAGGGCACCACAGCAGCTGGCGGAGCTTGAATCCAGGTTCCTCTAAGCTCCCCGACCCCCAGGCTGACTTAGGACCTGCCTGATCCCCTGGAGCCCCCAGCTGAGCTCAGGAAGTTGCTTCATGTCCTGTTCACAGCTGGGGGCCCCCTCTCCTGCGTCAGCCACAGAGAAGATGCTGACCACATAAGGCTCCTAAGGGAGAGCAGATCCCAGTCCTACCTCAGTCCCTATCTCCCTGGCCAATCCTTGGAGGCTTTCTGGGCCTCAGTTTGCCGTCCTGGGAAATGGGCCCAGTTTGCCAGCACAGAAAAGGGTAAGCAGCGACAGGTCTGGACTGGGTCACCTCCCAGTTACCTCAGTGGCCACAGTCCCAAGCCACAGCTCATAAAGCCGAGGCCCAGGCCTCAGTCACACGGAGCGGGCTGGTGGGCAGGGTGGGGGCCCTGGCTCCCCTATTCCTGCATGGTGGCGAAAGCCGCTCCCGTGCCCACCGCCCGGACACCCTGCCCGGGAACCTCTGCTGGGAAGGCAGAGTCCACACCAGGGCCCAGGGCGTCAGCACCAGTCCCTCCGTGGGACCCCAGGCCGGGAGATGGGGCGGCTCACACCCATGTGTCGCCTCCACCCCAACTCAGACACCCAGAGAGCCACCGAGACACAGGGGAGCTGAGGCGGGAGGGCACACAGGCAGACTGGGGTGCGGGGGCCGAGGGCGGCCGCTCGCTCACCTGCTCTCCGGGATCCGTCCGTCCGTCCGAGCGTCAGGGAGCCGTGTGTCCCAGCGGGATCCGTGGGGCTGCACCTTTGCCGCCTATACTAGAACTAGTCTCACGGGGACGGGGCGGGGCGTACTGCGCGGCCACGCCCCATAGACCACGCCCCCAGCCTTCCCCGCCCCCTCAGAAGAGCCCGGAGAGGCTCTGGGCGGTGGGGGCGGACCTAGCGGGCGGGCTCCGCCAATGGCAGCGTGGGCGATGTACAAAGAAGTCAATGAGAGCAAGTCACTGCGGGGAGGAAGGGGGCGGGTCCTGGGCGGGGAGGGGGCATTCCTCCGGAATCTGGACGCGACCGGGTGCGGGGTGCGGCGCCGGCTCCAGGCGTCTGCTGCGGAAAGGGAAGGAAGGAGTGGGGGTGCGGGAGGGACAGGCATTGGCTTAGAGGCCAGGAGCCTTGCGGAAAAACAGACCACCACGTGGCTCTACGCAGGCTCCTCCTTCCTTCAGTTTATCCACCCGGTAGGAGGATTTGGGCGGAAGCACGTTCCTAGAGGGACGCGGTAGCGCAGGGCTGCAGGGCCAGGACGTAGGGAGGCTGAAGCAGGAGGATCTCAAGTTGGAGCCCAGCCTAGGCTGTCTCAAAAATAAATATAGGCTGAGGAAGCAGCTCGGTGCGAAAGCCTTGGGTTCAGTCTGCGCCAGGGTGGCGGACGAATCTGTGGGGTGAGACTTGGGGCAGCCCGGGATGGAGAACCCTGACGTCCGCACGGAGCAGCCCCCTCCAGCTGCGGTTTCCGGGATGCAGGAGGATGCAGCTGTGCGCCCTGGGAACCGGGCCCTGCAGCTGCTCCCAGCTCCGCGCTCTGTGCTCCATTTCCGCTCCACGCACCTGCGCAGCTCGGGGTCCCGTCCAGCTAGGGCTGGGGGAGCCCACGGCAGCTAAGCCCATCCTCCTCCACGCAGCCCGACAGCGGATGTTTGCAGAGGGCTTTCCCTGCCTGTGGAAGGGTGACCCAGGCAGATCCTGGCCGCGAGAGACAAAAACAAGCAGATTGACTCTTTCACTATGGAGTGAAAAACTGAGGCCAAGAAAGGGAAGGGACCTCCGGAGGCCACACGGGCCCAGTGGTCAGGCCAGGATCCCAGGCTCCTCGCACACATAGCGGGTCCTGTGCTCTCTGTACCCTGGACCTCCTGCCCTCTGCCCTCTGCCCTCTGCACTTTGGGGACCAATGGTTATTGTTTACTTTTTTTTGAAACAAGGTCTCACTGTGAAGTTCAGGCTGGCCTGGAACTCACTATGTAGCCCAGGCTGGCCTGGAACTTGCAGCAATCCTCCTGCCTCAGCCTCCTGAGTAGCGGAATGACAGGCGTGTGCCACCATGCCTAGCTGGGGCTGGTGACTCTTGCTCCCTGGGTGGGGGACATTGTGGGCATTGTAAGGTGCTGAACATTGTCGCAGGCCTCCACCTGTCACAGCCCCAACCATGACAACCACAGATGTCCCCAGACACTTCTCGGAGTCCCCCTGTGGCTGACTGCCCCAGTTGAGAGGCGCTGGTCTAGATTGACATTTCATGCCCCTGGCCCCAAGCTATGGGTCAGAGAAGCTCTGGGGGGTCACAGCGGCCGAGCCGTGTGCACATCCATCTCATCACACCGGAGGAGCTTGTTCCGTGGGCCGGGGGCGGACATGGGCAGGCCGAGGCGGAGAGTGACCGAGGTGAATTCCAACTCAGTTTGGGGCCGGGCACAGCTCAGCGGCGAGCGCCTGTCTCTCGCGCAGAAGCTCCTGGTCTCATCCTCCTGACCGGGGAAAAGCTTAGGTATCCTCTGACTGTGTGTGCACCTGGAGCCTCTTCCCAAATCCATGAAAGCCTGTGGGTCCTCAAATAAGTCAGGGAATTTAAAAACCACCTTGCAGATGTGCAGAAACGGGGAGCACTGTGCCCTGCTGACAGGAACATACAGTGGGGGCGGCCACCATGGAAATCTGGAGCTCAACAGAGAATTTCTGCATGACCCAGAGTTCCACACCCAGTGTGTACTCAAAGATGCCAAAAGCAGGGCCCGCGTTACATTTGCATGGCTTGGTTAATATCAGCATTATTCACGGTAGGCCAAAGGTGGGAACAACTCAGGAGTCCATTGACGGAGGAGTGGATATACACAGCGTGGTCCATCCACACCCAGGAATATTACTCAGCCAGGTAAAGGAAGGCGATCCTGACTCCACTGCAGCATGGATGGACCTTGAGGCCGTGCTGCTGAGGAGCTGAGCCAGACACAGAGGGACACGCACTGCAGGGTCCCACTCCCAGGACGCCCCTCGTCCTCAGATCCACAGAGACAGGAAGGAGACGGCGATGCTGGGCTGGGGAGGGGATGGGAGTTAATCCTGTTGTGTTTGTTTGTTTGCTTGTTTTTGAGGCAGGGTCTCACTATGTAGCCCAAGCTGGCCTTGCACTCGTAGTGCTCCTCCTGCCTCAGCCTCCCTAGTGCTGGGATGGTAGGCGTGCGCCATCACACCTGACCTGGAGGCAGTGTAGTGTTTCATGGGGACAGAGGTTGAGTTTGGAGAGGTGAGAAAGTCTTAGAGGTGGACGGTGCTGACAACGGCGCAGCCACGGGAGCGCACTTAGTGTTTCTGAACTGTGTCCCCGACAGCAGTTAAAGGGACAAATTATCTTGCACAGTGTCTTGATAAAGCTGGTTTTTAGTGCCAGGAGCAGGTGTGTTAACATCTGAGCTATTTATTGAGCACCTACTGTGGGCCAAGCATCGCCAGTACTTTGCATTCATTAACTCACCTCACCCAGTCCTCAGAGGGGCAACATTGAGGCCCAGGCTCCACCCCCTGTAGTGGCACTATTGGCACCTCCCAGCCCAGTGCTCTGGGAGGCTGAGGCAGGAGAATTACCAGTTCAAGGCCACCCTGAGCAACTTAGCAATTTAGCGAGACCCTGTCTCAAAATTAAAAAAAAAAAAAGAGGGAGCTGAGGTGGGTAAGCCCTACAGCCGTGTGGCAGGCTGGGCGGGTCACTAGGCTTAGTGAGGTGGGGCCTCCTTGCCAAGCATGGATTGGAAAGGTGAGGGTCGGGAGAGGTGTGTGGGATTCACCCTAGATCAGGGCTCTTTCCTATGGGGCAGGGGACTCAGGCCAACCCCAGGCTATACCTGGATCCGGGCTCTGCCAGGGGCAAGGCTCAGCCTAGGGTAGTGTCTTTTTTTTTTTTTTTTTTTTTTTTTTTTGTCTTTTTGAGACAAGGTCTCGCTATGCAGCTCAGGCTGGCCTTGAGCTCACTTTGTAGCCCAGGTTGGTCTCGAACTTGCAACGATCCTCCTGCCTCAGCCTCCCGAGTGCTGGCATTACAGGCATGCGCCTTAATTACTTTTCTCGTGGCTGAGACAAAGTACCTAATGCCTGAGGTTGAAGGAGGAACGGTTAATTTGGGCTTTCAGTTTGTAGAGGTTCTAGTCCACGGGTCTGCTGGGATCGGGGCGCACCTCAGGACTGGGGCAGCCCAGGGTCAGGGCTCAGTGGGTTATGGAGCGGGGCACACGGGGCTGCACTCCTCTAAGCGCGGAGGTCCCAGGTCCCGGGACTCAGGGCCGCGCCGATTCCGGCCTCTCCCAGCAGGGGGCGCGCGCAGCACACGACCCAGGCCCGCGGCGCCTTGGCTCCCAGGAAAGGATCGCGGGGCGGGCAGGCACTGGGCTCCAGGTCTCCCGAGACTCTAGACTCGCCAGCCACCCCTGCGCGCTGACACCCAGCCGTGCACCGCGGGGAGCCGTGCGGTCCGCAGCCAGGGTCCCCCGGCCCGGGCCTCGGCCTCGAGCCTGCGCAGTGAGAGCACCGATGGGTGCGGGCGGGGTCTTGCTCACCAGGGCCCGCGAGAGCCCCGCTCCCGGCCCGGCGCTGCGGGCTCTGCCTCCTCCGCGTGCGGGGGGCCATCTGTCCCCGCCCATCTGGCCGCCCCGGGGACCGTGTCCCAGGCCACTTGGGTAAAGGGCAGGCCCGGCCGGGGTCCTCAGGGCACTGTTCCCAGGCTGTCGCCTCCCCGGGTCAGGTGTCGCCTTGGGTTTGCGGCCCACTCCCCCCTCCACCGCCGCCCCGGCCACCCAGGCGGAGGCTGTGTTTACAACGCCGCTGCAGACGGCCGGCTGCCTGCGCGTGGGAAGTGGGAAGCGGCGTCTGGAGAGATGAATGACGCGAGTGTCCGCGTGAGGGCGTGGGTGCGTGCGGCCGGGGAGGGGGCAGCCCCATCTGCCGACTCCCAGCGTAATGAGCGCCCCCCCCCCCCCCCCCGTCATCCTGGGAATGGAACGTGCCAGCTCCTTAGGCTGGAGAGATACCGCTGGGGTCCACGAGCACAGGACCCACGCAGGACAACAGGGCCAGCCCTGGAGGGAGACTGAATTCTGAGGCTGCTTGATCAAGCTGGGCCTGAAACCCCTGGACTTTATAGTCTCTGGACCTGGCCTAGGGATATTTCTTTCATAGGACTTAAAGGATATGTGCAGGGTAGTTAAGGTTTTTAAAACCCTTTTTAAAAAGAAAAATTTAAAATTGCATTTCCATGCCTCAACTCCCCACCCCTTTGTGTGCCAGTCCTGTGGCAGAAGATAAAGGACCCAGAGTAACCTAATCTCTCAGACCCAGACTGCATGGAGCTCCTGGCCTCGGGCAGGGAGAATTCCACACAGATCTCCCAGTGAAGGGAGTCTTCAGACCTAAGGAGCAGACAGGGGTTAATTTGTGAGAGTCCAGGTGGACTGCATGGAGGAGGGGGGTCTTGAGGGCTGAAAAGGAGTTTTTATGGGAGAAAATAGTGTGTGTGGGAGGTTCTTTTTCTTTTCTTCTTCCTCTTTTTTTTTTTTTTTTTTTTTCTTCTTTTGGTCTTTTTGAGACAGGGTCTCGCTATGCAGTTCAGGTTGGCCTTGAGCTCACTTTGTAGCCCAGGCTGATCTTGAACTTGGAAGGATCCTCCTGCCTCAGCCTCCTGAGTGTTGGAATTACAAGTGTGCGCCACCCTGCCTGGCTGAAAATGGCGTTTGACAACAAGGAGAATGTTTCAGGAGAAAGGACGTGGCGGGCCGAGGCCGAGAGGTGGGAAAACATTAAGTGGCCCATAACAGGTAGGACAGGAGGGACTGAGAGGGAGAGGTTGAGTTGCAGCCCCACAGGCCCTGAGACTTAATCCCAACAGGAAAAGAAGCCAGCCTCCAAAGACTTTTAGCAAAAGGTGAGCCATTCCATGAACCCACCATCAGATATTCACTCATCAAACCTTCACTTACTTGGATTCACATCCCTAGGACTGTTACCTTCTGTGTGACTTTGAAAGAATCTGCTGGGCATGGTGGCACACGCCTGTAATCCCAGCACTTGGGAGGCTGAGGCAGGAGGATCGCTGTGAATTTGAGACCAGCTTGGGCTACAAAGTGAGCTGAAGGCCAGCCTGAACTGCATAGCGAGACCCTGTCTCTCTCTCTCTCTCTCTCTCTCTCTCTCACACACACACACACACACACACACACAGACAAAAGAATCACCTACACCTTGAGGGTCAGGTTTCTCGTATACAAAATGAGTACTTACTGTGTGCCTGGACTGGTACTGGTGAGGGTGTAGCTGGGGTCAGGAGAGGCACTGTCCCTGCCCTCCAGAACTGCCCGGCTCAGACTGGGGCCAGAGAGCCTAGCGCTTCAGGAAAGCTTTCTGCTTGATCGGTGGGCCGTGGCCTTGCACAATCAAGGGCCTCTCACCTTATCCTGAGGCCGGTCCACCCCTCCCCCCATCCTGGGGATGGAACCCATGGTCTTTGCGCTGAACTACATCCCGGCCCTTTTCACTTTTATTTTGCGACAGTGTCTTGTTAAGTGGCTAAATTGTCCAGGCTGCGCTCAAACTCGAGATCCTCCTGCCTCGGCCTCCCTAGTGCTAGGATGGCAGGCGCGCGCTGCCATTCGGGGGCGGGGGAGATACATGTGGCAATCCCGGTGGGTCAAGCGTAGCAGGCCGCTTGCCCGGCGTGCATTGTGCAGGGCTTGCCCTCCCCTGCGCAGTCTATTTCCTCCGCCGTCCTCACAGCCACTCGGCGCCCCGCTGACTTCATCGCTCGAGCTGGGGCGCCACTGACCTCATCTTACCACCTCCTGGAGGTGCGGGAGCAGGATGGCGCGTTGGTCCCACGGGGCCTTCCGCGCGTCGTCTGCTTCCTGCCGCGGCCGGGGGAGACAGGTGCTGCGGTGGGCGCCCTTTAGCAGGCATAGAGCCCAGAGAAGAAGCTCGCGTGCCCTGAGACGCCCTGCACCCTGCTCGTGAGCCCCCAAGCTGGGACGCGACTCCTCTCCGCCGCGGGGCTGCTCCTCGGTGCCTCCTCCATGGAGCCACCAGGGGGCGCTGTGAGCACCGAGCCGGGTCCCTCTCTCCTCAGCCCTAGCTCTCCGCGGCTGCCACCTCACCGATCAAAGCCCGGTCCTTCTGCAGTCCACAGGGCCCTGCTAGGCCCGCCCGTCACCTCCCCGCCTCTCCTGCCTCTTCTGCTGCAGCCAGTGCTCTGTGATGAAGTCCCCGGGCCTTTGCACGGGCTCCTCCTGCTGCCCTTTATTTTTTATTTTGTAGGTTGAGACAAGGTCTGGCTAAGCGGCCAGGCTGGGCTTGAACTTTGAGTCCTCCTGCCTCAGCCTCCCGAATAGCTGGCACTACAGATGTGCGCCGCTGCTCCTAACCTCAATCATTCCTAATCACAAAAGTGGAACGGGAGATTGGGTCTCTCGCCATAGCTAGAATCTGGTGGCAGAAAATACAATTGCGCCAGAATCCAGCTGGTTAAATAAAATTGATCTTGTGACTCATGGTTGGATTGTGGTAGAAGAGGTTCTCAGTCCCTGCCCCGGGGATCGAAGGACCCAGTTTTAAGGCCGGATGTGGTGGCACATGCCTATAATCCCAGCACTCGGGAGGCTGAGGCAGGAGGATCACTTCAAGTTCAAGACCAGCATGGGCCACAAAATGAGCTCAAGGCCAGCCTGAACTGCATACGGAGACCCTTCCTCAAAAAGATTAAAAAAAAAAAAAAAAAGAAGAAAAAGAAGAAGGACCAAGTTTAGACTCCAGAAGGAAGGAAAAGATGCTTAAGAGAAGACAATGAAGCTGGGCTGGCAGCACACACCTGTAATTTCAGCACTCAGGAGGCTGAGGCAGGATGATTCCAAAGAGTCGAGAGCAGCCCAGCCTACAAAGTGAGCTCAAGGCCAGTTTGAACTGCATAGTAAGACCCTGTCTCAAAAAGACAAAAAAAAAAAAAAAAGTGTGTCACCTAATGGTGGTAGTAAGTGCTCTGCCCCAGATAAAGCAGGCTGGTGGAAGGGACAGAGAGGGACAAGGTGTCCATAGGTGGGATCTTGAAGGTGGCCTGGGAGTAGACACTTGAGAGAGACAAGGAGTGCTCTGCAGGGACCCAGGCAGGAGAGCACGCTGGGCAGAGGCCATAGTGTGTGCAAAGGCCCTGAGGCCCAGATCCTGGGAGCTGCTGCTGGAGGATGGTGGAGAGGTTGATGGGTGCTTTGGGGCGCTCTGGGCTGGTCCTTGTCACTGATGGACACTGGGTCTCATCGTCTGCTCCACAGCCTGGGCCCATGGGCTCTCTCCGCCCCTCCTCCACAGTAGATGGGATGTGCCCACCTCGTAGAAGCAGAGGGGTCCCAACCGGGCTGGACCCTACCTTGTGCATTCTGTGATATAACTGCAGGTGATAAGGACGAGCTCTTAGCCAGATGTGGGTATGCGTATTTGAAATCCCAGCGCTTGGGAGGCTGAGGCAGGAGGATCTCAAGATCCAGGCCAGTGTGAGCAACTTATCAACTTAGCAAGACCATCTCCAAATAAAAATATAAAGGCCTGGTGGTGTAGCTCAGTGGTGAGGGGTTCCCTGGTGTGCACAAGCCCCTGGGCTTCCACCTCAGCACTGGAAAGGAAGCAAAAAGAAATCAAGAACTACTCCTTCCCTTAGAAAGGGGCAACCCCATTTTCCTTGGGAGACACACCTGTCTCCCACTTCTGCCTCAGTAGTTAGCCAATTCTGCCCCCTAGCTGGCCTGCCCAATCAGAGCATTACAGCTTCTCAGGGTAGCTCTGATTGTTCAGGGATGAGCCAATGACAATGAGAAAAGTGCCCCCACAACTCATGACATTAGCTCCGCTCCTGGATTCAGCCATACCTGAAGCTATGTGGATTGCTTTGGTCACTGACTTAGGTACCAGTTCCCCCTTTCTTGTTATTACGGTGGTGGAGGTCTCAGGCACTAGCCAAAGAATTTTGTGTCATACGTTTCTTGGGTGACGTGTAGGATCTGGGAATTTCTGAGCTATCTTTAGGGAAAACTGCCAAGACCTAAGATTGCTGTCCAGGTTCTAAGCATCTGGAGACAATTGGCTTTTTCAGTCTTTCCCTGGGTGGTGATGTCATGCTGCGGACAGGGACGTCTGTCACCATAGGGTCCAATGCCATCAGGCAATTTGTTATCTTACTTTGTTTTTTGGTGCTGGGGCTGGAACCCAGGACCCTACACATGCTAAGCAAGGGCTCACCACTCAGCCGCAGCACCAATCTGGCAGGCTTTTCAGCGGGGAGGTGATGGAGGGCTTCCTGGAGGAGGCAATTTTGGAGGTTGGTTGAAGGGAAGCTGGCTCTAAACACATAGAATGGGCACCGAGTGTGGTGGCGCACGCCTGTAATCCCAGCACTTGGGAGGCTGAGGCAGGAGGATCATGGCGTGTTCGAGACCAGCCTGGGCTACAAAGTGAGCTCACAGCCAGCCTGAACCGCATAGTGAGACTCTATCTCAAAAAAGACAAAAAACAAAACAAAAGAAACACATATGAGAACGGGGTGCGGGGTGGGGAGGCAGAAAGTCCCTGGGGAGGTAAGCAGCACAGGCAGGTCCAGCCCGGGGTGACCAGAGCTGTGACAAGGGACACACGGGGCCCTGGAAGAGCCCAGAGGGGGCCCTCTCTCAGGCGAGGGGACTGGGCAGGCGGCAGGAGGCTGGAGCCCAGCTGTGAATCATCCCCACCGGGCCTGACACTCAGAAGCAGAATGCCACCTTCCCGCCCCTCATCGCATCCCCAAGGGAAGGCATACCTGAATCAGGTTATTTTTTCCCATTTTTCCAAGGGGTGTGGCCGCGAATACCAGCAACCCTGCATCCATCCGCTTTTTAAATTTAGCGCAGTGCGCGTGAAACTCAGTGCAGGAAAAACAAGAAGTTATAAAAATATGATTCTATTCTCTGTCACGGGCAGCAGCAGGAGCGGGCGGGGGAGACAGGAGCTCAGAGGCTGAGGGAGGTGGGGCTGCAGGGACTAGGGACCCAAGTCCTTCTGGGCCACCGTCTCTCTCTCTGCCCAGGGGCGGCCTCGGCCCCTCCCCTCCTCCTGCCCCCCACAGCCCAGTCCCCATGCGGTCATGCCAAGGTGGCCAATGAAGAATCCAGATCCTCACACCGAGCACGGTGGTACATGCTGCCTGTGACCTCAGCACTTGGGAGGCTGAGGCAGGAGGATCTCAGGTGAGAGCCCAGCCTGGGCAACTTGAGAAATGAGTGAGAATCTGTCTCAAGATAAAAAGATAAAAAGGGATGAGGATATAGGTCAGTGTGAAGGCCCTGGGTTCCATCTCAAGCACCAGGAAAAGAAAAAGTGAGGGGGACATTGCCACATGTGCAGTCACTTTATTACCTCATGCACACAGCTGTGCCTGCTCCCCTCTGCCCAGTATTTGATCCTTGGCAGCCCACGGCCTCCCTGGTACAGGCTGGTACAGGGTGGGTCGGCCTTCAAGGCCCACAGCGGCAGGCCAAGCCACAGGCTGGTCCACAGGGTGCGTCTGCCCCCAGCTCCGGCTCAGAGCCACGCAGGGCCCAGGCGCTGGGCCCCCTCCCGGGCTGCCCCTCCCAGCTGTGACTTGCACTCCAGCTGTCCCTACCAGGCCTGCACGGAGTCCCCGGTCCCCTGGCCACCCTTGCGGGAACAAAGGGGCTGTGTGTGGGGTCCCGCAGGCACCCACTTGCTCCCCGTCTCTTCACCTCTGGGCACAGAGACTGGCTCGGTGTTAGAGTCTCACAGGGACGCTGGGTTCGTACATGTCTGCATCACTTTTTTAATCTTTTCTCGTCCCCGGGTAGGAGCATAGTTCCAACTGATGCTGGGCCCTGGAGATTCCCCCTGGAGACCACAGTGTACCCCATCCTGGGTACAACCTGGTGGGGGAGGAAACTGGGGGGCAGCAGGGACCAATAGGAGAGGAAGGGGGTCCTGAAGCTGGCTATTCACGGTGATGTACTGGCAGCAACAAGAGGCTGTGGGGAAAAGCATTTCTGGAGGTGGGCTTGGCCGTGCAAGGGCCCTGGGGCAGCACAGAGCCCAGCACGGTGCACGAGCAGAGAGGAGGAGCCCATGGCTAGAGCAGAGGGAGCGAGGGTCAGAGAGGGAGCAGCGGAGCAGGGAGGAAAGAGAAAATTCTCAAAATAAAAATGAACTAATAATTGATCAATGACAAGTTGCATACAACCCGGGGTGGTGACATTTTCAGACCCAAACCAGGCTTCACACTGACTTCGGCTGTCCCAGCCCCTCCCCGGCCCTGCAACCTCTCACCTGGTTGTCCCAGCCTGGGGCCCCTTGTACCCTCTCACCCGGGGCCTTGAATCCTGTCACTCCCCCCGCAAGATTGGAGATGAGGCTGGGGGTAAAAGTTGCCACCCCCACCCCCGCTCCTCCCCAAATTTGCCAACCCCGCTCAGTCCCCAGGCCTAATTGTGCGTGAAATCCAATCAAGTTATCAGGCCCAGGAGCAGTTCCCAGATTATGTAGCTCAGTGAAGTAAATAATGACATTAGCTGTCCTGTGCGCCACAAGCGCCTTTGGTGGCCAGACTAGCAGGGGAGCCCTCTGCTCACTTCAGTTGCCTGTGAGGGTTTTCCCTTCTGTCCCCTTTCTTTGTTTTCCCTTGCTGGGCTGGAACCCAGGGCCTTACACATGCTAGGCAGCGCTCACCAGTGAGCTGCACTCCCAGCCCCTTTTATGTTTTATTTTGAGACAGGGACTTGCTAAGTTGCCCAAGCTGGGCTCTAACTTGAGATCCTCCTGCCTCTGCTTCCCAAGTAGCTGGGATGACAGATGTGTATCACTGTTCCTGATTACCTGTGGGGTCTTTGCTTCTAATTCTGAGTGCTGAGGGCCAAGGAGAGAGCTGAAGGCTCGTGAACACCAGCTACAAGTACTGGAGGACTCAGTGCAGCACTACAGATGGGGAAACTGAGGCAAAGTTGAACCTGCCTGGAGTCAGTTAGGTTCTCTGGATTTTCTGCTATTCCTGCAGAAAAATAGTGATCTTTTTCCCCTTGCAGTGCTGGGGATGGAGCCCAGGACCTCGCACTGAGCCACATCCACAGCCCTTTTTGTTTTTATTTTTTTCTGGGTCTCGCAAAGTCACTAAGTTCCCCAGGTTGCTCTTGAACTTGAGATCCTCCTGCCTCAGCTTCTTAGAGTGTTGGGATTACAGGGGTGCACCAGCAGTCCTGGCCCCAAATGGTACTTCTTGTGGGCAACTTTCACCCCAGCCTCATCTCCAATCTTGGGGGGGGGTGACAGGATTCAAGGACAAGACAAGAGTGACAAAGACAGTAGCGCCTTCCCTCTGTTCCCCTGTAAACGCCACCCCACCCTCCCGATTTCCTGTCCTGCTGTCCTCCCCAGACAGGGAAGCCGTGTGAGCCACTTTCTCTCCACTCAGCTATAAATCAGACACCACCCTAAAGGAGATCAGGCTCAGGTGTAGGAGGGCGTGCAGATTGCTGACCGGAGAGAGGACAGTGGGAGGCACCTTGGATCAGCCTTGTCTGAACCTACAAATATCATTGGTTTTATTTTATTTTATTTTATTGGTACCAGGAATCGAACTCAGGACCTTGCGCTTGCCAGGCAGGCGCTTGTGCCGCTGAGCTACATCCCCTATAAATATCAGAAGCTGGAGTTACTGGGCCCCTTTTTCCTTCACTCTCTTTTCCCCTGGTCCTTTCTCCCTGTTCCTGCTACCATCCTGTGACCTTCAATAAATGCAGCTGTTTACAACACACTACGAGGTGTACGCTTGGCAATTCTTTCCTCGTTATGCACAGGAACTTGGACTGTTTTGGGCCCACTCAACTGTAACATCGGGGCTTTCTAGGCATTGCCAGTCCTTCTCTCGCTGGGAGAAATGCGTAGATGCTGGCTTTACCTTTCTGATATGAGGAACTAATTATACACGTTAGAGTGGAGGGTGATTCTTCAGAAAACAGAAATAGGACAAATAACTTCCAAGTCATTAGAGGGAATAAGAAAGGGAGCAGAGCCAGTCTGACAAATTCAGCAGAAAGCTAAAGAGAAGGCAAACAGGAAGCCACTGGAAAAAGTCTCATTGAATACTGAACACAATGCAGGCAGATGATGAAGTAAATTCAAACACGTTGGGAAACACAATAAATGTAAGTGCACTAAACTCACCACTTAAAAGGCAGAGACTCTGGCTGAGGATGCAGTCTACTGGCAGAGTTAGTGTTTAGCATGTGTGAGGCCCTGGGCTTTACTCACAGCACCATGAAAACAAAATAAAACTCCCTGCAAAAAGCCATCAACTCGGATTGGATGTGTAAAAACCACAACAAACAAAATTCATCAACATGGTCTTTTGAAAAAAAAAAAAAAAACATGGTCTTTGGAAGATGTGCACCTAAAATAGAATCACATATCACCAACAAATATTTTGCAAGAGGAAAAGAAAACAGAGAAAGGCATGTGGAAATCCGTGCAGTAAAAGAGATTTGAAGACCTGTCAACCACACCAGGCTTGGAGGTGCACACCTGTTATCTCAATACTCAGGAAGCTGAGGCAGGAGGAACACTGTGAATTCTAGGCCAACCTGAGCTAGGCCTAGTAAGACCCTGCCTAAAAAAAAAAAAAAAAAAAAAGAAAGATCCTTCAACCAATAATGGGTGTGATGGGTGTTACCCTTGTATGATTTTTTTTGAAACAGGGTCTTGTTATGTAGTACAAGTTGGCCTTGAACTTGCAATGCAGTCGAGGCTGGCCTTGAACTCGAAGTGATCCTCCTGTCTCAGGCTCAGAGTGTAGGGATTCCAAGCATGCCCCATGATGCCTGGAAAAAATAATGAATTTTTATACAATTGAAAATTCAAAGGCTGATGAGATAGTTGGTGACAGTTACATTCTTTCTTTTGTAAGCTGGGCATAGTGGCACATGCCTGTAATCCTAGCACTTGGGAGGCTGAGGCAGGAGGGTCACTGCAAGTTTAAGGCCAGCCTGGGCTATATAATGAGTTCAAGAACAGCCTGAATATCTGCTGAGAGACCCTGTCTCAAAAAACCAAAAATAAATAAATATATAAATCAATATATTTTTGGTTCTTGCCTTTTCCTTTTTTATTAGTACATGTTTGTAATACATGATGCACTTGTCATGGAGAATGAGTGCATGTATGTATGGCATTTTGATCCTTTTCACTTCCCTTTCCCTCCTCTTTCCCTGTGCGCCCTCCTGTCCCCCGTCCCATCTCCACAGACCCTGTCTCCCTCTTTCCTACCATCTATCTTTTTTTTTTTTGGTCTTTTTGAGACAGGGTCTTGCTATGCAGTTCAGGCTGGCCTTGAGCTCACTTTGTAGCCCAGGCTGGTCTCAAACTCGCAAAGATCTTCCTGCTTCAGCCTCCTGAGTGCTGGGATTACAGGCGTGACCCACCATGCCCGGCTCTATCTTTTATTTTGCTCTTTAAAATATTTATTTTTGAGCTTTCACATGTAATAAAACCACGTGATATTTAGCCTTCTGTATCTGATTTACCACATTTAACATTATAGCTGGGT
>NW_004955495.1:4359134-4360443 GCF_000276665.1 Chinchilla lanigera
GTTTACATGCTGGAGTGATGGACGTCCACCATCACGTTTGGCAATTACTACACAAATATGAACCCACAAAAGGGCCCTCAAAATAAGCCAAACTGCCAGAAGTGGCAGAACTTTAACAACGTCATCCACCTTATAGCCTTAAGCTTTCTCTCTTTTTTTATTTTGAGTCAGGGTCTTGCTTACTTCCCCAGGCAATCCTCCTGCCTCAGCCTAATGATCGGAAATGACAGGAGTGGGTCACCGCCCAGCAGACTAACAGTTCCTAACCCTGTCTCCAGCCTCCTCCTGCCACCCCTCCCTGAGACTCTTCATCGTTCTGCTCTCTCAGTTTCCGTCCTCCTCCTCCGGGAAGCGTTTGGGATGCTTTCCCCACCTCCCACTGCACCTCGATGCCCCCACAACGGCCCCAGCACCCACAGGTAAGCACTGGGACCTGTCTGTGGCCCCCCACCAGCACTGGACTTTGAGGTTGGGTACACTGGGGTGTCTGATCCTAGCCGGGTGCAAGCACACGCAAACGTGGTGCTCAGCATGGGGAAGGCGGCTTGGCTGAGTCTAGAAGCTGCTCTGCTCCACTCAGTAGACACTGACCTGATGGTAATAGACACGAGGTGAAGCCAGGTGTGGTGGTAATCCCATCACTAAAGAGGCTGAGGCAGGAGGATCCCAAGTTTGAGCCCAGCCTGAGCAACTTAGTGACTTACCAAGACTCTGTCTCACAGTAAAAAAAAATCAGGGCTGGGGATGTCTCTCAGTGTAGTAGCCTGGGGTTCCATCCTCAGCACTGTAAAACAAAAGCAAAACAAAAACCCAGAATGCACGCTCATGGGAACTGCCCGCTGACCTGCAGGAGGGCGCGGGTAGCCCAGGATCCCACGGGCCAGGCAGGGTCGGCTCAGTTTAGAGCCCACAGCCGCTGGCTCAGCCTCCTTTATGCAACTGCCTTTTACTTAGGCTGTGCTGCCAGAGCTAATTGATTGCCCGGTGCCCCAGGGGACTCACTCCGAGGCCTGCAGCTGGGCGCCCGCCAGCCAGCAGGAGGGAGGGCGGCAGCTCTGGGCAGGTGTGGGAGGGGACCTGGTGCCCACCTGCCACCCGGACCACACCTGCCGTGCAGGTTCCCGCCATGGCCACACACCTGACAGGCAGGGACCGAGGCGGTGGCCCCAGTGGTGAAGCTCAGGGGCTCAGATCCCTCCTGGCACCTGACTGCTGTGTGCCTGTTTTCCCGCATGGAGAGATCAGACATAACAAGAGTCCTGCGCTTATAACATCTCAGTCAACAATGGACAGGGGGCTGGGGATTTAG
>NW_004955495.1:4360603-4362979 GCF_000276665.1 Chinchilla lanigera
GTGGTGCTGCACACCTGTGATCCCAGCACCTGAGAGGCAGAAGCAGGAGGATCTCCTCGAGTTCCAGGCAAGCCCGGGCTACAAGGCAAGACCCTGTCCCAAAAACAAAACAAACAAAAAGACACAAAGGAAAACAAAAACAAAAACAGAAAACAATTAGCCGCATATCTGTAGTGGTCCCATAAGATTGTAATGAGGTTGAAAAATTCTTCAGGCCAGGCATGGTGGCGCAGCATGTAATTCCAGCACTCAGGAGGCTGAGGCAGGAGGACAGCCATGAGTTCAAGGCCAGCCTGGGCTCCAAAGTGAGTTCAAGGCCAGCCTGAACTGCAGAGCGAGACCCTATCTCCAAAAAAAAAAAAAAAAAAAAAAAGAAGAGAAAAAAGAAAACAAAAATTCTTCTCACTCAGTGATGTCAGTAAGCTGCGTGACCTGGCTGACCTCCCTCAGAGGCTGCCTGGGGAATTAAACAAGTGAATATTTAGAAAATGCTCAGCCTAGGGTGCTGGTGCTCTGCAGTGTTTTGTAATGTGTATTACTCAGTCTTCTAAAGCTGGATGTGGCGATGCACACCTGTACGTGGGAGGCTGAGGCAGGAAGATCACCGTAAGTTCAGACCAGCCTGGGTTATATAGTGAACTCAAGGTGAGCCTAAACTACAAAGCAAGATACTATCTCAAAAAAAAGTGAAGAAAAAGAGGAAGGAATGGAAAAAGAAAGTGAATGTTGGCACAGAGGGCCACATGAAAGCTGAAAATTTGGCTTCTGTGATAATCTCCATTTCCCAAGGGGAAGCTCTGAATGCAGGAGAGAGGCCTTTATTCAGGGCCCACAGTCTTGGCACCCGCCCATGTGGCCCCAGGACATTTGCCTCCGCCATTGCCTCAATAAATGCAGGTGGGCGAAAGCCCCAGCATTCAGCTGCAGCTGTGGGCTGCCAACCTTTGCAGAGGACACCTATTAACTCCCCTACTCCATGGGAGCAGCCCTGTTCAGCCCTGGCTTGTCCACACCCCTGGTGTGTCTCAGCCCCTCCTCTCCTCCCCAGGCCCAGACACCAGAACCCACCCACTGCCTCCTGGGCTTTGAAATCGATGCCTTGCTTCAAAACCAACAGGCTCCACCTGGAGGCCCGGGCCTGGGCGTGGGGCTGCGCCCTGATGGCGATCTGCTGTCCCCTGTCCTTTGAGGCCCGAAGGGGATGACAGATTCCGGAGCCGTCTGGGATCTGCGCAACGCTTTGGGGACTGATAATAACCATCATTAGGATAATGATCGTAATTATTATCTAATAAAAGTATATTTAGCAGCATGCATTCCACCAGCACTTACACTGTTTGAGGTGCTTTCCAGGGTTTTAAAATCCTTGTATCCGCCCGGTGTCCCTCTGTAGCGACCACCTTGCGTTCCTGCTTCTCCGTGCTAAATTCCGAGAGCTGCCTGTCTGCGCGCCCATCTGCACCGCCCTTCTCCTCACGCGCTCCGCAGGGCCACGTCTAGGTCTGCGGTCACCTCCGGCTGCAGCGTGTGACCCGAGAGGCTGTTTCCCTGCAGCCCCGGGGCCCTCACCGCGCAGTGCCAGCCCCACCGGGACCGCGACCGGGTTCGCGCTGCTCCCAGCCTCGTCCCCAGAGCCCACATTAGCCCCTGGCACGAAGCAGGTGCTCAGTAAGTGTCTGCCTAGCCGTGAAGGGTTGGATGCGCTTTCAGAGCTACCCTGGAATTGTCCCTGTGTCCCTCTGTCCCCCTGGAGGCCACTCCACCGTATAAACCCCGCCAGAGCGCCTGGTCTCGCCTCCATCCTCAGAGGTGCAAGCTTGGCACTCCCCAGAACAGCGCTGGAGGCCTCCCGCCGCCCACCCGTGCGCCCACTCACCCAGCCTTCAGAGCCAGGACCTAGGGCGTGGCCAAGCCGGCTGGAGAAATAAGCGGGGTCTGCTAATTACAGGAGCCCAGGTCAGCGCCAAAAAACTCTCAGGGCCCCGTATGTGGAACTTCTCGCGGGTTCTCTTGAGATGTGGACGGCATCAAAGAGAGGAGACCCCACAAGAAGCTCGCTATGGTGACTCCTCACGGTTGCCCACTGTGTCTTCTAGACCAGGGTGGACTTTTATTTTGGCTCTTTTCTTCTTTCCTCTTTCCTTCAGCCCAAGTTTGCTCTGCAGAGCCTGTTACTCCCTTATCCCCTCACCCTTGGCTGTTCAGGTAAACTTTTGGCGCCATTTCTGACTTGTACAATTCTTTGTTCAACACAAGAAAGACCTGGAATAAGTTTAATTGGCAAGGCATTTTTTTTTTTTTGGCTTTTCTCCGGTACCGGGAACCGAACTCACGACCTTGTGCTTGCCAGGCAGGCGCTTTGCCACTGAGCTAAAT
>NW_004955495.1:4363079-4365363 GCF_000276665.1 Chinchilla lanigera
TTTTTTTTGGCTTTTCTCCGGTACCGGGAACCGAACTCACGACCTTGTGCTTGCCAGGCAGGCGCTTTGCCACTGAGCTAAATCCCCAGCCCCGGCAAGGCATTTTTAAAGGAACTCCCTGACAACACGTCCACCCTTCCATCCATCCAATCCACCTATCCATCTATAAGCCCCCCATCTATCCCATCTACCACCCATCAGCCCATCCATCCATCAGCCCATCCATCCATCCACCTGCCCACTCACCCATCCATCTATCCATCTACCCATTCACCTATCCACTCACCCATGAATCCACCCATACACTTACCCATCCACCCATCCGTCCAGTGACGCATCCATTCATCTATCCGCCTGCGCACTCACCCATCCATCTATCCACCCATCCATCCATCCATTTATTCACCCACCCCCCCACTCATGTATCCATCCATCCATCCATCCACCCATCCATCTATCCATCTACCCACCTGCCCACCCACCCATCCATGCCCCTGCCTCCCTACCTCACACATCCATTCACCCCGGAGTAGACTGACCTTTACTCCACACAACGTGCCGTGTGCCCTTAACCAAGCCCTCCCATCCCCTCGGGTCCTCAGTGCCATAGGGGCAATTACAGCTCGGCCTCCCTGCCTCAGACAGCACCGAGGCCAAGCTGAGCTGGAGCTTTGTTCCTGTGAGCAGGAAAGGGTCAAGGTTAAGAGAACAGCCTGGAGTTTGAATCCCTGCTCTTCCCCTTCCCTGCTGTGTGACCTTGAGCAAGTGACGGAACCTCTCTGAGCCTCGTAGCCCCATCTATAGAGTAGGAAACACAATAATACCTTCCCCTGGGCTGTTGTGGGGGTTGGGATGCGGCTCCAGGAGCGTGTCAGGGTCAGTAAGTGCTGCCTCGGCTTCTGTGACCCCTGTGGGAGGCTGGGCACCCCTGTGGGTGCCTGGCAGGCTGAGGCACTGTGAGCCCGCCACACCCAGCTCTCTGGGCCTCAGGAAGAGCACGCACTTGGGGAAAGTGTAGCATAAAGGCCGCACTGATGCAGGGCTCTCGCCAGCCAACCCTGTACCGGTCCCTTAGGAACAGATTCTAGGCCCCATTTTACTGATGAGCAACCCCGGCACAGGGTTCCCGGCGAGGCGAGTCTGCGCCGTGGGCTCCCCGCTCTCAGGTCAGCCTGCACCAGGGCTAATGCCCCAGCCACGGACATCACCGCACCCCCGGGGAAACTGAGGCTGGGGCCAGCGTTGGATCTCACTGGGGAAAACGGCGGGGCTCAGGCCCCAGTCCAAAGCCACAGCCCCCGAAGCGCATCTTTTCCACCGTCCCTGTCACCAAGCTGTCTCTCTGGACCCCGGTTTTGGGATCCGCGAAGGGGGCTTCCTTGTGGGGGTCGGCCGCGCTCCGTAAAGGAAGGGCTGCGGCGAGTCGGGGGCGGGGGGAGCCGGGGTGGCGGTGCCTTCCCGGGGCCTTGTCTCGCTCTCCGCTCTCCAACCTGGGCCGGTGACTGCAGCTCTGGGCCCGAGACCCCCCAGCATCCCCGCGGTCACCCGGTGGCCCTGGCCGCTCCCAGGGAACAGCGTGCTTCTGTGTCCCAGAGGACGAGCGCCAGCGTTGCCCAGAGACGGCGGCAACGGGCGGCCCCGCCCCGCGCAGACCCCGGCCCACCATGGCCGGATCCCATAGGGGACAAAGGCAGGAGGGGGACAGGCGGGGCTGGGGTCCCGGGGGCCTGGGAACGCGGCTCGGGCTTGTGCGCTGGGAGCGGACCGCGGGCCTGCAGGCGCCGGGAAAGGGGGAGGGGCCGCCGGGGGTCGCCGGTCCTCCCCGCCCCTCCCCCCCCGCGGGAACAGGTGTGGGGGCTCCCAGCGGAAGGGGGGACGCGATCCCTCTCGGAAGTGAAGTGGCACGGGTGCCCCGCTATAAATACGGGGCACAGCTGACAGGGGGTGGCCGCGGGGGGTGCCTGGAGGACCCAGGAAGAAAGAGGGGTACAGGCTGGAGCGAGCATGAGCCCCTGGGGACGAGGTCAGGTTTCTGGATGGACACGGAGCCTGGCGACGTGACACACGAGGGACACTGGCAGGCGGCAGGGGCGCAGAGGAAGGAGCCTCTGGCTTGCAGGTGCACGGTCCCCCAACCTGGAGCCCCCCAGGGACGCCCCACTGGGCGCCCTAAGAAATCCCTCTGCCAGTGTGGTGGCCCGTAATCCCAGCACTAGGGAGGCTGAGGTAGGAGGATGGCCGCGAGTTTGAGACCAGTCTGTGCTACAAAGTGAGTTCAAGGCCA
>NW_004955495.1:4365753-4367278 GCF_000276665.1 Chinchilla lanigera
AGGCAGGCGCTTTTGCCGCTGAGCTAAATCCCCAGCCCCATGCCTGTCTTCTTTCTAAATCGCCTCCGCTTAAGAATTCCTCCCCTGGGCTCCCTGGGGTCGCCTGTCATCCCAGCAGCTCAGGAGGCTGAGGCAGGATGATGGCAGGTTAGAGGCCAATTTGGGCGCCTAGTGAGACCCTGCCTCAAACAAAATGCAAAGGCCCAGGGTGCGGCTCAAGGGTGAGCGCTGGCTTCGTACACGCAAGGCCCTGGGCTCCATGCCCAGCAAGGCAAAAAACAAAAAGAAAAGAACAAAGCAAAGAAATCCCTCTCTCTGAGCCCTCCTGCGCCCTCGCCTTCCTGGGCCCCTCGTCTTTTCAGAAAGGGGCCACTGGGGGGTGACCAGCTGCCCAGGCACTGGGCGCCCACCGCACCCTCTGTACCCGCAGAACAATACAGGTATTTGGGGAAAGGAACAGGCAGAGTTTGGGGGAGGCCTGGCAGTTCCTGCCCTGTGTGCTGGAGTGGGAGGGCAAGTCCCCAGCGACCATTTCAGGGACCCCCTGCCTCACACACGGGTCCTGGGCAGGGACCCCTGAGAGCCCTGCCTCCCTGCCATCCTGAGCCAGTGTCCCCAGCTTCAGAATTGGGACTGTGTTCCTTCATCACCCATTCATAGGATGCAGCCTTTAATGAGCACCTACTGTGTGCAAAGCGGGGCTGAGGAAGGGCCCTGCCTGGTGGGGCTCACAGTCCTGTGGGGAGGTGGCCAGGTGGCCATGAGGGCCAGGGCCAGGGCCTGGGACACACAGGCAGTTCTGGGAGCTGGGGTGCGGGTGGTCCACGCGGCGAGTCTAGGAACCGGCCGGCCAGGGAGGGTCAGGCCAGGTCCACTCCCAGGGCAACAGCCACGCCCAGCTGCCCAGGGGTGCTGCTTTTTTGCTGTGTGACCTGACAAGTGGCTGTCCCTTTCTGGGCCTCAGTTTCCATAGCTGTACAAGGAAAGAGCTCACCGGGTTCGGGGCACACCGGAGCGCTCGGGCAGCGAAGGATGGAGTTTCCAGGGATGAGGCCTGGGACTCTGGGCTGGGGCAGCCTGTGACTGACTGTGCTTTCTGGCCTACCCCCCTCCCCGCCCCAGCCCCTCCTCCGGGCCACCAGGCTTTGACAGCTGTCCCTGCATGTGTGCGGGGCCATCAGCCCAGGCGCCTGTTCCGGACACCTGATGCCCCGCTTCCCAGGGATTTCAGCGGCACGGACTTCAGCTGCCACAGTGGCTTAACCCTGGAGCCTGGGCGCCGGGTCCTCTGAGGCCCGACGCCGCCCCTGGTGACCCCACTGAGGGCCCTGGCACTGCTCCCACCTGAGCCGGAAACACCCCGCTTCCAACCCAGCATGGCCAGGATCTGGCTGTGCCGCCTTGGGAAAGTGAGTCAACCTCTCTGGTCAGCTCCACCAGCCATGATAATCACAGCAGCTAATACCCTCTGTGCTTGTGTTGGGCCAGGAAATGTCTAAGACACTTCTTTTTTATTTTTTGTTTT
>NW_004955495.1:4367639-4376913 GCF_000276665.1 Chinchilla lanigera
AAAAAAAAAAAAAGAAGAGGAAAGTGTATTGGACAAAAGGAAGGGGGACTAGGAATGGAGACAGGAATAGCTCCTGAGAGTGACTCAGTATGGAGCCTAGACTGGTCTTGAACTTGTGGTGATCCTCCTGCCTCAGCCTCTTGGTGGTATTGCAGGTACGCACCACCAAGCCTGCCTAACGTAAGTACCTTTTTACAGATATGTACACTGAGGCCCAGAAAGCTAAGCTGTGGGCTCAAAGTTACACAGCCTTTCGGGGGCACAATGGGAACCTGCTGGGATCAACATTCTACTTCTTTTTTGTCTGTCAGGGGCTTGGCAGGTGGGAACCATCCACGCACAGCACCTGCCATTATTATTCATCATTATCGTTTTATCCCTTAAGAAAACATAGCTAAGTGGGGAGGGGGAGCACAGGCCGGTCCTTTCTGCTACCCAGGAGGCTGAGGCAGGAGGATGGAAAATTGAAGGCCAGTCTGGGTGATTTAGCAAGACCCTGTCTCAAAGTGAAATAAAAAGAGCTGCAGGTGTGGTTCCGTGTTTGCCCAGCATGAGAGAGGCCCTGGGTTCCATCCCAGCACCAAATAAATAAATAAAATAAGAAAGTGCCCACCCGTGGCCGGTTCCTCCCCCGTCCTCAGCGCTGGCCGCGGAGCTGGCTCCCTGCATAATGAGCTCATACATCATCCTCTGCTGTGAACTGGGTGAGGCGGGCAGGTTTCCAAGCTTGGAAACCTGTTCATTGACCCTCGTGCTGCAGATGGGGAGGCTGAGGCAGTCCCCCCAGCCCCCAGGTGCAACCGTGTGCCCCTCTCTCCCCGCCCCGGGCTCTGGGAAGGGAAGCAGCTCACAGAACCTGCTTCCTCCTGCTGCCACCGCCGCATCGAGAACCAGGTCAGCCCAGGAACTCAGGGACATCAAAGAGAATCTATAAATACAGCAGCTGGAGGAAAAATAGACGCCTTGCCGGCCCCTCCTGGGCTGCTGCGCTCCCTCTCCAGATCTGTCCTGGCTGGGCTCCCACCCAGAAGCTGGGCTCCAGGCCCCTGGCCCTAGAGGGGACTGCGACTGCCTCAGTTTCTCCGCTGTGGGTTCCTGAGTTGGAGCCAGTGGCGACAAGAGTGTCAAAGCCTTTTGATCCCAGACTTCTGGAGTCTTCCAGTTCTTTACCTGCAGGGTCTCTGGGCCGGGCTGGGCTCTGGGACACTGGTGGGGCTACAGGAAATCAGGGCTGCTTCCTGGAGGATGTGGTGGGACTGGGTAAGGGGATCCTCCAGGATTTCTATCTTTCTCATGCCCCGGGCTGTGTCTTTTTGTTGAGGTGGTGGTTTTGGTACCAGGAATCGAACTCAGGACCTCGCTTTTGCCAGATAGGCACTTGTGCCACTGAGCTATATCCCCAGCCCCCAGGCTGTGCCTTTGCATCCAAAATGCCTCTCAAATGTGCCCCTTGGGCCTGGTGTGGTGGCTCACACCTGCCAGTCCAGGGCTCTGGGAAGCTGAGGGAGGAGGATCGAAAGTTCAAGCCATAGGGCCGGGGATATAGCTCAGTGACACAGCACCTGCCTGGCAAGCGCAATGTCCTGAGTTCGATTCCTGATACCAAAAATAAAATTTAAAAAAAGAAAATTTAAGCCCAGCCTGGGCAGCTTGCTTGCTAGACCTCGCCTACCTGAGCCTCAGTTTCCCATCTGTATAACCAAGCGGACACGTGAGAAGTCAGTGCCCTGGGAAGGCTGTGGGCCTTGTTTGTCTTGAAAGTGGCTACTTCCCTTACAACTGCCTAGGCCTGTTGACTCTTGTAATGATATGCTAATTATGCAGATTTTATGTAAATGGCACGTGTGCCTATTGCTGGCAATTCCCCAGGCCTCTGGATCCATGCGGGATCTGGGATCTGAAGTGGGGAGGGGGTGGTTGTCACAGCCCAAGGGTCTTGGGGACCAGACTCATCACACCATAGGGAGAAGAGGGACAGTCGGGGACACCTGGGGACCCTCCTCCTGCTGGCCTCCAGGATCTGCCATGGATGCGGGGGGGGGGGGTGAAGACCCGGAGACTTGGAGAAGTCCAGGCAGAGCAAGCAGGGCCTAGAGATGAGAAAGTCGGGGGAGAGATGGAAAAAGACAGGTGGACGTCATGGCGCAAGCCTGGCTGTCATCCCAGCACTCTGGGAGGCTGAGGCAGGAGGACCTTAAGCTGCAACCCAGCCTGGGCCATTTAAAAAAACACTATCTCAAAATTAAAAAATAAAAAGGGGCTGGGGATGTGGGTCCACCCCCAGCATTGCAAGAAAAAAGAAAGGAAGGAGGGAAGGAGAGAGGGAGGGAGGGGGGCCGGGAGAGGACAGCAACAGACCCCCATCCTGGTCAGAGCCATTGGAACTTTCTAGAAGGAGAAATTCGGTCTGGACAAGGAAAGTCTCAGGGATGGGCCAGGGCTGCAGTGAGGGGGTCAGTGGTTCCCTCCATGATCACCTGAACTTTGCACACTACCATACTGACTTAACTGAGTGCCAAGACAGCTCTGATCCCCCACCACTTGGGCCATGGTTCCCCTTGGGTGGGGACAGGAGGAGAAGCAGCCTGTGCAAAGGCCCTGAGGCAGGGGAAAGCTTGGGACAGGGAGGAGCTGAGGAAATTCCAAAGGCTCTGTCCCCTCTAGCCTCTTCTCCCTCTCTGCTCCTTGCTCTGGCCACATGGTCTCCTCATACTCTTGCAACAGCAGGGTAAGTGCTGCCCCAGGACCTTTGCATGGCAGTGTTTTTGCCCAGAACTCTTTTCTTATGTACCTGCATGGTTTTCTCCTGCTTTTTCTCCCAGCCTCTGCTCCAGTATCACCTCCTCAGTGAATCCTCAGCAGATCACATCTGTAAAAGGGGCTGGGGCCCCATCTACGCCCAATCTCCTTTCCCTGAAAACCTCCCCTCAAAACCAGGCATAGTGGTACACACTTGTAATCTCAGCACTCAGGAGGCTGAGGCAGGAAGATCCCCATGAGTTCAACAACAGCCTGAAATACATAGCGAGACCCTGTCTCAGACAATCAAATTTTTAAAAACATAAACCTCTCCTTTGTGGCATCTGACTCCAGGGAGATTTCCCTCGTCTGCATTGCTCCCTGTCTGTCTCCCACACTTGAATGTCAGTTCCTCTCAGTCAGAGACTGTTTTGTGTTCACAGCAGCGTTCCCCACAGCTAGAACCAGCCAGGCACCCGTCTGCGCTCAATTAATACACTGGGGAGGGGCTGAGTCGGGGTCTCGCTAAGTAGTCCCAGTTGCCCTTGAACTCACTATGTAGCCCAGGCTGGTCTTGAACTTGCAAGGATCCTCCTGCCTCAGCCTGCCGAGTGCTGGGATTACAGGGGTGCGCCACCACGCCCAGCTTGGTCATCATTTCTAACCCAGATCCATCTAGAGAGCCAGGCGCGGTCGGTAGCACCCCAGAGACGCAGGCAGCGGCGCAGACGGGGTTTTGCGCAGTTCCAGGTGGGGCGGAGAAGGTGCGACGGAGCGGACGCCCGCTCCACATCCACACTGACGTCAGCGTCACCTGTGTGCCGGCCCGGGTGGCAGTGACAGCAGCGCCACGGGCTGAGGTCATTCGCACGCAGCCCCGGCCCTGCTGCCGCCTCTCGGGGCGTCTCGCTCACGCTCCTTTTTAACTGTGGTAAAATATACAGAACGCAGCTTCTCCAGTTCAGCCGCATCTGAGCGCGCAGCCCAGGCACTGAGCGCCTTTCCATCTCCCCAAACGGAGCCTCTGTCCCGGGAAACACGACTCCCGCCCTTCCCCAGCCCGCACCCGGGAGTCCACTTCCTGCCTCTGGAGTCGGCTGTCCTGGGCGTTTCCTGTCCATGGAGCCCACAGTGTGTCCTCTGTGTCCCAGGCCTCTCACTGAGCACGGCCTCCCTGAGGTCCTTCCGCGCTGTGGCATATGTCAGATGTTCTCCCTTTTCATGACCGTGTAGTACTCTGCCGTGAGGACAGGCAGTAGTGTGTTTATCAGTGGATGGACCCTGAGCCATCTCCATCATTGCGTTGCTCAGAATCCTGCATCCGTGGACCTGGTGCCGAGGCAGTTGACAATGTCCTCTCTTCTCTCAGGGACGTCACATGTGCTCACATCACCACAAGGGACAGAGATCAGAGGAAATCGCTGAGAAACAGCCACATGGAATTTAGGATCAGAAAGGCAGGGGGAGGAGGAAACCCCTCTCTTGCTCACCTACTGTGCGTTGGGCTTCTCTACAAAGTCGCTCCTGTCACTCCCCTCGCGGGACTGGTGCAGCTCAGTGGTGTGCATGGGCCTAGCGTGGGGGAGGCCCTGGGTTCCATCTCCAATACCCCGGAAAGAAAAACCAATTACTTTGCTCACCACTGGCAAATGGCACATCTGGGGTGGGGAGGCCAGTCTGAGAGCTGCAGGGAACACACAGTCTTCGACTTGCTTGCCTCTGATGACAGGCAGCTCAACCCTGCAGCTCTGTTTCAGAGCTGAATGAACAAAATGGTTTTAGGAAAGCTGCCCTCTGTTCCCCAACTTGGGATGGTCTGGGAGGCCCAACAGCAATGGGAACATCGACCAGGCACACGAGGACTGTGGGGGATGGCTTTCCAGCAAGTGCGAAGGTCCTGAGGCAGGCCTGAGCCCAGTATGTTCACCAGGCTGGGATGGGGAATTTTTGGTGTTTGTTTTTTTTTTTAATTTTGTTTTTTTGTTTGTTTTTATTTTTGAGACAGGGTTTTGCTTTGTAGTTCAGGATGACCTTGAACTCACTATGTACCCCAGACTGGCCTTAAACTTGTGGAGATCTTCCTGCCTCAGCCTCCTGAATAGATCACAGGCCTGCCCCACCACGCCTGACCAGGGGAGTAGCTTTTGAACAAAGGGAATGAGACACCTTCCCAGCCTAGACGACCCTCCTGCCCTCTGCCTCAGTTTCCTATCCAAACTCAAGGGTGGACCCCAGAGGACTCAAAGGCCCTTTCTCCTTTCTGCAGTTATGGGGGCCAGGATGTCACTGCCTCATTTGCATATGTAGATGATGGGGGACCCCCTGGGGGATTTCCAGGGCTCTGAGAGGGAGGACGTGCTGTAACCGCCCTGCTTTCCTTGCAGAGCAGCTCGGATCCTGTTTCTCTCTCGCGTAGTGTTTGTGCTTCCGAGTGCTGTGCTCTGGGCTCCAGAGGGCACCCAGAGTGCCTGGGCGAAGCCCCTGTCCGAGGGCTGGGGGGGCTCCATTTCCGGCTGGGCTGCAGGCCTACTGTGTGCCAGCACCGTACATCTACCCTCTGTCCACCAGGGGGACCCCTGCGCTGGGTCCAAGTATGCGAAGCGCCCAGCATTGGTGATGCATGCAGTAGGCGCTTCATAGGTGCTCCTCGGGTGATCCAAATGTGCGCAGCTCCATAGTTGGGCAGCCCATCAAGCAGACCCGCAGTCAGCGCTCCGGATGTGAGATCCGCCAAGTCAGCAGACGGTGCGATGCACATGCACGGAGTAGGTGCCTAATAGGTGCTTCTGAGCTCATCCGCATGTGCGGAGCCCAGCGAGGAAGTGCACACAGCGGGGGCTTTTTAGTGCTTCCTGAGTGTTCCAGATGTGCAGCGCACTCAGCAGGCGCTTAGTAGGTGCTCCCGGGGATACTGTTTCCTTGGGCGCCCTCTTTATTCCTGGAGGAGGCGTCACCACGGTGTCTTGTTTTGTTCATGAAGAAAGTGAGTGACCAGGGCCCAGCCCCTGACCGGCTGGGGCTCAGTTTCCCTCTGTCCAGCGAGGAGGATAGGCTCAGGTGAGCTCACAGACCCCGGTCGTTCCTTCTTCCATTCTCACATTGGGCCCCCGGGACACAGCAGAGAGCAGGACAGATCCACGCCCTGCCCTGGCGGGGAGAGAGCTGACCATCACAGGGAGGAATCAAGAGAAACACTTACGGACAAGAAAAATCCCACTGTGAGCAGAGCCAGATGAGGGAGATGGGGGCGGCCGCTGTCTGCAGCGGGGAAGCAGGGACCACGTGGACTGAGACTCACAGAGGGGACAGGGAGGTGGGGGGTGCACCCCACAGACAGCGGAGGAGCCACACAAAGCCCCGGACAAGCCAGGCTTGGGGCCATCCCGGCAAGGGCCCCCGAAATCCCACTAGCCCTCCAGGGAAGCCCTCTAGGGAAGCCGTTTCCCTTTGCGCTCCAATTTTCGCCCTGGATATGGGATGGGAACACCGCTGTGTGCTAGAGTCATAGGACTGTGCATAGCAGGTGCCTAATACGTGTCAGTTCGTTGTTGTTATTTCTTGGTGATACTGGAAATCGAATCCAAGACCTCTGCACTGAGCCGCATTCCCAACTCTTTTTTTAAAAAATGCTATATTTTGAGACAGGATCTAGCTAAGTTGCTAAATTGCCAAGGCTGGGCTCGGTCTTGTCTGTGATCCTCCTGCCTCAGCCTCCCAGAGTACTGGGACACCAGGACATGAATATCAGTAGTGTATGTACCACCCAGGGCACTTTCTGGGCAGCAGGCCCAGGGTGCTGTGTGGTCTCTGGAGAAGGCTTAACCCTCTCTGGTCAGCATAACCTGCAAACCTCTCCCAAGCTCCAGAAGGGGACTGGGGCCCAGGAAAGATCCTTGCAAAGATGGACACCCCTGCAAGGAGGCAGAGGTCAAAGTGCAGGGGGGCAGAGGAGGGTCAAGACCATGCCACCACCACCACCCCCTCGCCCGCAGGCTGCGAGCCCGGGATGGACCAGCTGGGCGGATTTAGCGGCGCATCTGCGGCCCAAGCAGCTGCCGCGTTGGGGGGGCTGGAGGGGGATTTGGGGACGAGGAAAAACCTGTCCGCGGAGAATCGAGTCTGTGCCGCCCAGCTGCCACCTCGGGCTCGGGGACACCCCATCCCTGGGTCCCGGTCCCCTCCCACCGCCAGCGCCCCCACGTGGCTCCCCAGGGGGGAGGCCTTGACGTCACCCGCAGCTCGGCCAATCGGAGTCGCCCTTGGGAGCCCCCCGGGGGATTCCCTGACCCGGGGCCCAGAGAGGGACAGCGACCTCGTGGGGTCACACAGCGAGGGATGAGGGAGGCCAGTGGGGTGTGCAGGACCGGGACGCAGCCTCCCCACCCCGCAGGCGCCAGGCCACAAAGCGGAGTCCGGCCGGGCCTCCCCCCAGTCCCCGGAGCCCCTAGCCCTCCGGATCCCCTTGGGTCTCCCCTGCCCTCGAACCCGGGCCGCAGCCTGGCTCTGGGCAGAAGGTGTCGCGGCCGCGGGCGCCCGCAAAGCCCGGACCGGAATGCCCGGGCCGGAGCGGAAGCGAGCGCAGCGCGGCCCAGAGAGAAACTGAGGTCCCAAGGGAGGGGTTTCCTCCAGAGCCCCACAGCCTGGGGCCCCGCCGGCTCTGGGGACCCCGCCCAGGGTCTCCCTCTCCCTGGGCCTCCCCGTGAACTTCCGGGGCCACACTGCAGGTCAGGCTCAGACAGCCAGAGCCCGGCGGGGGAGAGGGCGCCCGGCCTGACCTTGCCCCGGCGGGGACATGAAAGACCCATTCATGGCCGCGAAGCCGGGGTGGCCGCCGAGCTGGCCGCGGGTCGGGCTTTCCCCGGGGCCCTGGTCCTCCAGGTCTCTGCCTGCAGCGCCCTGGCCACACTTCCCAGTCCCTGTCCCAAGAGCTGTGCCACATCCGTCCTCAGGGAGACTTGAGGGCCCCGGTCACTCTCCCCTCCAGGACCCCAGGCAGTCACAACAGCCCCCAGCTCGGCACTGCCCATCTCAGTGTTTATGGCCGTTGGATTTTCTATCTTGGCTACGCAGAAGGAGGAGCTTTATCTCATAGTCTGCTCCATTCAGGACCTGGCAAATAGTAGTTGCTCCATAAATGTTTGATTTTTTGAGACAGGGTCTTGCTAGGTGGTCCAGGCTGGCCTCAAACTTGCAGCATCCTCCTGCCTCGGCTTCCCCTCCCTGCTGCTGGGATGACTGGCGCGCGCCACCATGCTGGGCCATCAATGTTTGTTGAATGAGGAGGCTGCAGAGCTGAGCAGCCAGCTTCTCCTGCAGGCAAGGGAGGGCGTGCCGGGGAGTGGGCCCGGCACAGGGAATGGGAGCGCGTGACAGGCTACGGCGGTCATCATGCCCCTCCTGGTCCAGCCTCCGAGTCCCACTGGGAGCAGGAACAGGGTGGGCTCTGGATGCAGACAGGTGCCCTGCTGATTTGACTGGGACGCTGGTGACCGGATGGCAGTCAGGGCAAAGCCACCCTCAGGACGGGCCAGCCGCTGGGCAGATTTGCGGTTGCCTCTAGGGCCATGCCTAGCCCCCAAGACCGGGTGGTCCCCACCAGCGCCAGGCAGCTTGCAAGTTCAAGTCCTGCCCCCCTCCCGTGTCCTGGTTGTGTGGCCTGGTGCTCAAGCCTGTCTCAGCCTCCTGGAGGGTTAGCAGCCTGGAGGGACAGGGTGGCCCCACCCCCAGGCGCTTTCTGAGAAACGTCGGCAGAGTGCCTGTGGCATACAGGGGAGGCCGAGGAGCCAGGACTGTGCTAGGGTGGGGGGCACGGTCACATCCCTGGGACAATGCTTTGCAGAGAGGGAAACTGAGGCACAAAATGAGGGCTCTGCGGTCCTAAAGTCACACAGAGGCTGGGAGGACCTGAACTCCATTAGCTGCGGTTTTGCTTGTTTGTTTATTTTGAGACAGGGTCTCACTAGATAGCCCAGGCTGTCCTCAAACTTATGCCGATCCACCGAGTGCTGGGTGACAGGCGTGCACCGCCCCACCCGGCTGCTCAGCATCTGTCTTGGAGTCTCAAAGTCAGCGAGCAGCAGTGCTCCCCGGAAACAGGGGACTCACAGTCCTTGGAAACCCCTGTCTGGCACGTGCGCCCTGGGGACAGAGGGACAGCTGACCTCTGTGGCCCATTTGCCTCGGTTCAAAATCCCGTGCTGTCATTCTCTCACCGGGTGACCTTGGTCGTGACACCTCCCCGTGCCTCAGTTCCCCCCGCCGAGTGGTCGGACTGCTTGTGGGGTGAATGCACGACCCCTTGCAGGACCGGGTCGCGCACACTGCGCGGGGAGGGGCTCCTGAGACCGCGTCCCCATCGCCGCCTCCCGAAGGTCTGATTGGGGGCGGTGTGCACCAGGGACACCGGGGCAGGACATGGGTGGGGCGCGGGGACGCCCAGGACCTGCACAAAAGCGGGGCCCCCGCCCTTCGGGGCGCTCCCCTGTCCCGCGCGCCGCCTCCCTCCCCGCTCTGCTCCGCTCCGCCCTCCACGCTC
>NW_004955495.1:4377216-4397672 GCF_000276665.1 Chinchilla lanigera
CGGCGCGCGGGACAGGTGCGCGGCCCGGTGCTGCTCTCGAGGTGAGGGGCGCGGGGTCCCGGCCGGGCTGCGACTGCGACGCGGGTGGGGGGTGGCCGCGGGTTGGGGATGCATTGGGCCCGGAGGAGGTCTGGGGTGGGCCGGAGCAGGAGGATCTCTCGGGGACGCAGCTGGGGAGGGCCCGGATTTTGGGGGGTGCTGCACAATGGGGGGACCCGGTGCATCGTTGGGAAGAAGGGGCCTGATTGGGGCCTGGGGCGCTGGATGAGGCTCCAGCGCGGGGTGTGCGATGGCACCGCGGCTGGGCAGCCTGGATGTGGACGGGGGGGGCCTGGATGTGGGCTGGGGGGCCTGGATGGGGCGCAATCGTGGGATCTGTAGGCGCCGCAGCGGGTGGGGACCCGGTCCGGGCGCGCATGTTGAGGGGTGGTGGCCGTAGGAGGCGCAATCTTGGGGGCGCGTGGCTGGATCAGGGCCCAGGTGGGGGTTCGGGGCAGCGGCAAGGCGGGGGAGGTGGAGGGAAGGGTGGGGGTGGGGCCCAGAGTGGGTCCAGCCCCCTCCTCCCGGGCTGGCACCGTGATCCCCCACGCGAGGCCTCTCCGCGCTTCACCGCGGGACCTGGGGCGCCCGGGTCCCCTCCAACCTCCTGAGCGGCCCGGACCTCCGCGAGCCCGGGCCCAGGCGGCGGGGAGGGGCCCGCGATGAAGAGGGGGTTGTGACAGCGCCCCCCACTCCGGATGCCCCAGCTGCAGTGGGGGCCTGGGGGTTCGGCCCCCCCAGAGCTGACAAAGGGACAAAGAAAATGTCTCTCCAAGCGCGCGGGGCTGGGTAGGGGGCGCCGAGTGTGGCCCCCCATCCTCGGCCGCTGATTGGTCCCTGGGGCGGGGGTCACGTGCCCCCATTCTGTTCTCCGCCTCCCGGAGGGGGCGCTGCTATGGTGAACCCCCACCCTGGCTCCCAGAAGGGCAAATACCGAGGCTAGGAGTGTTTGCAAGAGTCCTGGGGTTGGGGGAGAGGTCCTAGACCCTCAGCCCGGGACTGTGTCACCGAGCCCCCAAACTAGAAGCGAGCTGGAGGGCCGGGGCTAGGAGAGTATTCTTCAGCTCCGAGGGCGTCTGGCTGACTTTAAGAAGGAGGTGGGGTCCCTGGCTGGCTAACAGCTGGAGCAGCTGAACAGGACCCCCACCCCATTCGCAAAATCGCCTTTCTTCCTAATTTTCTGGGTTCCTTTAGGCTGCTTCAGGAGTCCAAATTCTCTCTCCAGAGTAAAAGTCCCGCGTGCCCGGGGCATCCCGGCAGGGCAGACTCCCAGCCGCACCCCTGCCCCACACCCTGGTTACCAGGACCTAGTAGAAGCTGGATAATTGATTTAAGTTTCCGTAGGGAGAGCTTGGGGTGTGGGAGGCGGCTGGGGTCCCACTCAGGAGGGGCCTAGGCTCTCCGGATGTCGGCAGAGGTGGGCACTGGCATGTTGGGTGGGTGCCTGCCCAGCACAGCCTCCCCAAACTGGAGCACCTCGACCCCGAAGCATTCCCAAGTGCAGTCAGGGAAACTGAGGCCCAGGGAGCCCACAGAGTGAACAGGAAGGAAACCACACCTCTCGGTGTGTGAGACGGCGTCAAGAGAGGAAGGACCCCCCACACGTACCCCAGCAACTGTAAGTCAAGAGCCCCTTCCCCGAATCTCTCCCTGGAACCCCCAGCCCGCCTCCCCTAGGCTCTGGTGGGAGTTGGACCTGGACCTTTCAGAGCTGGGTAGCCTCAGGCAGGTCCCAGGCAGTCTCTGTGCAGTGCCCCCCAGCAGATGTTGTGTAATTTGAGGAGTTCTTGGCTCTGCGTCCCACCCCCCCACTCTGCCTCCCCGGCTGAGTGCCCGCAGGTCCTTACGGCACCTGTCACCTCCTCTGGCTTGAGATGGCCAAGTGTCCCCACGCCTGGGTCTCAGTGCCCAACAGCATACCCAGCGGGCAGAGGCAGTGCTGGACCGGGGCTGGGGGAGGTTTGCCAGCGGCAGTGGCCGCCCGAGGCTCAAGGCTCAGCCTCCTAGGGCTGGGCCCGGATGATCCGAGCCAAAGTGCCCTTGGAAAGGTGACCCTGACGTCAGCCAGCTGGACAGGTGAGGTGGGTCCCCAGGGACCAGAGGAGGTGCGGGTCACTCCCGTTGCCGGGGAAGGAGGCCGTCCTGATCTGACCTGGGTGTGGCTCCGTCCTGGGAGGATGGGGCCCCAGCGGGGGCTGTTGTGGGGGAGGGACACCAAGGCCTTAGAAGCCAGGAGGGCTGCCCGGAGGAGGGAGAGACAGACACGACCAGGGAGCCCTGCTGACCACGCCATGTGTAGGGTAAGAGACATCAGCGAATGCGCTCCCCAAGCAGGGGCAGGGGCAGTGAGCTTTGTCCCTAGGGCACTAGGGAGCCATGGAAGGTTTTAGAAGCAGGGAGGGACATGGGCAACCTCTGGACCTTCAGTTGCTGGGAGAAAGCGTAGCTACCAGGAGACCTGCTGGAGAAGGGGTGAGTGGCCCAGCCCCGCAGGCCGGCAAGTGAGCATGGACATGGGTGATGTTTAAGACAGGTGACTGGGAAGTTCTCCCTGGCTCCGGGTCCTCCAATGCCCAGTCACAGTTTCCCTTTCTTATCACAGCGGGTTGTCACCTCTGATCCAGGATGTCCTGCCCGAGTGGCTGACAGAACACACACAGCGGGCTGGGGACCCCCTGAACCCTCTAAGGAGACACTGGGCCCCATCAGCCACCTTCCATGTCCCTCTACCATCTGGCCCAGGGCCCAAAGGGGCTGCCTCAGAGCCTGCAGGAGTTAGGCCCTGTTCGCTGAGGACTACATCTCCCAAGATGCACCTTGGCCTCGCTCAGCCAGCTGTCCAAGGGCCGACCTGGGAGAGAACTGCCTGAGTGCTGGAGCCCAGAGGAGGATTATGGGTTCTCACCCAGGCCTGGGTTCAGTGCTGTCAGGGAGATCAGTCGGTCAACAAATGCCCCCTGGCACCCGCATGGGCTGTGACCAGTGCTAGATGATGCTGGGACTCCAGAGAGAGCCATAACTATGACGAGGGACCTGTAGGCTAGCAGAGAGACAGAGGCAGATTCTAGTTCACTCTGCGTGGGTCAAGGCTTGGGAGCAACTGGGGCTGGGGCACTTAGACACAGTCACATGGATCAGAGAAGGGGCACTGCAGCTGGGGTCATGATAGATATGTAGGAGCTGGCCAGGAGGGGACCATGTGTTTTCTGATAGTGGCAGAAGCTCCTTCCTTGTGCACAAGGAGACAGAGCCCTGGGGCAGCAGAAGGCCCCTGGGATTATTGTCCCTGGAGTAGTAGCCCTGGTATTTGGATCAGATTCCCCTGAGTTTGAATTTCTGTCTTCACTCTCTCACACGGCTTCTCTGACCTCAGTTTCCTGATCTGTAGAACAGATGACCAGAGCAGATGAGGCCTTGGTCTTACTGAATTCAAAGCCAAGTGGGGACAGGGACACTAGCCAGAGAAATACGTGAGGTAAATCAAGTGTGGCTGCTGGGTGGGGTGGCACATGCCTGTCATCCCAGCACCCAGGAGGCTGAGGCAGGAGGATTAGCCTGAGTTGGAGGCCAGCCTAGGTGACAAAGCAAGACCCTGTTTCAAGAAACAAACAAACAATCAAGTGTGGCACGCCTCATGGAGACAGTAATTCCAAAGGTGCCGCTGAGAGGGGCCGGCTGTTAGCAGACGGCGTCAGAGGCGGCGTCTCTGAGGAGGTGACATTTGAGTTGAGATCTGGAAGATGACGTGGAACAGCCGAGCAGGTATGCTGAGGAGCAGCAGTCTCCACAGAGCATGGCCGTGCAAAGGCCTCGGGCAGCGTGGAGCCCGCATGGTACCGGTGCAACTAGGAGGCCGTGGAGCCGAGGGAGAGAGAGGCAGATAGAGCAGGGGAGGCGAGGAGGGGACGGGCGGCCCTGCGGGCTGCAGGGGGACCAGGGCTTTGGCCCAGGGAGGTGGGAGCCGCGGAGGGCTGAGGGAAGCGGAGGGAGGGACCGCACTCGGTGCTCACGGCGCCCCCTGGTGGCCGCTGCGGGGAGGACAGGTGGCGCGGAGCCGGGGACCAGGTGCAGGGGCTGCGCTGGTCCAGGTGACTGTCCGGCAGGGGGTGGGTGGCGGAGAGGGTCAGATCTGTGGGTCGGGAGAGCTCGGCCCCCTTTACGCTTGGGGCGCCGCTATGCTGTCTTGGGAAGGCGATTTCTGGACCACTTGGCCTGGATTCAAATCCCAGCTAGGCCATTTCCGGGCTGTGCACCTTGAGCCCAGCGCTTCCCGCCTCTGGGCCGGACCCCGCCCCCGCCTCTCCAGCCTGAGCGCAAGGCGGGGAACGCAGACAGCCCCCATACTTGCTGCTGCGCTCCAGCTTCCACGAGGAGCTGAGCCCCCGCGTGGTCGCTCGGCCGAGTCGCCTGCGTCCTGAGCCCCGAATCACTGGGGCTGTGGCCCGCCGCCCCTGGGGTGTCCCCAGGACCTGGGGCCTGCAGCGCTGAGCAGCTCTTGGGGCGTCCCCTCCGGGCCTGCCTCCCACTGGGGCCTCTGCGCGCGGAGCGGGGGCGGGGGGGACCGCGGCTCGATGACTGTAGGGGGCAGGGGACCCGCCTCCTGAGCTCCTAATCACCCACTGGGCAGAAACGACGCTTTAATTTCCTCTCCGTGGTCGCCCCCTCCCTAACTACAAATTGCTGCTTCCGATTTGCCTCCTGGTGGCCCAGTTTCCAAACAATGATTAAAATTAATTACCCAGGAGCCCCCCACCCTGCCCCTGGGAGCCCTGGGACCTGCCCTGTCTCCTCCGCCTTTCCCAGCTGCGGTGGCCCCGGGACAGGGACATTTTCGCTGGCTCTCCACTTGGTTATCTGGAAAATGTTCCCTTAGGCTGTCGCACTGTGTGGACAGATGGCTGTCGCGAGCACGCGATGAAAATGTCACTAAGAGACGGCATCGGCGTTTGCATTTCGGCTGCACCAGAATGTGCTGTGTGACCGCGGCCGAGTGGCCTGATCCCTCTGACGTCCAGTTTTTCCGTCTGCACAATGAGAGGGAAGGTGCTGGCCTCTGAGAGCTGGTGCAGGCGTAAAGTGAGTTCACAGTGGGGAAGAGCCCTGCCCAGCACTAACCCCGCGCTTCCCGCACGCTGAGCCGGCGGCATTGGCACCCAGTAGGCGCTTGGAAGCCTGCAGTGAACACATCCTCACCGTTGTTTTTTATTTACTTAGTTTTGGTTTTCTGAGATGGGCTCGCTGTGTAGTCCAGGCTGGCTCTGAACTAATAGCGAGCGATCTGCCTGCCTCAGCCTCTCAAGTGCTGGGATCACAGGCGGGTGCCACTGTTTATAAATATGGGGCTCTTTCTCAGATGTTCACCCAGCAGGTGTTTGCTGAGTACCTACTGTGTGCTGGCCTCAAGCTGGGCTTGAGGGACAGAGCGGGGACCAATGCCAGACCCCTCCTATCTCCGGAATCTCGCATTCCCAGCCCGATTCTGCAGAAAAGGGAGCGCGCCCCAAGAGGGAGCGGCTCTGCCCCAGACCGCGCCGCGGTCCCGTGGTTAATGAGGCACCTGTTATGCACCTGCCCGGCCCTGCTAACCCGAGGGTATGGTTGTCACTTGGGTCACTGCTGGGGAAACTGAAGACTCACGAAGTTGGGGGGCGTCTCTGCTAGGCCCCCGTGGCCTCGGCCAAGTTCCTAGACAGCCCAAAGCTGGCTGAGCCGCGGTGAGGCAGAGGCAGCTGGAGGAGGCAGCTGTAAGCAGAGCTGGTAACCAGACCTGGACAGCGCAGGGCCCGGGTGCTGGGCTGGGTTACCTGATCCCCCTAGGGACAGGCAAAAGGGACTGGCCTCTCCTATGGAACCGGAGATGGGCACCACCATCCTGCCGTGTCCACCCGCGAAACGGGTTCCCAGCCTGGTGAGGGTCGCTGTATCCCTTACAGAGAGGCCCAGAGAGGGTACGTTGGTCGCCTAAGGTCACACAGCAAGGTCATTTGACATAAAGCAAAGGTCAAATGTGTACTGTGCCTGGGTGTTCTGGTGTCTTAGGTAATTTCTGACAACAATGAACATGAGGACAAAAACAGAGTAGCTGGGTGTGGTGGCACATGCCTGTCATCCCAGCACTTGGGAGGCTGGGGCAGGAGGGTCACTGCAAAGTTCAAGGCCAGGATAATGAGACCCCCATCTCAAAAAACAAACAAACAACAAAAACCCAGAGGGACGGGAATGGTCACTGTCAGAAGTGACTGAGGCCTATTGCTTGGTGGTATGGGTCCCTCCGCCTCCCCACTGGCCGGGGTGTCTTTGGGCAGCAGGGGTCTGCATTCTGTCATCTCTGTAAGGCTTGAGAGATGACTTGGGGTTACCTGAAGTTCACAGGCCAGGAAACGGAGGCCTGGTCCCAGTGACTGCCGCTGAAGGACACTAGGAAGCCATAGAAGACTTGAGAGCAGTCAATCACTCCCAGGAGCTCCCGTGCACAGATGGGACGTGTGTGGCTGTCACAGCTGGGGGAGTCTTGCCGGGAAGTGGGCGGAGGCCAGGGACGCTGCTTGGCAGTGCCCACCACGGGACTGTCTGTGGTCACATGGCTGGTAATGGGCAGAACTGAGTTTGAACCAGCGCTTTTTTTTCTTTCGGTTTTTTGAGGCAAGGTCTCACTGTGTAGTTTAAACTGGGCTTGAACTCACAGTGATCCTCCTGCCTCAGCCTCCCAAGTTCTGGAAAGACAGGCGTATACCACCAAGTCTGGCAAATGCAGGCCTTTTGTCTGATTGCATTACCTGTCCATCCTGCTCTCTGGGCCTCAGTTTCCCCAGTGGCTGGAGCATGGAGACAGGCGACCAGTGTGGGCCAGCTCGGTCCCTCACATGACCTGGGGTCCCTCAGAACTGTCTGATGATTGCTGGGGGTGGTGATGCACGTCTGTAATCCCAGCACTGGGGAGGCTGATGCCGGAGGATTGTTGTGAGTTCGAGACCAGCCTGGGCTACAAAGTGAGCTCAAGGCCAGCCTGACCTGCATAGCGAGACCCTGTCTCAAAAAGACAAAAACAAAAACAAAACAAAAAAAAAACTGTCTGATGGCCAGAAAGCCATGGGTGAGGGGCTTTGGGTGACAGCTTCCTGGGGTCTGTGCCTTCATGCTGCGTCGAGCTCAGAGGGACCCACGTGCTCTGGACAACACTGAGCAGGTTTCACTCCCAGGAGAACACAGCAGAAAAAACAATTATTAAGCCCCAAGGGTTCATCTGACCCCAGGGCACATGTGCTTGGCTAAGACTCGCCCAGGGGCTCACAGTTGGGGCACGGAAGGGCTCCGGACAGGGCCACATGGGGACTGTTTCTCAGGGAGACCCATGTGGAGACCCAGCATCCCAGGCTTCATGGGTGCACAGCTCTGCGAGATCTTACAGAAGTGCAGCTTGGCTGGGCCAGGTCTGGGGTGGGCAGGGCTTGTGCATTTCCCACAGCACCCGGAGGAGCCCCAGGGTGCTGCTCCCCTCCACTCTCTGTGTAGCAAAGGGTCAGAACAATCAAAGGGTTTTGGGAGTTGGATATGGGCTGGGTCAGCTAGGAGGACAGAGGCTTCCCATGTCTGGGGGCTGGGAGGTGGGGTCTCCAAAGAAGTCCTGAAGGAAGGGGGTGAGTTGTGTGGGCCTCTGAGAAGAGCATTCCAGGCAGAGGGCATGGCTGTGCAAAGGCCCTGGGGCAGCATGGAGCCTAGCACTGCAGAAGCAGAGGGAGGGAAGGAGGGAGAGAAGAGTCAAAGAGGCTTTACTGGAGGGCCTGAGCCAGAAAGGATGGAGGAATGGTGAGGTGCAGTTGATCTGATCTGCGCACACAGCCCTGTCCCAGTGAAAATCCCACAGGTTTTTGTCTTGTTTGTGTTTTGTTTGGGAATTTATAAGCTGACCCTAAGATGAACTATTGGGAGCTGAGAAGAACCCAGAAACCCAGCCCTGCAGGAGAGGGAGGTGGGAGAAACCCGGAGCCTGATGGCACACAGCTGTCATCCCAGCACTCTGGGAGGCTGAGGCAGGAGGATGGCCAGTTTCTGGGGTACGCGAGATCTGTAACTCCCCTGAGTGATGGTGCTGAGGGTGTGTGGGTGGGGAGCAGGCCCAGGCTGGGGACAGGACCCAGGATGTAGGCTGCTGCATACCCTGAATGGATTCAAAACATTTCCCTTTCATGGTCTTTTTTTTTTTTTTTTTTTTTGAGACAGGCTCTTGCTATGCAGTTCAGGCTGATCTTGGAGTCACCATGTAGCCCAGGCTGGCCTTGAACTCACAGCAATCCTGCCTCAGCCTCCCGAGTGCTGGGATTCCAGGAGTACGCCCCCAAGCCCGGCTCATAGTCATTTTGACTTTCGGGAAGAGCCAGAAGTTGCACTGCCAGATGCGCTGTGGGCCCGAACACCAGAAGGTGCATACGACAGCCACGCGACACCTAGCTGGGCTCTGGTGGCTGCTGGCGTGGTGGCCAGGTGCCGGACAGCCCAGCCTGACAGGTGGCGGGGCCGTTTCCGGCGCCAGGAGGCTGCTGGCAGAGAGGCCTCAAATTTCATGGAGAGAAGCAGATAGTCCTAGGGTTTGGGGGCGTCACAGAGGCCTTTGGCTACCCCAGGTCAGCAGGTGGACTGAGGCTTGGTACCTTATATCAGCCCCAAAGTGATTCAGACTCCCTCCAAAACATTTGGGGCTCAGGTCTGCGTTATTGTCACAGTAGGCAGAGTTCGGTTGGTCTCGGGCATGCCGGCGCATGTCTGTAATCCCAGCACTCAGGAGGCTGAGGCAGGAGGATCACTGAAAATTCAAGGCACGCCTGAGCTACGTAGTGAATTCAAGGTTAGCCTGGACTACATAGCAAGACCTTATCTCAAAATACAAAAATAAAACAAAACAATGAGCAAAGCTCATGGAGCAAGTTCCGGTCTCAGCTCCACGGCTCCGTGACTTGGGCCAAATATCTTTGCCACTCTATGCCCCAGTTTCTCTGTCTGTGTGAGGGACCTGTTAACAGCACCCACATTTTGGTTGAATTAAGCCCACTCATTGAGTTAATTTAAGTACTACAATATGCCTGGCACATAGCAAGTGCTTGTTTGCTTTTCTTCTGCTGCTGCTGAGATAGGCTCTCACTATGTAGCCCAGGCTGGCATTGACCTCATGGTGATCCTCCTGCCTCAGCCTCCCAAGTGCTGGGATTGTCAGTGTGCGCCACCATGCCCAGCTGCAACTGCTTTCTAAGTATTTGCTACTTTTTAAAATTATTTATTGAGCATCTACTGTATTTATTACATAATTTTATGTATTATTATTGAGCATCTACTGGGCTCTCTGAGGTGCTCGGGACATAACAGCAGCCATCACTGCCCCCTTGGGGAGCACAGTCCTGAGAAGCAGACAGACACTTAAGACGAGGTGATGAGGGTACTAGAGGGGGTGCACAGGCTCTGTGGAGCAGGGATATTTGAGCACCGTGTCCAGGGCAGCACTGTTCACTATAGCCAAGGGACAGAAGCCACCCATTGAACTAAGCCAGACACACCTGGGCGCAAGGGTGCACGTCTGACATCCCAGAATTCTGGGAGGCTGAGGCAGGAAGATTGCAAATTCAATTTTCGCAAAATTCAATTCAAGATTGCCTAGCTTGGAAAATGTAGTGGCTTAGGGCAGCAGGGGCGGCAGGGGCGGGCAGCACCGGGAAGAGTCTAGGCAAGGCGGAAAGGGCCCGCGCGGGCGGGTAGTGGTCAGCCTGCTTCCATGCGAGGCCCAGGCTGGGCCGGGGCTCAAGGGTCATTGTGAGCCCTGGAGGCTGCAGAGCAGGGGAGGGGCTGGGAAGGAAACTCGCAAGGAAGCAGGGCCAGGAGCGCACGCGGGATCCGGGCGTCCGCTGAGTCACAAATCCTGGAAGCCCAGGGTCAGGCGAGGCGGCCCACGATTCCCTCCAGGCCTTCCTGTTTTTTGGCCTTGAAAGCTCGGTGGCGGGCACTGCAGGGCGCCCATGTCCCCCAGTCGCTCTCACTTGCAAGGGCCTCCGGATTCTGGAGCCACCCAGCCAGCGCGGGGCTGGGAGACGACCTGCTGCCCAGAAGGGGAACCAAGGCCCGGCCCGCCAGAGACTTTCCAGGACGGTACCACCGCAAAGATTCTCAGTAGGAGCTTCCGGGACCCGTCGCACCCCTTCTGGTAGGGGCGCCCCGAAACGGGGTCCCCAGGCACGGAGGGCTGGGCTCCAGGGGGCGGGTTCCACTCGCGCACCGGAAGTTTCTGCCAGGGTGCCTGGAATAGGAGAGGGAAGAGGCGTGCCCCTTGGAGGTCGTGAGGCGCCTGCCGCAGAGGTATTCAAGCTGGGGACAGAAAGACGGACTCAGGAAGGACGCCAGACCTCCCAGGGTCGCCAAGGGTCAGGGACAGCTGGAATAGTCTGTGATTCTCTAGTCCTACAATTCCTAGCTTTTTTTTTTTTTTTTTTTAATATATAACATTCTGAGTCTTTGATTTTATTTTTTGAGGCTTTAAGAATCTTGTGTTTTAATTCTAAGAATTTTTAAATAATGTGTTCTGAGAGTTTTTAAAAAATATTTACCGTAGGTCTGGATGTGGTGGTATATTCCTGTAATCCCAGCACTCAGGGAGGCTGAGGCAGGAACGCTGCAAATTCAAGCCTAAGCAACTTAGTGGCTTAGCGAAACCCTGTCCCAAAAATAAAAAAGAGTTGGGGTGCAACACAATTTGCGGGCCCTGGGTTCAGCCCCCTGACCTGGGGGGAAAATATAAAGATGTATGTAATTGTCGTGTTGATTTCATACATTTTTGTTCGAAGTCGTTTCCTGCGTTTTTACTCACACGTGGTGCTAAAGTTGTTCTGCTGATTAAAGAAGTGCTGGGGAATGTACAGGTGTGGTGGCACAGGGCTGTAATCCCAGCACTGGGGAGGCTGAGACAGGAGGATCGTTAAGTTCGAGACCAGCCTGAGCTACAAAATGAGCTCAAGGATAGCCTGAACTGCGTAGCGAGACTGTCTCAAGAAGACTAAAAAAAAAGCAAAACAAAACAGAAAAGTCCTGGGTATTATTATTAAAGTTTTTTTTATTATCCCAGTGGGGCGGGGCGGGGCGGGACGGGGGTGGAGTTCCTGGCAATAAAGGAGCAGATGGAGGTTGGCGCGCGCCCTCTCTCGGTAGCTTCCGGAAGTGCACACCGTCCAGCTCTCTGCCCCGCCTCGTCTGCCGTTGTCACCTCTGCCACCTGGCCCTCGCCATGCTGACCTCGCGAGCGCCCCCTCCCCGCCCGGCCCTGCTGCTCCTCCTGCTGCTACTGGGGGGCACCCACAGCCTCTTCCCCGAGGAACCGCCGCCGCTCAGCGTGGCCCCCAGGGACTGTGAGTAGGGCGACCCTGGGGAGGTGGGGCCACGAGGGTGGGTCTGTGGGTCCCACCGGGAGGGACCCCAGAGGCTCCCCAAGTCGGGGCACCTCAGGCCACCTTGCTCCCTCCTGGTTCTTGGCTCATCCCCACGCCCGCTCCCTCAGACCTGAAGTTCTACCCCGTGTTCGTGGGCGGAGGACCTGGGCGCCCGGGCCCTGCCGAGGCCACCGAGGACCTCAACATCCAGCGAGTGCTGCGGGTCAACAGGACGCTGTTCATCGGGGACAGGTGCACAGCCTTCCGGGACGCTGCGGGGAGCTGGGGGCCGGGGCTGCTCCCGCTGGGTGCCAGCTCGTACTCTGGGTGCTGGGCACTGCGTTCTCAGGGTGCTGAACTCGGTGCTGGGCGGCTGGAGCTGGCTTAGGTGTGAGAGTAGGGGAGGTCGTAGTTCACTGAGTGGCCAGTGGTCCAGCCAGTCCTGAAATGTGAACCGTGAGAGAGGGCACGGGAGAGGGGCCGCTCGGGAGGGCTTCTCTGGGGAGGTGGCATTTGGGTTGAGAGCTAAACAATTTTTCAGCCGTGGAAAAATCTGGAGAAGGATATTCCCTTCCAGGCAGCGGGCACAACCAGTGCAAAGGCCCTGGAGGAGGACCAAGCCTGGTATTTTGCAGGAGCAGGGAGGAGGCTGTGTGGCTGGAGCAGAGGGAGCGAGGGGCAGAGAGGGAAGAGGGGAGGCGGGGAGGGAATGGAGGCCGTGCAGGGCCCTGTGGGCTGCAGGAGGACTTGGGCTTTGGCCCCAGGGAGGTGGGAGCACTGGACGGCTGAGGACTGAGGAGGGAGGATCGGACTCGGTGCTCACGGCGCCCTCTGGTGGCTACTTCGGGAAGGCCAGGTTGCGGGGATGAGGGTGGGAGCCCGGCACCAGGCCCTGGCCCTGCTGGTCCGGGCTGCTGGCTAGAAGTTGGGCCGGGTGCAGGCCGCGGAGGTGGGAGAAGCAGGCGGGTTCGGGACAGACTGCGGGCAGAGCCAATAGTACTAGCTGGTGTGCTGAACGTCGGAGGGGACAATGAGGGGGGATATGGGGACCCTCACAAGTTGTCTGAAGCCCCTAAAGGGTGAACCTGGCTTTAACTGAGATGCTGGGGTGCACATCTGGGGGACAGATCAAGCACATGGCCATGGAGTCCCCACGAATCCCAGAGGCACTGAGAATGCCCAGGAGCAGCTAACCCCAAGGCTGAGCTAGGGGAGCCGGGGCCCGGAGATAGGTCCGACGGCATCATTGCGTTGCAGACAGAAGTCAGAGCCGGGGGTGGGGTTGGAGGAGGGCAGAGACGCGAGGGGCTCAGAGACGCACTGAGGCTGGGGTTCCCAGGAAGCGGGGTGACGCGCGGGGTCAGGTGCTCTGAGAGGAGGAGGATGGAGACGCGTCCCGGCGGGAACACGGCGAGGCCAGCGATGACCTTGACCAGGGCAGTTTCTGCCGCATGGAGGGGAGGGTTAAGAGCAGGAGGGATTCTGGGGCGCTGGGGGGCTCCTGGTGTGAAGACATGGGCGATCCGTCAGGTCGGGCGTGTGTGTAAATGTGCGGTGCCGTGTCAGGGCCCCAGGGAGCGTGCAGGCAGCTTGGGGACGGGAGCGTGCCTGGTGTGGAGCGATGGTGCCGGCGTTGGCATGTCCCTGCATCTTACTGCTGGACGCCAGCTTTGCAGCGGGAAGGATGGGGTCGGGGAAAGATGGCGACCGCTCAGTCTCACTGGGCCCTCCCGCAGGGATAATCTGTACCGAGTGGAGCTGGAGCCCCCCACGCCCACAGAGCTGCGGTACCAGCGGGTGAGGAAGAGGCGCGGGCAGGAGGGGAGGGGTAGGAACGGGGGGCTTCCACCAGGGGGCGCTCGGGAGCTGGGTGGAAGTGGCCCTGCCCAGCAGGTGGATCTCAGAGCTCCTAGGTACTCCGCGCCTTTCACCAGCTCTCTCTGCCTGCAGAAGCTGACCTGGCGGTCTAACCCCAGCGACATAGACGTGTGTCGGATGAAGGGCAAGCAGGAGGTGCGTGCACCCGGCCCCGCCCTGGCTCTGCTCCTCGCCCCGCCCCTGCCGGCCCCAGCCACGCCCGCAGGGACCGCCCCTCCTTCACCCAGGCTCGGACCCTGGTGTTGCGGTCCCTGTGCCCAGAGCCTAGCCACGCCCCGAAATGATCGGCAGTCACGGCTCCGCTCACAACCCTGACCTTGCTTATATTGCTGTTACAAAATTGTTCCTTGTCTTGTCTCCTCCTTGGGTCACAGAGGTGTCCCGGCCAGTCCTAGTTCAGCCTCTTCAGTGGCCATGTCCTCACTATGGTCCCCAGTGCTGGCCTCACCCAGGTCCCCGGCCCCTCCTCTCTGTGGTGCCTTTCAGCCTGGGCCACGCCCATAGTCAGGGCCACGCCCACACCACATCCCCCCTCTCTCCCCCTGTGCACCGCAGGGCGAGTGCCGGAACTTCGTGAAGGTCCTGCTGCTTCGCGATGAGTCCACGCTGTTTGTGTGCGGTTCCAACGCCTTCAACCCAGTGTGCGCCAATTACAGTGTGAGTCTCCGCCCCCCAGAGGTCTCACTGCCCTGGCTCCGCCCCCCAGGCCTTGGCGCCTCCACCCTCCTTTGGCCAAGATCCACATCACCTCCTACAGGAAGCCTTCCTGGATGTGTCCCTCGCCCCAGATCCAGAAGGGCCACTGGTTTCCACAGAGGGCCTGAACAGGGGTCAGGGAAGCTGCAGCCTGTTAAACCACCAGCCAGCCTAGCTAGGACTAGTTCAGCCCATGGGTCATAAGAGGATCGACCCTGAGGCCTGTTGACAGATCAGTACATGAGGCCCAGGGAGGCCTTGGCGCCTGGCCAGGGTCACACAGCCATCCAGGGGAAAGCCAGGCTTCTCCCTGGAGTTGAGGGCTGGGGAAGCCAGGGCTGCCGGATCTGTACTCAGGCCGTCCTCCCTGCAGATGGACACACTGCAGCCTGTTGGGGATAACATTAGCGGCATGGCTCGCTGCCCGTATGACCCCAAACACGCCAACGTCGCCCTCTTCTCGGGTGAGTGCCTGCCTTCCTGGTAAGCCAGGGCCCTGGGCATGTTCTGACACTTTCTGTTCTTTCATGAGGTCACTTAGCAGGCCCTGGGTGACCAGTTGTCCACCCAGAAATGGGCAGAGTCCCAGTTCTGCTCAGAGGCTCTGAGAGGGCCAGGGCTCCAGTGGGACCCAGGCTCAGCCTAGGGTCGGTGACGGAGCCCGGGATCCAGGCTCAGGTGGTTTGGGATTCAGATGCTGTCGGGGCTCAGCCTGGAGACGAGGTCCCTGACTTCTGACCCACCCAGCTCTGCGCCCTAAAATCTGGTCTCTCGCCTCCTCCCTTGCTCCCCCTCCCCAGACGGGATGCTCTTCACAGCCACCGTGACCGACTTCCTGGCCATCGATGCCGTCATCTACCGCAGCCTCGGGGACCGCCCCACCCTGCGCACCGTGAAACACGACTCCAAGTGGTTCAAAGGTGGGGGCCGGGGGGAGGGGAAATTACAGTGACTATGACGAGAGGTGTATATGTACCAATTCCCAAGAAGAACCTAACTAAACTGGAAGAGCATCGAGTCTAGAGTTAGTAGAGCTGACATTCATCAAACTCCCCTACCAGAATAAGAGCCCCGGGCTGTTGAGGACGGGCCTCCACCCCACCCTGTCTTTGGTTGGTTTACTTGTTTCTGTGCTGCTGGGGCTGGGGGCCAGGGTCTCGTGCTCGCCAGGCAAGTGCTGGCCCCTGAGCTGCACCCCAGCCTCCCCTGGTCTGGCGGAAGATAAACCGAGGGAAAGATTTGGATCTAAAGCGGAACCTGCTGGAAGTGGGTGGCTTGGGAGCTCAAAATGGAAGCACAGGACGAGGATGGCAGGAGCTCAGCTCTCCAACACATGAGGGAGGAAGGGGACAAAAAAATAGCAGGTTTGCCGTTTGGAAGGGAGTGGGACACAGCGCCTTCGGGCTCCTGAGCGCCTTTCCCCCTCAAAAACAAAACAAAACAAAAACCAAAACGACGACAACAGAAAGCTTTGAGCCCAGTTCATTTTCCCGGATAGCCAGCCTAGGTCCTTCCCCATGGAGGCGGCCACGCTGCCCCGGCCGCCTTGTGACGGTGGCTTCCGGCCCCTGCTCCCCACAGAGCCCTACTTTGTCCACGCGGTGCAGTGGCGCAGCCACGTCTATTTCTTCTTCCGGGAGATCGCGATGGAGTTTAACTACCTGGAGAAGGTGAGGCTGCTTCCCCGAGAGGCCCAGGCGCTGGCGCAGGGGAGCAGAAGTGGGTCCCCGAACGCCCCTCCGCCTGGGAACGCAGGGTCCCAGCCTCCTCGCTACTCCTCCTGCCGAGCCCTTGGAGACATGTCAGGCAGTGGCCCGGAGGTCACAGCCCTGGTGCTGTTGCTACACACCTGGCCGCCCACTCAGCCACTGTCCATCTACCCACTGCCCGCCCACGCCCGCCACAGTCCCACCCACCCGTCTGTCCGTGAGCGCACCCGCAGTTCCCCTGTCCCCTCTCCAGCTCCCTCCTGCCCAGCCACTGACTCTGCCATCCTGCGTCCATCTGTCCATCCATCCACCCAGCCACTGGCCGCCCATCCACTCCCATCCATCCACCCATGCGTGCATCCACTTGCCCTTCTGTCCTCCTCCCCAGCCTGTCCGTCATATCCCTCAACCCATCCAGCACCCAGACAGTGGTGAGGTGCAAAGACCAGCACCTACCTGCCGCCTGGGCTGCACACCTCCCTTCCATCGTGCCTCAGTCCCCCCATGTGTGCAGCGGGGACCCTGCGGGCCATCCGCATCGCGGTTGGGAGGAGCACTCCCCCGGGCCTGCGCGGCAGGCGGCCCAGCTGTGGCCGGGCCTCCCCGGGACCCTGGGTTCAGGGCCCCATCTGTGGCTGCCGCGTGCAGGTGGTGGTGTCTCGCGTGGCCCGGGTGTGCAAGAACGACTTGGGTGGCTCCCCGCGCGTGCTGGAGAAGCAGTGGACGTCCTTCCTGAAGGCGCGCCTCAACTGCTCCGTGCCCGGGGACTCCCACTTCTACTTCAACGTGCTGCAGGCCGTCACCGGCGTGGTCAGCCTGGGCGGCCGGCCCATCGTCCTGGCCGTCTTCTCCACGCCCAGCAACAGGTGGATGGCGCTGCTGGGTGAAGGGGGAGCCTTGGCCCAGAGGTGTCCCGCTCGCTCACAGATACTCCCCAGGGCCTGGGTTGGGCGGCACTGGGCCCCAGAGGCCTCAGCCACAGGCTGGGATGGGGGACAACCTCCTCCTCCGTCTGTGGGAGAAGGAACCAGGGAGGACTTCTTGGAGGCAGGGGCATTGGAGCAATGTGTGTATGAGACGGAGGAAGAAGGGAGGGTGTTCCAAGTTGGGGAAGAGCAGGTGTGAGGATCCTGTGGCTTCGATGCACTGGACTGTTAGGTCACACAGAGGACATCCATGTGGCTGAGGAGAGGACAGGAATGAGGGGGAGGAAGAGGATGTGAAGGCAGAGGGCAATGGGAGGATTCAGACATGGAGAGGAGCCTGGACTTCATTCTGAGAGCACTAGGGAGCCACAGGAGACTATAGAGGGAGAGAAGAGTAAAATCAGATTTGCATGTTTATTGTAGGTTTTTTTGTTGTTGTTGTTGTTGTTGTTGTTGTTTTGTCTTTTTGAGACAGGGTCTCACTGTTCAGTTCAGGTTAGCCTTGAGCTCACTTTGTAGCCCAGGCTGGTCTTGAACTCAGTGATCTTCCTGCCTCAGCCTCCCTAGTGCTGGGATTACAGGCATGCGCCACCACGCCTGGCCAGATTTGCATTTTTAGAAAGGTCTCGGGAATGAGTTGACAAGGCAAGTGTGGCCCCTGGGAGACTGGATGGCTGGGAAGACCACAGTGGGTGGCTTTGGGGAAGCTGAGCAAGGATCCAGCTGAGATTGCACGGAAGGTGCAGTGAATAGGTCTGGCAAGCAGACAGGGAAGGCTGAATCTTGGGCACGGGGCTGAGGGTCCATCCAGCAGCCAAGGACAGGGCTCTTGTGCCCCTCTTCCCTGGGCCCCGCTCCCGCCGGGCTCACCAGAGTGCCCTGTCTTCACCCCCAGCATCCCGGGCTCGGCAGTGTGTGCTTTTGACATGAGGCAGGTGGCCGCTGTGTTCGAAGGCCGCTTCCGAGAGCAGAAGTCACCCGAGTCCATCTGGACCTCGGTGCCGGAGGATCAGGTGCCGCGGCCCCGGTGAGCAGCACCCCATCCTGAGAAGGTCCCCAAAGGATCCGTGGGCGCCAGGACGTTGGGCTGGGACTTCCAGGCTGTACCCATTTTGCAGATGGGGAAACCGAGGCTGCCGAGTTCGATCTGATGCTCCCCTTCCTCCTTCCCAGGCCGGGGTGCTGCGCAGCACCGGGCTCGCAGTACAACGCCTCGAGCGCCCTGCCAGACGAGATCCTGAACTTCATCAAGACGCACCCGCTGATGGAGGAGGCGGTGCCCTCCCTGGGCCACGCGCCCTGGATCGTGCGCACGCTCATGCGGTCAGCGCTGGTGGCGCCGGGAGGGGGAGAGTCGGATCCCCGCATGAGGGGGACTCGGGGCCTCATCGGGGCCGGGCTGGGGTTGCAACCCAGCGCCGCAGCAGTGCCTGGGACCCTCTTTCTGTTCCGCAGGGCCGTGGGCCGCGCCGCGCACGCGCACGTCTGGGGCTGTCCTCGGCTTGCATGGGCGTGGCTACGCGCACCCATAAAACCAACCCCGTCGTTAGGGTTAGGGTTAGGGTTAGGGTTAGCCCCAGACTCCGCAGGGCCAGCCTGACGCCCGCTCCCATCCACCTGCAGGCACCAGCTCACCCGAGTGGCCGTGGACGTGGGCGCCGGCCCCTGGGGCAACCAGACCGTGGTCTTCCTGGGCTCTGAGGTGGGCACTGTCCTCAAGTTCCTCGTCTGGCCCAACGCCAGTGTCGCGGGCACCACTGGGCCCAGTGTCTTCCTGGAGGAGTTTGAGACCTACCGGCCCGACAGGTGAACTGGGGCAACGGCTGGAAGGTGGCGCTGGGGGGCGGAGACCGGGTGGGATGCCCTGACCCCCTCGGTCACTTTCCTGGCCCCAGGTGCGGACGGCCTGGTGGCGGCGGCGTTGAGACGGGGCAGCGGCTGCTGAGCCTGGAGCTGGACGCGGCCTCGGGCGGCCTGCTGGCGGCCTTCCCGCGGTGCGTGGTCCGCGTGCCTGTGGCCCGCTGCCAGCAGTACTCGGGATGCATGAAGTGAGTGCGCGCGGGACGGAGGGGTGAGCTCGGGGACGGGCGGGGATGGCACCCGATGCGTTGGCAGACTGGGTTTGTGCAAGGCCCTGGGGCAGCATGGAGCCCGGTGAGGTCCAGGAGCAGCGAGGAGCCCGGGTGGCTGGAGCGGAGGGAGCGGGGAGGCGGGGAGCGGACAGACGGGCAGTGCAGGGCCCTGTGGGCCGCAGGAGGACTTGGGTTTTGGCCCCAGAGAGGTGGGAGCCACGGAGGGCCCGGCTTGGTGCTCATGGCGCCCCCTGGTGGCCGCTGCGAGGAGGACCGCGAGGTGGGCCGCAGGGCATGACAGCGGGGCGGGGGTCAGGGTAGAACCCGTGTCCTGCTCTCCAAGTGGGAGGAAGTTGAGACGCCCTGCGCTGGGCTCCTCTGGGCTCGGTGTGCGCTCAGCATGGAGCGCCAGTCGTCACAGTCATTGCAGTCGTGACTCTGCTTCTCGCATCAAGGACAGAACCTAGGCCAGCCTGTCCGGGCTCCATCCTAGCTCTGCCACCTGGGCCAAAGCTAGGCTCTTGAGCCTCAGTTTCCTTACCTGTGAGTTGGGCGGCGAGCGGCCCCCCCCCTCAAGACCTGTCCTGCCGTGGTGAGCAGCGCCTGGGTGCTGAACGACGGTCTCTTGGCCCTTCTAGGAACTGCATCGGCAGCCAAGACCCCTACTGCGGCTGGACCCCGGATGGCTCCTGTATCTTCCTCAGCCCAGGCACCAGGTAGGGGGTGGGGAGGGGCGATGCGCACCCTGCCCACTGCCCCCACTGCTTGGGGACATCTGCTGACCTTCTGTCCTCTCTTCCCCCTACTTAGGGCCGTCTTTGAGCAGGACGTGTCTGGTGCCAGCACCTCAGGCTTAGGGGACTGTACAGGTGGGTGGAGGAGGGGCAGCCTCGGGCCTGCTGAACCCCCTGGTCCTGGAGGGTCTCTTGTCCTCTGTCACATACATGCAAGGGGGGGACAGCACCCATGGGAGGTGGCATCCGTAAGGGCATTGGGAGGGCAGGGGCCGAGGCTTCTCGGGTGGGGAGGTGGGAGAAAGACACTACAGGAGGCAGCCCCCGGGGAGGGTCACAGGCACAGAGAGTGCCAGAGGGGAGGTGAAGCGGGCAGATGGGCAAGTTTTGAGAAGTCAGACAGGCAGAGGACCCTGCCCAAAAACAGGCAGACTGCGGGCCTTCATGATGTACAAAGGGAGCCGGCGCAGCTTGTCCTCCAAGCTGCTTGAGAGGCTGAGGCAGGAGGATCGCACATTTGAGGGCACCCTAAGGGCCACTTAAGTAGGATCCTGTCTCAAAAAAACACGGAAAGAGTTGGGGATGCAGATTAGTACAAAGGCCCCGAGTTCAATCCCCAATACTGACAAAAAGTTGTGGGGGCCGCCTGGGGTGCGGCTTAGTGGTGAGCGCTGGCCTAGCATGGAGGAGGCCCTGGGTTCCATTCCCAGCTCTGCAACAGTAAAAGGACACACAGGCACCCCGCCAGACAGGCAGACGGGCAGCAGAGGGACCCTCACCAGGCCCCTTGCGCCCCCCGCAGGCCTCCTGCGAGCCAGCCTCTCAGAGGAGCGCGCTGGGCTGGTGTCAGTGAACCTGCTGGTGACCTCGTCGGTGGCTGCCTTCGTGGTCGGGGCCGTGGTGTCCGGCTTCAGCGTGGGCTGGTTCGTGGGCCTGCGCGAGCGGCGGGAGCTGGCGCGGCGCAAGGACAAGGAGTCCATCCTGGCGCACGGCGGCGGCG
>NW_004955495.1:4398415-4400873 GCF_000276665.1 Chinchilla lanigera
CGGCACCGCGCGCGCCACGCCCGCCCCGGCTCGGACTCGGCCCACCTCCTCCCCTATGGGGCGGGGGACAGGACTGCGCCCCCGGTGCCCTAAGCCGGGGCCCCCCCAATGCCTTGGCAGTGCCAGCCACGGGAACCAGGAGCAGGAGACGGCGCCAGGATGCCAGGCCCCGGCCGGCTCCGCTGGGTGCTCAAGCCCCCCACCCCGGCCTTCCGGGGACCCTCCTCGGCCACACGGAAGCACAAGAGCGCGCACTCCCTGCCGCGGCAGGCAGCTGGGGTGCAGGACTCTGAGACCACCGGGTTGGGTGGGCGGCCGGAGGGATCTGCTGTGAATTTGAGATTGACCTTCTGCGTAGACATTTTTGGTTTCTTTTGCAGTTTTTCTAAGGAATTGCACAACTCCCTTTTTGGGGTGGCGGCCGGAGGGGGTGGCTCTGGCCTTGGATGGGGAGTAGGGGGCGCAGCTGCAGACCCAAGTCCCTCTACCTCCTCCGAAAGGTCCCTCCCCCGGCCGGGCCCCTGGTGTGTGTGGGTGTGTGCGCGTGTGCATGCCGTGTTCGTGTGCAAGGGCCGGGGAGGGAGGCACGTGTGTGTGCGCAGGGCCACCCGTGCTGTGCGTGTGTCTTAAGAGTGAGTGTGGGGACCCCAGCGGCCCCGGGTCGGCTGAGCCAACGCCGGGGCTTCCGAGGTGCCGGCCGGGAGTTTGGGCCCCGCTTCTGCGAAGGGAGCAGGGTTGGCCGGGTCCAGGCGAGGAGACGCGAGAGCCTGTCCACGGGTCACATCGGCAACAGCTCCTAAAGGGCTTGGGGGTCTGGGGGCGGTGGAGACAGGCAGGGCCCCCTGTAAATACGGCCCCAGGGTGGTCAGAGAGTCCCATGCCACCCGACCCCTTGTGACCTCCCCCGACCTCCAGCTGACTGTGCATGCCACGTAGCCGGCTGAGTCTCGGACCCTCTGGAGTTCACCTCCCCCGGCCCCTCCCCATCAATAAAACTCTGTTTACAACCACCGGCCCCCACGGCTCTGGGCCTGCTCTGTCCTGGGGGTGGCCAGGTACAGTCGAGGGCAGCTTCAAGGTCCCTGGCAGTGGCAGGATACGTAACAGAAATCTGAGGTGCTGGGCTGAGCGCCGTGAGGGTCCCCACCCAGAGGCTTGGGAGGCGGAGGCAAGAGGGTTATAAATTCGAGGCCAGCCTGGGCAATTTAGCAGTAGCACGGTTGAAAATGCAATTAAAAAGATTGGGGATGTAACTCAGTGGTGAGCACTTGCTAGCATGTGTGAGGCCCTGGGTTCCATCCTCTCCACTGCAAAAGAAGAACTGTACTTGGCGGAGGCGTGTGGGAGGGTAGTTAAGGAGGCCTTCTGTGAGGAGGGGTCCTGTGAGCCCAGAGGGGCTGGCGGAGGAGCAGGAGGGGATCTATGGACAGTTATTCTTTATTCTGAGATAAGATCTCACGAAGTTATTCAGTTACTCAGCCTAATAAAGTGGTGATCCTCCTGCCTCAGCCTCCCAGGATCCTGAGCTGACTGTTGGGTGTCACAAGGACAAAATCACTGAATAGCATTAAGCATATTCACTTGGTTGTGCAACCATCACCAGTCTCCATCTCCAGAACACTCTCACCTGCCTAAGTGACAGCCTGACAGCCGCTCAACACAACCACCCCCACTTACAGGTTTTAAGTGGGGCAGGACGCCACAGGGATGGAGGAGCATCCCTGTTAGCTCTGGGAGGCTGAGACAGGAGGATTCTGGGAGGCCGAGACAGGAGGATTACAAATTGAAGCCCAGACTGAGCAAATTAGTGATTTTGCAAGACCCTGTTTCAAAATAAAAATTCTTGAGGGTGTAGCTCAGTGTGAAGGCCCTGGGTTCCCCAGTAACACACACACAGAGGGAGAGGACAGATACAGAATCCACGAATGCCTCAGCAGCTGCCCTGGAACCCATCCTGTGTGCTTGTTGGGTTTGTTCCTGCTTGCAGCTCTGTGGCTTCCCCTCTGCTGTGCACCCGCTGTCTCTGGTTGTGTCTAGGTATTTTTGCCTGTGTCTGTGTCATTGCTGTGTGTGTACATGTGTGCACTTATCTACCTGCCTTCCCCTATCTGCCCTGCTACTGGCAGCAGGAGTATTTGCCCTGAGCCTGGGTTGTTCCCTTTAGAGCCCTTACTCCTCTCAAACTTGAATATCGACAAACTGCTTCAGAGATTGGGCCAGAAGGAGGGGTCATGGCCAAGCATGACAGAAATCCTGGGTGTAAACTGGGCATGGTGGTGCAAACCTGTAGTCCAGCACTCAAGGGGCCAAGGCAGGAGGATTTCCGTGAGTTCAAGGTAAGCCTGAACTAATAGCAAGACGCTGGCTCAAAAACCCAAAATCAATCAATCAATCAATCAACCCTGGGTATAGGTAGTAAAACACACCATACTTGAATATTTAGAACTCAGCGAGGATC
>NW_004955495.1:4401228-4437277 GCF_000276665.1 Chinchilla lanigera
TTTTTTTTTTTTTTTTTTTGTCTTTGTTTTTTGAGATAAGGTCTTGCTTTTCTGGGACAGGCTAGCCTTGAACTCAATAGTCCAGCCTGACCTCAAACTCATAGAGATCTTATGCCTCAGCCTCCCAAGTGCTGGGATTACAAGCGTGTACTACCATGCCCTGTTCCATCCCAGGATTTTTTTTTCTATTTTAAAGAATAAGAAATGAAGAAATAAAAAACACATAAATATAAAAACAAAATTCCAAAACCATATGATAGGAAGATAACAATGGTCAACACATTACACATTGTTGTTTTGTTTTTGCTTTTGTCTTTTTGAGACAGGGTCTTGCTATGTAGTTCAGGCTGGCCTTGAGCTCACTTTGTAGCCCAGGCTGGCCTTAAACTCACAACAATCCTCCTGCCTCAGCCTCCTGAGTGCTGGGATTACAGGCGCATGCCACCTCTCCTGGCCACACTGTTATCTTTAAATTAGTTACTCAGAGTACAAGATAACAGCATTTAATTGTCCAGACAGTATTAGCACAAACCCATCTTTTCAGTGAACTGAGAGAAATTAGCAGCATACCTATCTTAACTATTTTTATGTATACATACGTATTTTTTCCCTTTTGCTTTCCCTTCCTTTTCCCCATTCCCCTAAACCAGTTTCTCCTTCCATGTGAAGTTTCCTCCTATTTTACAGTAACTGTTGTACATTTTGGATCACATTTACTCTTTCAGCTTCTCACAGAGGAGACAATATGATGTTTACACGTTTGTGTCTGGTTTATTTCACTTACAAGTTTGAATTCAAGCTACATCCATTTACCTATAAAAGTCACCAGTTTATCCTTCTTCATGGCTTAGTAGTACTCCATTACATAAAAAGACTACATCTTTTTTATCCATTCCTAGGTTGATTCATCCCAGTATTCTTGAAGGCTGAGGCAGGAGGATCACAAGTTCACACCCAACCTGGGCAATTTAGTGACTTACTGAGATCCTGTCTCAAAAGAGAAACTAAAAAAAGGCTGGGGATGTATGTTTGTGCAAAGGCCCTGGGATCTTACCTCAGTACCTCTTTGAGGGAAGAAAGAAATAACAGAAGGGACCCTTGGAGACTGAGTTTAGCTTCACGGGTGGGGAAACAGTTTGAGAAAAGTTATGCCGTTTGCCTAAGTTCACACAGCAATGCAGCTGGGTGACAGTCCAGAGGCCACAGTCCAGAGGCCATGGTGACTCTGGGCTTTATGCACCGTGAGCTTTAGTTTTTAAAAAACCTCTGCAATTGAAAAAAAAAAGGAAAACACAGAACATGCCAGGCGTTCGGAACAAAGGGATTTCTTTTTGGTGGGGGTTGTGATTGTTGTTGATTTCAGTGAACTTCCTGGTTGTTCCCGTAAGTAATATCTCTTGCTCAAAGTGCTGTCCCCATCCGCCATCGCTCCGACCCTTGAATTCTGACCCAGGGAAGAGCGGACTCAGCTCCAGACTCTCGGGTGCCCCCCAGAATCAGAAAGCAAGGGCAGAAAAATGAAATATTGGGCTTCACAGGCCGAGAAGGGGCGGGCAGTGTCGCCAGGAAGCGCTTGTGCAACCCTGCCCCACCCCCTGCTGCCCTGCTGGGCTGGGACCTGCGAGGAACAGGGAAGGTGGCACAGCGCTTCCTCCCGGCTGGAGCCCGCCCCCGGGCCGAGCAGGTATAAGACCACCTGCCCCCCGCCCCAGGCACCTCAGAGGAGGAAGGGAAGAGCCACCATGTCGCCTCGGAGCAGAGAGCGACAGCAGAGGTAGGTCCCCGCCCCATCCATCCTGGGCATGTGCCCATTCTCTCCAACCCACTGAAGTCACAGGGGACAGACAGAGCCCAGCAGGCTGTGACAGACAGACAGGGTCTCGTACACATACGCACACCTGCATAAATCCAGGTGGGCCATGGGCCAGGCAGGGAATGAGAGGACACCCTATCAGAGGTCCCAGGATTATGATACCAACTGTAAGCCACCCCTCTCAAGACCAAATGTCCAGCCAGGCGTGGTGGCACACACCTGTAATCCCAGCACTTGGGAGAATGAGGCAGGAGGATCGTTGCAAGTTTGAGACCAGCTTGGGCTACAAAGTGAGCTCAAGGCCAGCCTGAACTGCATAGCGAGACCCTGTCTCAAGAAGACCAAAAAAAAAACCAAATATCCATCCCAGGTCTGCCCAAAACAACACACACTTTCATGTTCATGGTCCTCTCTTTGGAGCTGGAGCCCTGTGTTTAACCTGAGGGCTCTGCAGCACTAAGGATAGAAGAGAAGCCTAGAGGGGCTGGGGATTTAGCTCAGCGGCAAAGCGCCTGCCTGGCAAGCGCAAGGTCGTGAGTTCGGTTCCCAGTACCGGAGAAAAGCCCAAAAAAAAAAAAGAAGAGAAGCCTAGAACAGGAACTCCTTCTTTGTTGGGAAGAAAAGAAAAAAAGCTTCATGGAAAAGAGGGCATTAGAGCTGGAGATTTGCAGGATGAATAGGAGTTTGCTGGCTGTTCCATTAAAATACAGAACTAGGGAGAGAAGGGTTGACCCTGAAAACAAACCAAATCACAACTAACAATTTGAACTGGGTATCGTTAACAGCCCATTATGGCTGGTATGGCAATGGGGAAGGGTAGTATGTAGGGATTGGACTCAGAAATTCAAGAGTCATAGAATTATTCCAGGAAAAATAGCCCCTTTTGGCAGCTACAAGGGTGGGTAGAAGGCTGGAGAGGAAGAGGAAGTGACCACACTGCACTGGTCCAGACGACGAGGAGTGGCGGCCATGGGAACGGGAAGGAAGGGGCAGGCTCTGGCTATATTTTCACTGTGGTTCATTATACACTTCTCACCGCTTGCAGACCAGCGGGCCTCAACCCTCGTCCTTTGAGAGCCCTCTTCCTGCTAGTGCTGTCCGCGGCCTCGGCCCAGGGGGGCTTCCCAAGCTCCAGAGAGTGCCTGACGTACCAGTCTGTCAACAGCAGCTCCGTGGCCTGCTACTCGCCCTCCACATTCCCCAGCCCCCTCCCCAGCGACACCACGCACCTGACGGTGGAGTTCTCCAACCTGACCAAGCTGCCGGCCGACGCCCTGCAGGGCGCCCCCCACCTCTGCGAGCTGCATCTCTCCAGCAACCAACTGGAAGAGCTGCCAGCCAAGCTCCTGGTGCCCGCGCCTGGCCTACAGGTGCTGGATCTCACCCGCAACGCCCTCACCCAGCTGCCCCCGGGCCTCTTCTGGGGTGCCGCCGCCCTGCACACGCTGGTGCTGAAGGAAAACAGGCTGGAGGTCGTGCAGGCCTCATGGCTGCAAGGCCTGAAGGCCCTGGGCTTCCTGGACCTGTCCTGGAACCGCCTCTGGACGCTGAGCCCCGGGCTGCTGGCCAACCTCACTGGCCTGCGCACCCTTGACCTCGGGGACAACCAGCTGGAGGCCCTGCCGCCTGGCCTCCTGCGGGGCCCGCTGCACCTGGAACGGCTGCACCTACAGGGGAACCGACCACGGGCGTTCCGAGAGGACCTGCTCTCGCCCCAGCCCAGCCTGCGCTACCTTTTTCTCAACAACAGGCTGACCACGGTGGCAGCCGGCGCCTTCCAAGGCCTGACGCAGCTGGACATGCTGGACCTCTCCGATAACCTGCTGAGCACCGTGCCCAGAGGGCTCTGGGCATCCCTGGGAAAGCCTGCCCGGGACATGCGGGACGGCTTTGACCTCTCTGGCAGCCCTTGGGTCTGCGACCAGAACCTGGACAACCTCTATCACTGGCTGAGAGCCAACAGGCGTGCGATGTTCTCCCAGAACACTATCCGCTGCGCGGCCCCCGAGGCCCTGAAGGGCCAGGCGCTCCTGGAGGTGGCAGCGTCCTGGTGAGGCGCTGGGCTGGCCGGGCCGGGAGAACACAGCAGCCGCTCTGCATGGGCGAGATGCCAGGATCCCAGAGCTGCCAGGACCCGTTCCGGCCACACTCCCCCAACCCACGCTGTGCTCCCCGCCTTTCTTGCCTTTGCTCACGCTGCACCTTCGACCAGGAATGCTGTCCCCCATTTCCAGGATCGCTTGATTTCTGGGCTCCCCCAGGCCCCCTGTCCCGCTCTCTGGCCAAGCCCCAGCCACACCAGAGTCATCTCCGTCAGGCTCATCTTCCCCAGTCTGGCGGGCTCTTGGGGGCCCCCACCCCCGGAGCCAGAATCCCCCAGCGTGTTACTAAATAACTGTTGAATAGAATGGGATGAATCACACTCGGTGTTTCCTGCATCTCCCCGATAGACATCCTGGTTTCCCCAGGACGGAAAGGGAAAAGCATGAGGCAGGCCTGGGGCTGGGGCGCCGGGCGGGGTCACTCGTGGACTCGAACTCGGTTGGCCTCTGGCTTCTCTCCCTCCCCCACCCTGAGATTCAGTTGGAAATAAAAACCCTCACCATTTGCCGGGGTGTCACTTTACAGGTGGATTTTGGCCAGAGCTTGTGTCCCAGATCGCTCGGGTCTCGGGTGTGTCATGCCGGCCTAGGACATCAGAGGGACACCTGCCCAGGGCAAGGCTGGGGCTGGATGGGGCAGAGGGCATGGCAGGGACCCAGGGGGCTGTTGTTGCAACTCAGATCCTAGGGGGCCCCTGCCAACACACAGTCAGGCATGTGGGGCTGGGGGCATCATGGGGGTCCCTACAAAATTATGTTTTTCAGCCCCCTAGATGGAGGGTCATTCGTGGGTGGAAGGGGGGAGCCTGGAATTGAAGAGGTGGATTTCAATCAGATCTTTCCTCTCTATGGACTCAGGGCAAGTGGTTTAAGCTTTGGGGCCTCAGTTTGCTCATCTGTATAATAGGAGTCTAAAGGCCAGCGATGGTAGCACATGCCTATAATGTCAGGACCCTGGGAGGCTGAGGCAGGAGGATTGCCAATTCAAGCCTTAGCCATTTATCGAGACCCTATCTCAAAAAAAAAAAGAAAAGAAAAAAGAAAAAAAGAAAGAGTTGGGGGTGTAGCTCAGTGCAAAGGCCCTGGGATCAATCTCCAGTTACAAAAAGGTTGGGGGAGGGTCCGAGGGAATGGACTGGACTGGCTCCCTGCTTAAATGATAAATTAAAAAAAGAAGACAATCTTTGGAGACTTGCCCAAAGTCGTTCAGCCGGGCAGTGGGGGCTGGATCACCCTCCCGTGTCACCATGGAAACAGCAGAAGGTGACAGGTGACCGTACCTGGCCAAAAGCAGCTCAATCCATGGGCACCGGCGTGCCTGGATTGCCAGACAACGGCAGTGCCCTGGGGGAACCCAAGGAGAGGAGGGACGCCTGGGCCCCGCCCCTTGGACACGCCCCCGAGTGGGCCATCCTCATTGGTCTGTTCCCCAATACCCCTGCCCCCGAGCCTCTATAAGGCGGGCAGAGCGCGCACTGGGCGGAGACTTCAGAGCCCGGGGTCTGCACTGGGACCCGGGGGTCAGAGGCTCCGCTAGCCCAGGTGAGCGCGGCGCGGACGGCGTCCAGGAGCCTCCTGCAGGTTCGGAGACCCCGAGTCCTGTGTTGGGCGAGGGGCCCGTGGCGAGGGAGGGGTGCGACGGGCCGGAGCAGGTGGCCGAGACCCTTGGCCCAGTTGGCGCAGGCTCAAGACCCAGTTGGGAGGGCACCAGCGCGCCGAGGGCACCGGGTGGCATAGAGGAGGAGCAGGCAGCAAATATGTAGACGCCGAGCTCCCTGCCGCGAGGCAGCGCGGGCCTGCGGTGCGCCTCAGTTGCCCTGTCTGTCAGATGAACCGTGGGGCTGGTCCGGACTCTGCAGCTATCGCCTCCCGCCTTGCGCGAGGGGTGCTTGTGCAGGTCCGCCCCTAGCACCGGCAGCAGGGACCCGCCCCGGTGTACAGCAGGGGAAACCGCCCAGAGAGGGGAAGGCGCTCACCCAAAGCCGCACAGCAGCCGCGCACCGGGCATTGTCCGGGCGCTGCACGATGCCCGCTTCACAGATGGGGGGTGAGACTGGCACAGAGCCCGGGCAGGACCCTCACTCTGCCCTGCCCTCCCCCAGGGTGACCCTGTGTGCAGCCAGCATGTCCGACAAGGAGGACACTGAGGACCCCAGGCCCAGCTTGGAGGAGCACAGCCCACAGGTGGGGTGCCCCTCCCCACAGGGGCACCGGGAGGGCGGGGCGCCGCTGTTCTGAGACAGTCTCAGGCCAGGTGTCCTCTCCCGATCCTTGCTGGGAGAACCGGGTTCTGGGGCTTGAAACACCCAGCCCTCTTCTGCCCGCCTGAGTCCCTGCCTGCCACTCTGTCCACTGTCGCCCTCACTGACCACAGCAATAGTGACCATGGCATTCTCGGCGCTTTTTTTGTTTTTTGAGACAAGGTCTCACTATGTAGTCCAGGTTGGCCTTAAGTTTGTGGTGATCCTCCTGTCTCAGCCTCCTGAGTGCCGGGATGACAGGTGTGCACCCCTACACCTGGACTCAGAGAGGCCTAACGTGTGCCTCAGCCCCCCCATGACCTCGGGGTCCCTCTGGTGCCACCCCTTCCCGCAGAATGTGGTGCAGCGCGTGGTGGCCTTGCCCCTCGTCCGGGCCACCTGTGCCAGCGTCTCCAACGCTTACAATGCCACCAAGGACAGGCACCCACTGCTGGGCTCCGCGTGCCGCCTGGCGGAGCACTGTGTGTGCAGCCTGACCACATGCGCCCTGGACCACGCCCAGCCGCTGCTGGAGCACCTGCAGCCCCAGTGTGAGTCCCCACGCGGCCCAGCTGCATGACACGCCCTGCGGTTGTCCTGGGGCGCCTGTCCCTCTTCAGCTGTCCGCCGTCCCCCGGGCCTGTAACGTGCCACTTGCCATCCATCTCCCCCTTCTCTGCCTGCCTTGCCCCAGTTCTTCCCCTGCCACTGCCCTCTGCCCCTTCCCTTTGTTTATTGTGGCACTGGGGACAGAACCCAGGGCCTTTGCACTGAGCTCCACCCCAGCTCCCCCTTTATTTGGCAACAGTATCTCTCTCTGGTTCAGGCTGGCCTGGACTCACCGTGTAACCCAGGCTGACCTCGAACTTTCAGCAATCCTCCTGCTTCAGCCTCCTGAGTGCTGGGATTACAGGTGTGCACCTCCATGCCTGGCTTTTTTTTATTATTTATTTTTTTGGTCTTTTTGAGACAGGGTCTCACTGTGCAGGTCAGGCTGGCTTGAGCTCACTTTGTAGCCTAGGCTGGTCTCAAACTCACAACGATCCTCCTGCCTCAGCCTCCCGAGTGCTGGGATTACGGGTGTGCGCCACCACACCCAGTTCTTGCTTTTTTATTTTGAGACAGGGTCTCACTAAGTCACTTCAGTTGCCCAGGCTGCTCCTGAACTTCCCATCTTTCTGCCTCAGCTTCCCAGAACGCTGGGCTGACAGGAGTGCGCCACCACACCAGGCTATTGGCCTGACCCCTCCCCACACTTGTGGCCTGTGGTCCCCTCCTATTCTCTTCCACCTCCCTGAGCCCTGCCGCCTCAGCCCTGGCACCGCCTCCCGCATCCCACCAGCTGAGGGGTCCACTCTGGAGGACAGAAAGGCCCCTCACTCCCCGTCATGTGACAGGGAAAGAGGTCACCTTGGGTCCCAGCTTGTTCACAGGGGCTCCCATGACCTTGAGCTGCCACTAGGGCTGTGGAGTCACCTTGGGGCCCAGCAGAAGGGTCGAGGAGCCAGGGGTGGCCTGTTCAGGGTCCCCAGTCCCTCCCAGGACTTGGCCGCTTGCCGTGAGCCACCCCACCCTGTCCCCCTGTGGCCTGGCCTCCTCCGTCCACCCCCTCTCCCAGAGTCCTGGTGTTCGGCCTGGGATCTGTGGCTGCTCTGGAGCTCTGGAGACCTGCCACCTCTGTGGACCACCAGCCACCTCCTGGTTTGGAGCCTTCCATGCCTTCCCTTCCGGTTGTCTCTTCCTGTGCCCCTCCCTCTACCTTCCTCCCTCTGTGTGTCTGCTTCTCGAGTGCTCCCTCCCTCTACATCTCTCCATGGGTCCCTGTTTCCTCCCTCTCTCTTCAGTGGCGACAGTGAATGATCTCGCCTGCAAGGGCCTGGACAAGCTGGAAGAGAAGCTGCCCTTTCTCCAGCAGCCTTCGGATACGGTACCCGGGTGGCCAGACCACGCACGGGGACCTGAGCGGTTGGGCCAGAGTTGAGGCGAGAGGGAGGGTTGATCTAACTAGTCCTGAAGGGGGACCTGAAAGTCCAGCCATGTAAAATAACGCGCCGACACACCCTGTGCCAGTAGGTGCTGCTGCTGCCTGCTGCAAGCCCTGTGGGGGTGCATTTTATTCCCCACTCTATAAAGGGAAACTGAGGCACGGAGCCAGGAAAAGGCCCAGAGGACTTGGAGACCCAGCCCCAGGGAGCAGGGGTCAGGGGATAGAGCCAGAGACTGTGGTGCCTGGAGCAAGGTCTCCTCCTGCCAGATGGTGACCTCGGCCAAGGACGCGGTGGCCAGTGGGGTCACCGGTGTGGTGGACCTGGCCCGGCGGAGCCGGCGCTGGAGTGTGGAGCTGAAGCGCTCCGTGAGCCACGCCGTGGACATGGTGCTGGGCAAGTCCGAGGAGCTGGTGGACCACTTCCTGCCCATGACGGAGGCGGAGCTCGGTGAGGCCCCTGCCGCTTCCGGTCCAGGGACCATCTCAGTGGGGTACAGATCAGACAGGTCTAGATTGACCCCAGACTGCTCAGCACATCAGCGGGAAACAGAACTCCAACCTCAGCCTGTGCAGTCTCTTTCAAATGTGTCAATTTATTTTATGCATTTGTACTAAAAATCCTGGTTTCTGGTTGGTCTTGAAAAGTAGGAAAATGAGACACAGGCTAAATAGTGCCTGTCTTTTTAGCCAGTCCTCCAAACCCCAGCACTCCCCAGTATTTTACATCCTGTCTGCTATGACTTTTGTGGTTGTTTGGTTTTGTTTTTGAGACAGGGTCTCTTATATAGTCCTGGCTGGCCTTGAATTCACCATGCAGCCCAGGCTGGCCTCAAACTCATGGTGATCCTCTTGCCTCAGCCTCCTGAGTGCTAGGATTTACAGGCATGTGCCACCGAACCTGGATTGTGACATAGTCTTTAAAAGTCTATTTAATAGCATCAGGCGTAGTGGCGCACACCTGTAATCCCAGCACTCGGGAGGCTGAGGCAGGAGGATCTTTGCGAGTTTGAGACCAGCCTGGACTACAAAGTGAGCTCAAGGCCAGTCTGAACTGCATAGCGAGACCCTATCTCAAAAAGACAAAAAAAAGAGTCCATTTAATAGAATGGTTGAGCACAGTCTGGAGCTGGTGTGCCTGGGCTTCAATCCTGATCTGCCTCGTGCACACTGTGGGGTAGCCATACCCTGCCTCAGTTTCCCTCATCTGTAAAATGGGGCTTAAATAGTGCCTACCCTCCTGGGTTTGGACAAGATGAAAAGGGTCGGTATTGATAAAGGGAAGCCAACCTTTTGGAGCCTGTGGGGTTGTCCACCCCGAGGGTGGGTGACCAGGTGTGGAGGAGGTGGCCACGCTGACCTCCAGCTCCTGTCCCAACCTTCAGCGGCGCTGGCGGCGGAGGCCGAGGGCCCAGAAGTGGGATCAGTGGAGGAGCAGAGAAGACAGCAGGGCTACTTTGTGCGCCTGGGCTCCCTGTCCGCACGGATCCGCCACCTGGCCTATGAGCACTCTCTGGGGAAACTGAGGCAGAGCAAACACCGCACCCAGGACACGTTAGCCCAGCTGCAGGAGACCCTGGAGCTGGTGAGGATTGTCTGCTAAGCACAGCTCTGTCCTTCCCGGCGCAGGTCCTCATTTGGGAGGAGCCGCAGCCCGTGCTCTTCCCACCCGCTCATCTCATCAGCTCCTACTGCGGGCTCTACCGGCAGAGTTGATAGGAACCACCTGCCTTTTACGCATCTGTCCCCACCCCTCGGTCCCTTTCCCCGCAGCCTGACTTCCCGGAAGTGGCCACCAGAGGGCGCCCGTGAGCACCAAGTCAGGTCCGCCCTCCTCTGCCCTCAGCCCTCCAACTCTCCCAACTCTTCCTGGGCCCACAGCTCAGAGCTTCCCTGCAACCCACAGGTCCCTGTGCGGCCCGCCCACCCCCCCCCCGCCTCCCCTGCTCCTGCTCCAGCCACACGGCCACCTCTGCTGCGCCGGGCTCCGTCCTGCCCCCAGCCTTTGCATGTCTGTGCCTTCCACCTGGCGTGCTTTCTTTTCCTTCTTATCACCCTGTTTCCAGAGCACCATATGATCAGCTTCTCCATTTTCTCTATTGGATCCGCCTCTGCGCTTCTTTTTCGTGCCAGTGCTCAGCACTGAACCCAGGGCTCTGCAGCGCCTTGCCGCTGGGCTCCCTCCCCAGCGCACCTGCTCAACACTTATTGAACAGCTATGTCGCGCTGGGCCTTGATCAAGGCGCCGGCCTACCCGCAGCCACAGGCACACAGCACGGGCTAGGCGCTCATCCAGGAAACGGAGCTCAGTGCGCGTTCAGCAAGACATTGCCTGCTTTGCCCATAATGGGGCAATAGGCTCTTGCACGGTGCCTGCGTTTTCCAACACCCCTTCCTGTGTGCGGTCAGTGTACATAACACGGGGTTTACTGCTTAACCTTTTTTTTTTTTTTTTTGAGACAAGGTCTCGGCAGTTCAGGTTGGCCTTGAACTCGAAGCAATCCTCCTGCCTCAGCCTCCCTAGTGCTGGGATTACAAGCGTGAACCATCACGCCCAGCCACTTACCTGTTCTTAAGCACCCAGCTTAGCAGCATCGAGTGTATCCCACCGTCCACCTCCAGGACCTCCCACCTCCCCAAGCTGAGCCTCTGTGCCCTCCTGAGCTGGGCATCACCATCCTCCTCCCTGTCTCTGTGTGAATTGTTGTATGTGGCTCATTTCCCTGACCACAGTGTCCTCAAGGTCTATCCATGCTGCATCAGGTGTCAGGATTTCCTTCCTTTTAAAGGCTGAGTAATATTCTATTATATAGATAGAAGACATTGAATTTTGATTCCTCCTTCTCTTTTGCTTACTGAGGACTGAACCCAGGGCCTTCACACTGAGCTCCATCCTCAGCCCTTTTTATTTTTTATTTTGAAACAAGGTCTCATTAAGTGGCTAAGTTGCCCTGGATGACCTCAAACTTTGCATCCTCCTGCCTCAGCCTCCAAGAGTGCTGGGATGACAGGCATTTGCCACCACCTGGGGTTTTCTTCTTTCTCCTGTTTGCTTTTTGCGGTGCTGGGGATGGAGCCCGTGTCTCTGCACCTGCTAGGCAAGCTCCCTATCCTTGCCCCACACCCCAGCCCTACCTTTAAGTTTTCATGCATGAGTTTTAGTTGTAGCAACACACCCTTGGGATGCGTCTGTCTCAGGTGGGGTCCTCGGGGTGGGCCTTGGCCTGGACGCTGGAGGTGAGTGGCTGTTCTGTTCCGGGGATCAGGACCTAGACGGGGTCGACCCTGCCCCCAGCAGCGGAGGGGCTTCCTGCAGAGCTGGAGGAGACAGGGTCGAGGGCCAGGGGACCGCGGGGACCACCTGCAGCGAGGTAGGGTGAGAGGAACCCCGGGTCTTCGGCCGTGGGCAAGGCCGGGGGAGGACAGGCAGCGTGGCCGGCCGGATCCCCAGCGGTGCATACAAATGGTGCTCACTGAATCCTCTTGGCGGATTCGGTGCTGGGTCCCTCTCCGCCCCTCCACCCTCCTGCCCTAACTCCCACCCCTGTCCCCGCCCGCAGATCCACCGCATACAAAGTGGAATGAGCCCGGCCTCCGGGTCCCAGCTCGGGAAGGTGCACGAGCTGTGGGAGGATTGGAACCAGCGTCCCCTGGAGAATGGGCGCCGCCGCCGGGATAGCCAGGTGAGGGCGGGGAGGAGCCGGCGGGGGCGGGGCCAAGGAGGAGGGGCGTGGTCACGAGACGCGGCGGCCTTGGAAGGGCGTGTGGGGGCGTGGCCAGAGGAGGGTGGTGCTGGGGAGGGGGTGGGAAGAGGCGGGGCGGGTAGGAGCCAAGACCAGGGAGGAGGGAGAGGTTAGGGGAGGTGGGCGGAGCCACGAGAGGAGGTGGGGCCAACGGAGGGGAGGAAACGTGCGGCCAAGGAAGGCTGAAGGCGGGTCCAGGAAGGGGCCGGGGCAAGGGGAAGCGGGTAGAGGGGCAGCAAGAGGAGGAGGTGAGAAGTCAGGTAGGGGCAGGTGAGATGGCGGATGGGGAAGCGTTAAAGGGCCCCGGTGAGAAGGCAGCAGGGCTAAGTAAGGTGGTAACAGGCTGAGCAAGGAGAGGACCAGCGAGTGGTTCCGACTCCACCGGGGACTGCCAAGGGCCAGACTCAAGTTTTCTCAAACCAAGCGCTGAGGTTAGGTGGTTGGGTGTTCGTGGGGAAACTGAGGCAGAGCTGTGGGCTCATAGGGGGAACTCAACCAGCCAGAAAGCTGGGTCCAGTGTATATCCAGGAGGCAAGCTAAGACAGGTCAACAGCCCTGTTTGCCTTGTCTCAGAAAATCAAAAATAAAGCCGGGCGTGGTGGCGCCCACCTGTAATCCTAACAACACCGGGGAAGCTGAGGCAGGAGGATCACGAGTTCAGTGTCAGCCTGGGCTACATAGCTAGACCCTGTCTCAAAAAACCAGTAACAACAACAAACCCCAGCCCTGTTTGTGTCCACTGGGGAAATGAAGCCAGGCTGGGCTCTGTCGTGTGCCCCTGGGGAAAACAGGCTCCCCTCCCCTACCCCACCCCCGCAGGCGGAGCTGGAGACGCTGGTGCTGTCGCGCAGGCTGACCTTGGAGCTGCAGAGCGCGGTGGAGGCGCTGGAGGCGGGCGTACGCGGCCTGCCCCCCGGCGCGCAGGAGAAGGTGGCCGAGGTGCGGCGCAGCGTGGACGCCCTACAGGCCGCCTTCGCGGACGCGCGCCGCTTCGGGGACGTCCCGGCCGCCGCGCTGGCCGAAGGCCGGGGCAGCGTGGCTCGCGCGCACGCGAGCGTGGACGAGCTGCTGGAGCTGGTGCTGCAGGCCGTGCCGCTGCCCTGGCTCGTGGGCCCCTTCGCGCCCGTCCTGGTGGAGCGGTCCGAGCCCCCGCCCGACCTGGAGGCCCTGGTGGACGAGGTGGTGGGGGCTCCGGACCCGCGCTGGGCGCACATGGACTGGCCGGCCCAGCAGAGGGCCTGGGAGGCCGCACACAGCGACGCGGCGGGGCCCCCCGGGGACAGCGGCGCCCAGGAGCCAGAGCCCCGCAGCGCCCGGGTCAGGCACACGCTATTGCCGGAGCTGGACTTCTGAGCGGCCGGGCATCATGCGCCCCCTGGTGGCCACTCGTGAGCACGCATGGCGGAGACCTGGCCCTGATTTAGGATCAGAGCTGGGGTGGGGCGCAATTTGGAATCCCCGGCCATCTGGGTCCCGGTGGGGCCTCCCACTTTTCGCTGGATCGCGAGGGCCTGGCCACAAGCCCCTCTAGTCATTTTTACCTCTGGGCAGGGTTCTTCAAACCCTGTGGTCCTACCCCAACCTGAAAGGCCAGGCACACGCCTGTGACCCCAGCATTCTGGGAGGCTGAAGCTGCAGGATGGTTGTGAGTCCAAGGCCAGCCTGGGCTACATAACAAGCCTGTGTCGCAAAAAAAAAAAAAAAAAAAAAAAAAAAAAGGAGGAAAGTTCGAGCCCAGCCTGGGCAATTCAGCGATTTAAGGAGACCCTGTGTAGAAATTAAAAATAAGAGGCTGGGGATTTAGCTCAGCAGCACAGGGCCTGCCTGGCAAGCGCAAGGTCATGAGTTCGATTCCCGGTACTGGAAAAAAAAAAAAAAAAGAAATTAAAAATAAGAAGAGGGGCTGGGGATTTAGCTCAGCGGCAAAAGCGCCTGCCTGGCAAGCGCAAGGTCGTGAGTTCGGTTCCCGATACCGGAGAAAAACCAAAAAAAAAAAAGAAGGGCTGGGGGTGGGGATGTAAGTCAGTCCTAAGGCCCTGTCTGGGTTCCATCCCCTGCACTGGAAGGAGGCAGGGACAAGAAAAACCCAGAAATCCACATTTTGCTCCGTGGCTTCTGTTTGGGGCTTTCTATTGCCATTATTATTACTTTTGGGGTTTGCCTCTGTGTGTGTGTGTGTGTGTGTGTGTGTGTGTGTGTGTGTGTGTTTCATTTTTGAGACACGGTCTTGCTATGTGGCTTAGGCTGGAATGAACTCAAAGCGATCTTCCTGCCCCAGCCTCTTGAGCGCTGGGACTACAGGGGTGCGCCACTGCACCTGACTTGTTCGGAGTTTTGAACAGTGCATCCCCACACAACCCCACACCTGGTATCCTCAACTGAGGGTCCCCCAAAGACACCCGCGTGCACCACTCAGCCAGCTGGGCCCACTTACCATGCTTGCTCTTGAGAATAAACGTCCTGTTCTCCAAGGCTCGTAGCCTCTCTCCCAGCGGGGCTCAGAACTGGGGCGCTGGGGGGTTCAGAGGGGTGCGGCCACAGGAACGCTGGCAGCGCTCAAGACTGAAAACAGGCATCTGTGCCCTGACCAGCTGGCCTGGGTTGAGCATGGCTTAACCTTGCATGTACCTAGCAAGAAGCTGTTCTCACTGTAGTATAAATGAATTTCTCAGAAATGGCTGGGAGCAGGGAAGAAAGGGGAGAACGGAGACCCGGTGGCCCCTCCTCTGCCTGCCTCGCCAGACATGTACCAACTGGTCTGGCTGCAGTTCTCCAGCTGGCTAGGAATGGAGAAACAGAGGCAGGGCAAGGGCCGTGGCCGGTCTCCTGAGGGCCTCCTGTCCTCTGACCCATTCTTAGCTGCCTCACAGACCCCTGTGGCTGGCAGGATGTTGGGAAAGCACAATCCAGTGCGGTGAGGTCAGAGCGGCCCCTCACTGTCCTGGGAACTGGTCCAGAGGGCAGCTCTGGGAGCCCTGATCACTTCCCACCAAGTAGATGTGCCTCGCTGCCCCTCCTGTAGAACCTCCTTTGCTCCCTAGTGCCCTCAGACCAACCACCAGCCCCCAGCCTCCTCCGCTAGCCCTCTACAGACACTCGGCTCCGTGCCATGGACACCAGACCCAGCCCACACTCCTCGCCTGACCTGGGTCACCTACTCTCCAGCTCAATCCCCAGCGCCTCCTCCTGCAGGCAGCCCTCCTGGACTCACCCCAGCGGGCTCCTCCTGCAAGCCTCCAGGTCCTGCAGGGCCAGGCCGGGCAACGGGGCACAGAGGGACCTGTGGGAGTGGGGGTCAGTGTGGCTGGAACAGAGAAGGCACAGAGCCCCAGGCCTGAGCGGGCAAGTGAGGTTCCCTCCCTGCACCACCTCGCCTCTGGGAAGTGGCTGTGAAGTCTGAAGGGCCGGGCCGGGGTATTGCCCGTCAGTGTTGGTACTCTACTTTTGCTGGTTTTCTCCCGCCACGCTGGGCTGTGGCCCCGTGGGAAAGGGGGCCAGGCGGCGGTTGCCCTCGCATCCTCGGGATGCATTGCATTGGCTGAGATGAGGGAGTGCGGAACACCCCTGTTCTGTTCCCTGTTTGGCAAACACGGCGAGGGTCCAAGGAGAAGGCCCCGAGCAGGCCAGCAGGCCAGCGGCTGGACCCCCGCCTCCCAGGCAGAACCCAGAGCCACCCAGCCCTGCCCCTGGCACGCAGCTGCCATCCCAGTCCCGGGGTGGGCTGGCACAGGCGTTCACCCACCAATCGCCCACTTGGCACAAAGAGTGTGGATCGGCATGTGAGCCTGGCTCTGCCCCTTTCAGTCTCTGAGACCTCTGGAGCCAATGGGCCACGGTCTTACTCCTAGTGCCCCCCTGCTACTCTCAGAGCCTCCGATACTGCCTGGCCTATGCTAAGCTGGTGTTTGTTGAGTGCCTGCGTGAGCCCCAGGGAGGCAGGTCACACCTGCGCATGATCTCATGTTTCAAACCCACGATCACCCTGTTGTCCTGTGTAGCCACACATTTCTCAAGCGCCCAGTGTGTGCCAGGAGGCACTGTTCTAGATGCGGGGGAGCAATACAAGCTTGACACAGTGAGATCCAGGAGGAGCCAGGCAGGTATCTAGGGGAAGGGTGCTCCACGGAGAGGACATAGTTGTTCAAAGGCCCTGGGGCTGGATGGGGCCTGGAGCTTTGTAAGAGCAGCGAGGAGGCCCGTGTGGCTGTAGCAGGGGCAGTGAGAGGAAAAAGAAGGTTCGGGGGGCTTCCCTGTGGGCTGCAGTGAGGATGTGGATGGGGAAACTGAGGTACAAGGATGCAATCTGACACCATTGCGCTGGGACAGGGATTTGAACTGTGCCCATCCCAGGGAGGAGGCTGAGGCCCCCAGAGGGAGTCTGTTGAGCCTGAGTCACTCTGCCTGCGGCGGGCGGGTCCGCGGACCCAGGGCAGAGAGGAGAGGAAAGGTGCTGGGACTGGGCCCACGCGGGGCAGGCCACGTGATGCCAGCCCCCCCCTCCCCCCCCGGGCCGCTGGCTGCTTGGCTGCCTGCCTCCACCGGCCGCGCACACCGCCCGGACCCTATAAGGCCTGGGAGCGCGGGCAGAGCCAGCTGACAGCTGCAGCGTCGCCCTCTCTCTCCGAGGGCGCCCGGCGAGCCCCTCAAGCAGGGCTCAGCAACGCCAGGCCCAGGTAGGTGTCGGGCGGCCTGGCCAGCCAGGGCCACATGGGTGTGGGGTGGGAAGGGAGACCCTGACTCACGCCCCTTCTCTGCCCCTTCCAGCTACTCACACTGCTGCCATGTCTGCTTCAGAGCAAGGGGGCCGGGACCCTGCCAAACCCAAGGGCAAGGTAAAGAGAGGGGAGGTCACTGCTGGGGAACCCCAGAGTTCCCCTGAGAACCCCAGACCCTGGGAATGACTGCAGTCCTGGGGTCCTGAAGGTCTTCCCAGATGGGGTGGGAGCCAGCTCTCCCCCTGTTCTGGGCCAGGGTGTGGAGGCTGCCACGCAGCCCCCAGAGCCTTCTCTGAAGGGTGACCCTGTCTCTGAGCCTCAGTTTCCCCATCTGTGTGATGGGGCCAGGAAGGAAACGGTCTTCTTTGCCCACTGTGGGCCAGGAGGGAACAGCCAGACACAGTGGCGCAGATGCTCCCAAGGTCGCCCAGGAGCGAGGGCTGAGGTGGGACAGACCCCAGGGCTCCCGCTTGCCGAGACCAGGCTCACGCTGTCCCCACCGCCACCCACAGACCCTGGGCAGCTTTTTTGCCTCCCTGCCTGGCTTCAGCTCCGCCCGGAACCTGGTGTCTGGTGCCCACAGTGCCACAAAAGAGGCCAGGCCAGCTGCCAACCCCGAAGGTTCCCCTGGCCCCGGGGCTCAAGGTGAGTGACACCAATATGCAGGTGAGACTCTACGGGACACCCCACTCCTGGCACAGAATACCCCTGGGGGCAACCTCTGGCTATTCGGGGATGCTATGGACGCACCTGCATCATCTCTCTGGACACAAGTCTCTCACGCTCATCTAGAACAGAACAGAGAAACTGAGGCATGACTATGGGGAGCAAGTCACCAGGAGGCAAAGCCAGGCACAGCAGGGGATCAGAACCCAGCCAGTCTCCCTGCAAAGCCTCCCTCTGCCTGCCACACCCCACGTTTCCGGTGCACCACAGACCAGCCTGGGAACTTCGTGTATCTGAGCCCGTGGTGGTCCTGGCTCCCAGAGGGGCAGCGGCTTCCCTGCAATCACCCAGCTTCCTGTGATGTGGTGGCAGCCCTGGGGAACCCAAGGGTGGGCAGCCACCAGGGCTGGACTGCATTCTGGGCCCGGTGCCCTGAGCAGCTGACTTCTGCCCCAAATGCATTGGCCAACAGGCTGCTGGCAGTTGTGGCAGGGGCGGGACGGGCCCATTCTTGCCCGCCCCAGACTCCGTGGGCTCTGATCCTTGGGTAGGCATCCAGGACCCCGCAGTGAAACCCCACAGAGCTCCACTCCAGGACACTGCAGTCCCAGGGGTCTGGGATGCCCTGGCTGCACAGGTGACTGCGTCTGGCTCACGGCTGTAGATGTCACCCCCTGCTGTCCCTGGCAGGATGGCTGGCACATTCCTGACCTTTTGGGCTGTGCCCGGCAATTGCAAAACAGGCATTAGAGCAGCTGTGCCACTCACCCCCTCTGACTAGCCTCTGTCCCTGCAGCGGCCACCGACCTGGAAGCGATGGCCAGGGGCACAGAGAAGCTGCCACAGCCTTCAGAAAAGGTGAGCTGAGCCTGGCATGAAAGCCCCGGATGTCCCTCCCATCTGAGGGGGGCGGGACATAGGACAAGCAGAAGGCAGACCTCCCTGCATGTCCTGCGAAGTTCCTGCCCTCCAGGTCTCTGTTTCCACATCTGTGCAATGGGTTCCATGTCACCAACATGGTGGCTCTGGGTTCCTCAGGGGCCAGGCCTCCCACCTGCCCTGTGAGCACAATAGCAGCACGGAGAAGCAGAGCCATTGCTGAAGCCACACAGCAGCCTGTCTGGGCGGGGTCTGCGATCCTGCTTCACCTCTGCAGGGTGTCCCGGCCCAAAGCAACACGCACCCTGGCAGCTGAGGCCACACCCCGCCCCTGAGCACCGAGCACCTGCTGTGTGTGCAGTGTCAGGCGCTTCTCCCCATTTCCTCACCATCCTTCGGGGAGGGACCATTTTAAATCTTACTTTTCTGGCAGGGTGTGGTGGTGCTCACCTGTGACCCCAACACAGGAGGCTGAGGCAGGAGGATCACTGCAGGCTTGAGGCCAGCCTGGGCTGCGTAGTGAGACCCTGTCTCAAAAACACCTCACTTTTAAGTTCAGAGAGGGACCGAAGCTTGTCTGAGGTCACACAGCAATTTTGGGAAAGATCTATGATTTCAACCTGGGTTGTTCCAGACCCCATGGTGCCAGGGCCAGGTGTTGAAAACTGTGTAAGTGTCTCAACTTTAGTGCTATGGAAATGTGGCCCAAACCTTCTCTGGTTGGGCGGTGAGCCCTGAATGCGCTTAGCAGTGTCACCGGCATCTACCTGCCCCACACCATGAGCACCCCAGTCATAAATGTCCTCTGATGAGACTTGATGTCCCCTGGTGTGTGGGGGGAGAATCACCCCAGATGAGGCCTCCTAAATTCAAAACAGCACATTCGTGGCTACCTCTGAGAGGCAGTAACTGCAAACAGTCACTTCCTTAGTTCATGTGTGACCCAGCACAAATCTGCCCATGGGAGGCCAAAAGAGCTACGCAAGAAGCAACTCAAACCCACCCCTTACTTCTCTGGTTACTTTTCTTTCTTTCTTTTTCTTTTTTTTTTTTTTTTTTGCTCTTTTTGAGACAGGGTGTCGCTACGCAGTTCAGGCTGCCTTGAGCTCACTTTGTAGCCCAGGCTGGTCTCGAACTCACAATGATCCTCCTGCCTCAGCCTCCTCAGTGCTGGGGTTACAGGCATGTGCCACCATGCTCAGCATTTCTGGTTACTTTTTTTTTTTTTGTACCAGGTACCCCATGGTGCCAGGGCCAGGTGTCACCGGCATCTACCTGCCCCACGACCTCATGCTTGCCAGGCAGGCGCTTGCACTACTAAGATATATCCCCAGGCATTTTGGTTACTTTTCTAAACCTTGATTATCTTCTTCTGCTTGAATTTATTTATGGATACTAGGGATGGAACCCAGAGCCTTGTGCATGCCAGGCAAGTGCTCACCACTGAGCTACATCCCCACCTCTTTTTATTTCTTTAAATTTTAAGATAGGGTCTCGCTAAGTCACTAAGTTGTCCAGGCTGGGTTTGAACATGCAATCCTCCTGCCTCACCTGGCTAATGTAGATTTTAGTTAGCAACTTGGTTTCTCTGTTGCTGGATGACTAGGTTCAAAATCTGCCATAGAGAATAGGCCAGATGGACAGAACACGTAATTCTGGAACTTGGCCGCAGCCCGGGCTCGGCGGTATCAGGGGCCTGGTGTCTAAAACGGGGTCTCTGTAATCGGGGGCGTGCAAGCAGGTTGGAAAGGAATCATTTTGACCCAGTGCGATGAGCACCTCAGAAGGCCCAGGCGGGTGCTGGGCAGGGGGTAGGGAGCAGGAGGCAGCCAGGGCTCAGGGAACAGGGCCTCCCCAGGCCCATTACGGAGCAGGGATGGCGGAAGTGGGCTGGAAGGCCTCTCCATGCTGTTGATACCCTGTGTCCTCTCTCAGCAGATGCCCAGGACCAAGGATGCCATCTCCTCTGGGGTGGCCAACATGATGGATGCAGCAAAGGGGGTGGTCCAGGGCAGCCTGGACACCACACGATCAGCCCTCACGGGCAGCAAGGACGTGGTGGCTGGAGGGGTCATGGGGGCGGTGGGTATGGCCAAAGGGGTCGTGCAAGGGGGTCTGGATACCTCAAAGGCTGTTGTCACTGGCACCAAGGACACAGTGACCACTGGGCTCATGGGGGCAGTGAACGTGGCCAAGGGAGCCGTCCAGACTGGTGTGGACGCCACCAAGACGGTGCTGACCGGAACAAAAGATGCAGTGTCCACTGGGGTCACTGGGGCAGTGAACTTGGCCAAAGGTACTGTCCAGACCGGCCTGGACACCACCAAGACCATGCTGACCAGCACCAAGGACACTGTGTCCACTGGGGTTATGGGTGCAGTGAACCTGGCCAAGGGGACAGTGCAGACGGGCGTGGACACCACCAGGAACGTGTTAACTGGCACCAAGGACACCGTCTGTACTGGGCTGACTGGAGCAGTGAACGTGGCCAAAGGTGCTGTCCAAGGGGGCCTGGACACCACCAAGTCTGTGGTCATGGGCACCAAGGACACACTGACCACCGGGCTCACAGGGGCAGTGAACGTGGCCAAGGGAACCGTCCAGACTGGTGCGGACACCACCAAGACCGTGCTGACTGGCACCAAGAACACCGTCTGTAGCGGGGTGACCGGTGCTGTGAATGTGGCCAAGGGAGCCGTCCAGGGCGGCCTGGACACGTCAAAAGCTGTTCTCACGGGCACCAAAAGCACGGTGTCCACCGGGCTCACAGGAGCAGCAAACGTGGCCAAAGGCACAGTGCAGGCCGGCCTGGACACCACCAAGACCGTGCTGACCGGCACCAAGGACACCGTCTGTAGCGGGGTGACCGGTGCTGTGAATGTGGCCAAGGGGGCCGTGCAGGGCAGCCTGGACACGTCAAAAGCTGTTCTCACGGGCACCAAAAATACAGTGTCCACTGGGGTCATGGGGGCAGTGAACGTGGCCAAAGGTGCTGTCCAAGGGGGCCTGGACACCACCAAGTCTGTTCTCATGGGCACCAAGGACACACTGACCACCGGGCTCACAGGAGCAGCGAACGTGGCCAAAGGCACAGTGCAGGTTGGCCTGGACACCACCAAGACCGTGCTGACCGGCACCAAAGATGCCGTGTCGACTGGACTCACAGGGGCAGCAAACGTGGCCAAAGGAACCATCCAAACTGGCGTGGACACCACCAAGACCGTGCTGACCGGCACCAAGGACACCGTCTGTAGTGGGGTGACCGGAGCCGTGAACGTGGCCAAAGGCGCTGTCCAGGGGGGCCTGGACACCACCACGTCTGCGGTCATGGGCACCACGGATGCAGTGTCCACTGGGCTCATGGGGGCCACGAACGTGGCCAAACAGGCCGCCCAGGGTAGCCTGGACAACACCAAGACTGTGCTGGCCAGCATCAAAGATGCAGCCTCTGCTGGGCTGGCTGCGGCAGGGAACATGGCCGCAGGCACCACCCCCGCCACTCTCAGCACTGCCCGGGCGTGGCTCCCTGGTAGCCAAGACACCAACTGGGGCGGGCCTACCAGTTGTCAGGCCTCAGACAAAGGTGCGGAACACACTGCCTTGAGCCCCCAAGAAGCCCTGTCCTCTGGGGCCTCCAGCTTCTCAGACCCGCTCGGTGCAAGCCTACAGTCTGCTGGGGAAGCCGCAGCTGCCACCAGGAGCCTAGTGTCTGACGTGGCCTTGGTCACTCACGGCGCCACCCCAGGCAGCCAGCAAAGAGCCACCAGCTTCACGATGCTCCGGGACGAGCTAGAGGGGTTGGAAATCTTCCAGCCCATGAGCACTGAGGAACAAGGTGAGCACACGCCAGGGACAAGCACCCTGCTGGTGGTGGGTCCCCGGGGTGGGCTCGGCTCCAGATGGGTGCTGGGCTTCGGTGAGACCGGAGGCAAACTCCCTGGCTCAGCCACTTGCCTTTTTTCCCAGCCCAGCTGGCAGCCTCCGAGCCAGGGCCCAAGGTACTCTCCGTGGACCAGGGGAGCTACTTTGTCCGTCTTGGTGACCTGGCCCCCAGCTTGCGCCAGCGGGCTTTCGAACATGCCCTGAGCCACGTGCAGCACCACCAGTTCCAAGCCAGGGACGCTGTGGCCCAGCTCCAGGACTCCTTCCGCGCGGTGAGCGGCCCCTTCCCCAACCTTCCCTGAGGAACGCACGCGCACTCATGACTGTGTATGGCGCCCGAGCGCCCTGTTGGGGAACCAGCTGTGTGCAGGGCAGACAGGGCAGAGACTCTGGAGACAGCCAGGCAACACCCAGGAGGAAGGGACAGTACACCCCCAGAACAGGCTGGGTGCGCTGCCAGCACAGAGTACCGCGGTGACTGGGAGAAGCCGAGGTGTGGCTGGGGGAACCCAGGCTGGATACCGTGGAGGGTGACAACAGCATTAAGGGGCCAGGCGTCCACACCCTCCTCTGGCCCAGCACCTCCCTCAGGTGCTGTGGCCACAGGTCAGTTCATTCTCTGCGACAGGACACCCCAGGCACTGCGGAGTGCTGAGTAGCACCCCAGCCTCCACCCAGCCCCCCACAGTCCTGAGGCCCTCTCGCCTCCCAGGGAGGCCCTCAGCAAAAGCCCGCCAAGAAATGCACGCACAGGCTGCGGCCGGCAACCTGTCGCAAACAGCTACTCAGAAAGCATCTTTCTGCCTTCGGGTCCTCAGGGCAGAGCAGACTGGGCAAGAAGTCACCACTGGCAGCCTCAGAGGGGAAACTGAGGCCAAGAGCAGCCAGTGAAAGAGATCTGCTCAGGGGCACACAAAGAATGCTGGGGCTGGGTGTGGTGGCGCACGCCTGTAACCCCAGCACTTGGGAGGCTGAAGCAGGAGGATCATTGTGAGTTCAATGGCCTGGGCTACAATGTGAGCTCAAGGACAGCCTGAACTGCAGAATGAGACCCTGTCTCAAAAAGACAAATAAACAAACAAAAGAAGAATGCTGTGAGTGGAAACCCAATCAAACATCATTCATTCAGTAGTGAATAGTGAATGTGGGGGACCCGAGAATAAAACCCATGTCTCCACCTAAAGGGGCTGCTTGAGGGATGTGGGCAGGTGCCAAGTATATGGCAACCTGGACAATGCCTGGCAACATGAAGATGACCAAGGACAAGGCAGTGGCCGCACCGGGGTGCTCACTGTGGAAGGGGACACTCAAGGCAAGGTCGAAGGGAACAGCATTCCAGGTGGAGGGCACAACCATGCAAAGGCCCTGGGGCAGCTTGGAGCCTGGTTGTGTGGCTGGAGCAGAGGGCATGAGGGGCACAGAGGGGAAGGGAATGGGCAGGGGATAGGGTGGCCTTGCAGGGCTGGAGGAGGACTTGGGCTCTGGCGCCAGGGAAGTGGGAGCCCTGGAGGTTGCGGGCAGAGGGACGGCCCGATCTGACGGGTGTTATTTAAGATCAGGCCACATGGGTCGAAAGCAGGAGCTGAGACGCATGAGGAGCCTTCTACACAGATCAGGGCAGTGGCGAAGGGCCGAAAGAGCAGCCTAGCAGCCCAGGGTGGTGAGACGCTGAAGGTGGGTTTCAACAGCAAAGCCACCTAGGTCTGCAGACAGGTTCTTCACAGGAAGACAGAAAGCCCGTGGTGCCCCGGATGTGTGGCCTGAGGGCAGAACAGGGACAGGAGGGAAGCTGAGTGCTGGGACCGGCCTGGGGAAGGTCTGGACGCGCAGCCCTGGGGCCAGCCGCTCAATATCCCCAGGCCCCGGCCAGGAGGCCCTCATCTCCCGCTTTGCTCTCTCACCAGATTGAAAAAGCCGCACAGGCTCCAGGAGGGCAGCTGTGCCTGGACCAGGGCCTAAACCCCCCAGTGGAGGACACCAGGACCCCAGAGGTGGGTGTGGCAAGGCAAGCCCCGCCCCTGCCCTCCTGGCGGGCAGGCAGGTACCTGAGGCACCTCGAGCCCCACCCTCACCTCCATGCTTCTTGGCTTCTTGATCCTGCAGGTGCTGGCCAGGGTCTGCGCGCTCATCCGGCAGCTGCACACAGCCTACAGCGGTCTGGCCTCCGGCCTGCAGGGGCTGCCTGAGCACCAGCGGCAGGTGGGCCGGGCGCGGCACAGCCTCTGCGATCTCTACAGCATCGTGTCTTCCACAGGCCCCAGTGAGGAGCTGCCAGCTGAGCGCCTGGTGCAGAGCCGAGAGGGCGTGGGCCAGGCGTGGCAAGGGCTGGACCAGCTGCTGGACGGCCTGCAGCACAGCCCTCCGCTGGGCTGGCTGGTGGGGCCCTTTGCCTTGCCCCCCAGCACTCAGCAAGTGTAGGCATCTCCCCACCTGCCCAGCGGGGCCCTCTTCAGCACCTTCTCTAAACCCAGATCCAGTGCCTGAAGGTCTTGGCCCTGCGGGCTGGAGCTGGCCAGACCCCAAGGGCCAGAGGGGACACAGTGTCTGAGTCCCAGCACCGGGCACCGGCCAGGCTTGCCTGCACCTCCCATCCCTTCTCCAGGCGGCCCTGACCAAGCACTGCGGCCTCTGACTGAGCACCCAATCCGAGAGAAGCAGACACGCGGCCGGTCTGAAAGGGCCCCTTTTACCCATAGGGAGCCCTTCTACTGCCGCACCCACGGCACCCCCTAATGGTGTTTCTTGGACCGGTCTAGGTGAGGGCCTGGGATGGCAGTGACTGAGGCCCAGTCTTGCCCAGCCTCAGCCCCCAGGTCCTCAGGGGATGCTGAGAGACAGGCAGTGGGGTGTGAAGCTGGGACTAGAGGGGCCTGAGAAGGCAGCCCTCTTCAGTCTGCCTCAGGGTCACTGGGGCTGTGACACCACAGACACAGCCGTTTACAGAAGCCAGGCCCAGCACCTCGAGCTCCTGTCCGTCAAAACCACGCAGGGACCAAGGCTCAGGAAATCCGTCCCCTGCACACCCACCTCCTGCTGGGCAAGGAGACTGCCTGCCCGCCGCAGGGACGAGGCTGGATGGCACTGCTGAGGGAGAACGTCCTCTGCTATAAGCCACGCGCACCCAACCCGAACCCACACTGTGCCAGGTCACTGTGCCTGGTCACCTCACACCAGGGAGGACAGAGGGGCCCAGAGAGGGAGGGTCCAGTGCCCAAGGCCACACAACAAGCTGGTGACAGAGCTGGGAGGAGCTTGGTCCCTCACGATGGACAACCCACAGCAGCCCTCTGGTCCTGAGTGCCCAGAGCTGGCACCCAGGACTTGGTCTTCCTGGGGCCCAGAGCCACCTCTGGCCTCGGTGGGGCAGTGACGTGGGTGAGTGAGCAAAGATCTAGACTGCCGACTTCCCAGCACACAGCCGGCTCTGCCCTCCTTAGCCATCTCTGATGCTGCCCAGCCTGCCCTGGTCCCGGCGGCCCAGCCCACAGCAGTGAGTGCCCAACTCAAGGTTCCCGGCAAGGCCCTGCTCTGGCCCACTGTCCACTGCCACGCTGCTCACGGAGGCCCACAGGGTGACCTCTGCCCCACACAGGCCCTTTGACAGCTGCAAACTGCTCTCTGCCTCTGCCCCCAACTGGTCCAGCAACCCTAGGAAACCAAGCCAATAAAGGTGATCTTTTTTCATTAAAAAAACCTTTATAGTCATTTCATGTCTGTCAGAAATCACAGAAATTAGGCAGAAAAAACCCAAGGACAAATACAAACAAACAGCACAGCGTTTCCCCCAAATGTTCCCTGCCTGATGGGGCCGGGAGGAGCAGAGGCCCATGGATGACAGCGCGCCTTGCCCAGCCGGCAGCTCAGCTCTCCTCATCCAGGGACTCCGAGTCCAGCCGCACCCTCTCGCGCTCCTGCCGCTCGCTCCCAGGCCCGTCGAGGTCGGGGCCCTCCTGCAGGCTGCGGGGGCACGGGTGGGATGAGTACTTGGGCGGGGTGGGGGTCGAGCCCAGACATTGCCTTCCTGTCTCTCTGACCCCTGGACGTGGCAAGTGCTCCGCGCACAGAGCTCCCGTGTCCCCAGCCCTACGCACAGAGGCTGTCAGGCCTGGTGCAAAGCGGCTGCCGTTTAAATGAGCCTTAAGCTGGGGATGTACCTCCTCGGCACAGCGCCTGCCTGGCAAGGGCAAGCGCCTGAGCTTGATTCCAGGTACAATCAATCAATCAATCAATCAATCAAATGAGCCTTGAACCTGGCCAATGGGGCACAGCCTGTGGCCCTTGGCACTGGCTAGAAGGGCCAGGTGGCTGATGCTGGTGAATGGCGCCTGACAGGGCACTCCTGGAGGGTCATGGGCAAGCAGCCACCTGTCTGGGAGGCCCAGTCCAGACATCCCAAAGATCCGGCCCTTGAACAAAGGTGGGGGTGGGGAGAGGGGACCCTGGGAGGGGAAGGCCAAGCCAAGCCCCTTCCTAGGGGACCAAGTGTAAGGAGCCGCACGGACAGCAAGCCGTGCTGCTGGCCGCCCCACAGACACTCACTCGTGCAGGTCTTCCGAGGAGCTGCGCCGCAGGCCCTCCTCCGAGTCCTGCCCGTCCTCCTGCTCCTTGTCTTCCGCGCTCTCCTCCTTCTGCGACATGGCCTCGCCGTTCACAGGGGCAGAGAGATCTAGGGTGCAGAGGACTCATGGTACACGCCTGGGCCTGGCTTGGGAGCCCCTTCATACCTAGTGACCCGGCTATGGGCCCTCAACTCTCCTCAGCGCTCGTGAATGGGGCTGGGCTTGCCCCGAACCCCGCTAGGAGGCTGTGCTGGCCACGGCTGGGTTCTCCACCAGCCCCAAGCGCTGCTCCAGGGCCTCCACGAGGCACAGGTGCATGCATTTGGCTCATGGGTGGCACCATCAGGGCTCAAGGCCGCTACAGCACGATTGCCTGGTGCTCGGCAGAGCAGCTTCCCTGTGATGCCCAGGTCTGCAGAGACCCCCAGAACACACCGCACCGGTCAGTGCGTGGTGGAGAGCAGAGCTGTGGTCCCCAGGTCCCTAGGATGCTGTGCAAAGCACCCACCGCCCCTCCGGCTGGACACATGGAGATCGGACTGCCACCCACCCACACCCGGGCTGGGCACGTCCTCCGCCTTCTCCTTGGTGGTCTCTTCCCTTGCCAGCTTCTCCTCAGCCTTTTCCACCTCCGCCTTCTCCTTCTCTGTTCCGGTTTTGTTTGCCTTCTGGATCGCCTCAATCTTGGGCCCCAGGACACGCGACTTGAGCCGGGTATAGACTTCTGCTGCCTTCTCCATCACCTCCTTGTTGGCTTTGTAGCGGCGAATCTGGCGGGAATGGCTGGGCTCACTGAGGGCAGCTGGCCTCCCCACTAGGACCCTCCCTCCGGCCCCCACCACCACACAATGGGCCCCGCCACTTGCCACCTCCTATCCCTGCTGTACCTTCTTCAACGTGGCCACCACATCTGTGTTCTTCTGAAGGATTTGAGAGGTCACCTGCAGCGTCCCCAGCTCCTCCAGGGCATTCAGACACCTCTTCACGTCCTACAGAGGGGCGCAAGAGAGGACGGGCAGCATGGGTGAGGGCACCTGGAGGGCCCGGAGGGCAGTAGACATCCAAGCCCTCAGCAGGGACCCATCTCTGTCTGCTGCCTCTGCTGACCTTACTGGTGTGGACCCAGACACTGGGTGGGGTCCCTGGGCCTGGTAAGGCTCCTGCTGAAGAAGCCAGGCTCACCCCAGGCCCTCACCCAATCAACAACCACCTGCCCTGTGGGACCCCAGATGTGTCTCAGCCTCCCAAGACTTCCCAGGAGCCCTGGAAGCGAGGTGGTGGCAGGACCACTCAGCTCCGGAGGCCGTGGGTGGGCTGTGCCCTAAGGCTCTAGGAGCTTCTTACCGGGTTGTCAACCTTCAAGGCGAACTTGACCTCACTGTGCAGCTTCTGCAGCTTCTCCTCCACGGAAGGTTCTAGGCCAGGAGACACCAAAAGGCTTGAGCAGGGACTGCAGGCCCAGGCCACAGGCGGCCACGTAGGGCAGCAGCTGCAGACCCCCGAGGGGGCAGCTCCACCCCTATCCTGCACATACTCCAGGGTGTGCCTCAGGGCCGCTGGGCACCAGGCCAGGGACCTGACCAGGGACTGTGCCCTGACCAGCCCGGCCTCCTCCCACAGCGGCCTCTGCGGCCAGCACTTACCTTTCTTCTTCTCCGCCTTCCTGTCCAGCGGGAGCCCTTCTGACCGCTTCCGGGTCCGCTCGACCTTCACGGGCCTGTGGAGAAGCGCTGCCTCAGACAGGCCCGGCCAGCCTGTCCCTGAAGCCACCTGGCCCAGCCCTGCTGCTTTCCTCACCAGGAACCAGGGCTAGGGTAGAGCGGCACCCCTGCAGAAGCCTTCGGGAGGCCCTGGGAGCTGGGCGAAGGCGTGTCAAGGCTTTGGCATGGCCTAGGTTTGTGAGCCACCGACCAGACACACAAGCCCTCCCTTGGTTCTATGAACAAACTACAGAAGAGCCGAGAATTCTTGTGCAGCCTGTTATCCTAGCACTCTTGGAGGCTGAGGCAGGAGGATCAACTCTGAGCCTAAGCTGAGCAACTTAATGATTTAGTGAGACCTTGTCTCAAAATAAAGGCTGGCTGGGGATGAAGTCAGTGCAAAAACCTTAGGTTCCATTCCCAGTACGGAGAAAAAAAAAAATCCTAAAATTCTTTTTCACACTAGTGGTGGAGAGTCAGCTGTACGAAACCTGGCAAACAAGTTAATAAAAAGCACTGGCGTTCCGTACTCTCCAGTGCCACAGGGACCCCACAGAGCCCCGCACCGCAGGGCCACCACGCCGAGGGGCCAGGCTCCAGGCATCTCTCTCTGCCACAGCTGGACTCCCTTGGAGAAGTGGGCAGGGAACGTGGCTCACTCCACACCACAGTGGGGCTCGGAAACAGAGCTACGGTGCGAGGGCAGGACCTCCCCATTGGCACTGCGGACACTGGGGCGGAGGGTCACCCTCTGGGGTGTCCTGGGGACTACAAGGGCTGGGCTGCAGTGTCCCTGGCCTCCCCCTGCTCCACGCCAGGGGCTCCCCCATCCCAACAGCCAGTAATTTCTGCAGACACTACCCAGTGTGCCGAGGGCATGATCACCCCCCGAGATCCCTGGCCTAGAACCACAATGCTGGGACAGTGGCTCCTCCCCAGCCTGATGGACCCCAAGAACAGGAAAGCTCGAGCGGCTGAGGCTCCTGATTAAGCCCAGAAGCCAGGGCTCTCCCAAGGCGCAGGTTGCCCCAGGGTGCTGAGCACAAGGCCTGGGAGGGGGAGGCACTTGCTGACCTGGCCCGGTGCTTCTCCTCAGGCCGCCCTCTCTTCTCCTTCTGGCTCGGCTTCCGAGTGGGCTCTGTGCTCTGTGCTTGGAACTTCTTGGTGGATTTCTTCCCCTGCGGCAGCCGGAGCAAAGGGGGTCTGAGCGGCGGCAGGGCCTTGATGCAGACCCGCGTGGAGGCCAAGCCTGACTCTGTGCTGCCTTCTCTTGTGGGGAGGATGGAAGCCGGGAAGGGCGGAGGGCCTGGAAGCCCTTCTCAGAGCCCTGGGGACCTCAGAGGGCTCCACTCACGGAGGGAGACGCTGCACCCCTGCTAGGAGTGTCACACTCTGGTGCGACAGGAACTCGTTCGCCAGGACCCTCCCCTTTGAGAAACATGGGTAATACGGAGAGGTGGTCCTCCCTCTGCTCCTTGCAAAGAAGGCAGACCTGGACAGGGACACCCAGGCACCTACAATGTCAGACTCTGATCAGGCCAGACTGCCACAGCGAGGAGGCTGGGGAATCCGACTAGGCCCACAGCATGCAAATGTACGAAGCAGGCCTCACGGTTACCACCACGCCTCGGAAGCTGAAACTATTCCCATCTCACCCATAATTGGTTCCCCCAGAGTAACAGAAGGTGCCATGAGCCCCAAGTCCGCGTCTCTCTCTGCCCTCAACCCTCCATGGCTCCTACCTCCCTGGAGCCAAAACCCAAGTCCTCCTGCAGCCCACAGGACTCTGCATGACCACCCCATCCTTTCCCCTCTTGCCTGCCTCCCCCACTCCTCCCTCTGCTCCAGCTACCCAGGCTCCTCCCTGCTCCTGCACTGTGCTGTGCTGTCCTGCCCCAGGGCCTTTGCATGGGCGGCGCTCCAGCCTGACTGCTTCCCCAGATTCCCCTCACTTAGATATTATGGTGTCAAGTGAAGTCTTTAGGATCCACCCTATTGAAACCAGAAGAGGTGCAGAGGGAGTGACTCAGCGTGAAGGCTTGACCAGCACACGCAAGGTCCTGGGTACAGCCCAGCACTGAAGTAAATCCAGCTGGCCGAGCTCACCCTGTGCAACATCCTGTGTGGTCGCCTCCGGCCCCGCAAGGCCAGCTGCTGTAGGGCTGGGCTGGGCTCGCTCACTCGTTGCTGTGCCCCCAGCACCCAGAACGGAACCGAGTACCCAGCAGGTGTCCAGCAAATGTATGGAGCAAAGGGACCGCTGACCAAAGCCACATGGGCCGAGAGAGGGCTGGGCACAGGCTGGAGCATGGCACGGCGGCCTCCTAAGCACACACCTCTCTCTCCAGGTCTGCTTCGGGCTCCGAGTCGGAGGAGGAGGGCGGCCCCCGGCCCCGGGCCTTGCGGCCCCGCTTCTTGACGGGCTCATCGTCCTCCCTGAGCTCGTCCCCACTGCTGCCACCGCTGCCCCCTCGCTCGGCCTCCCCGTGCTCGGCTCGCTCGCGCCGCCGCTCCTTCTCCTCCTTCTCCTGCTCCCGCAGCCGCCGCAGCTCCTCCTCCTGCTCCCGCCGCCTCCGGGCCTCCAGCTCCCGCCGCCGCTCCTCGTCGCGCCGCTTCCACTCACTGATACGGTCCACCTCGTCACTGTCACTGGCGGACAGACGGGGCAGTCAGGGGGACTCCAGGGCCCCAGGACTCTGCTTCAAGCCCCCGTGGAAGCCAAGCCCTTGCAGCACCCATGGCCTCGGCCGGGCAGAGGCCTCAGCGGGAGGTCAACCAGCAGCCCTGACACCCACCTGTCACTGCTGGAGGTGGAAGGTGGCCGCTCAGGCTTTGGTTTCCGCCCTCGGGGCTTTGGCGGAGGCTTCTCAGCTACAGGAGGGAAGAGGGGTTGGACTTGTCACCTGCCAGCTCCCCAGGGCCAGCACAGGCACCTGAGGGGGGCACGGCAGCAGGACAGGCCGAGGCCCTGGGTCAGGCCCTACCTGGCTTTCTGCCCCGAGGAGGTTTCTTGACAGATACATCGGAGTCGGAGGAGGAGGAAGAAGAGGAGGAAGACGCTGACCTGGCCACAGGTACCGGCTCCTCCTTGGCCCCATCTGAATCGGCTTTGGAGTCTGAGTCTGAGGCTGACGGCACCTTCTGGGGAAAGGAGGGGCCAGCAGGGAGAAGCTGGGGTGAGGGGGCTCAGCGGCTTGGCCCCAACCCCTGCAGCTTAGGCACCCGCTAAGCACTCCTTCAGGGCAAGGCACATCCTCTCCCCCAAGAAAGCAGGGGGCAGAGCAGACCCCAGGGCTGTCCAGTGAGGAGGGGCTCTCAGTAGGACACAGAGGATGTGCTGGCCAGGCTGCCCCAGCCCCCAGCCTGCACACAGCACGCATGCTCGGTGTAACACACGCCACATAGGACAGGCCACAACACACACACACACACACACACACACACACACGTACACAAACACACACATTCCAGACCCCACACATCCCACACCCAGTGAGGGCAAGGGTGCTCTCAGAGCCTCGGCAGCCCCTGGCACGTTGTGAAGCTGGACTGTGCCCACCAGGGCACCCGAGGTCAGGACCTGCCGCTCCCCAGGTGTCAGCCTCAGGCCTGCGTACAACCCCTCCACCCAAGGCTCAGCCGGAGATGAAGAGCAGCACTAAGCACAGGAAGCAGACACCAGATGCTCTACCTTCTTCTTCCGTCCGCCCAGGGGGCCCCGCCGCGGCGCCCGGACTACGGCTTTCTTCTCGGGAGTGAAGTCCTGTGTGAGAAGGAAGGAGCTGCAGGGGTGCTGCCTGCCGCCACTGGTGACCCTCACCTCCGCTCCCGTGCCAGCCCCTGCCCTGCTGCCCACCTGGTCACTGGTCTTCTCGGACTCGGAAGAACTCTCTGAGTTCTCCTCTTCAGAAGGCGACACGCTGGCTTGCTCCAGGTCGCTGGAGGCTTTGCGAGCTCGCTTGGAGACGGACATCTGCAAAGGCAGGTCCAGAGCCTCAGCGACTGGGAAACGAGCAGCGCCTGCTGCGTATATTCTCTGTTCTACGTACTTCAGGCTGGCTCAGGTGATCTTCCTACCCTGGCTTCCCAAGTGCTGGGATCACAAGCGATCACCACCACACCTGGCTTTACAGCTTCTAAGTATTGGGGCTTAGTGTGTAGCACGGTGGTGCCAGGGCTGGGAGGGGATGGGGGTCAGTGTTCCACGAGGACAGAGGTCAAAATGTTCTGGATGTGGACAGTGGCAATGGCTGCACAGCCACGGGAATGTGCTTATACTTCTGAGCTGTGCACAAGAAATGATTAAAATGGTATTATGCTATGATCTTTCTTTAGTAACACTAGGGACAGAACGCAGCACTTTCAGACTGAGCTATATCTCTAACCCCTTTTAATTTGCAGACAAGTCTCACTAAATTACCCAGGCTGGGCTCTATCTTGCAATCCTCCTGCCTCAGCCTCCCACAGTGCTGGGATGCCTCATGTACACCACTCAACTGGCTTATCCAACAATCTTAGTAAGATACAGAGTAGAATTCATTCACATCACTGGCTACTTCTCAAACACTAAGAGCTTCATCTTAAAACAGTACAGAATGCTTTCACTACCAGGCATAAAAAAGATGCAAAATGCACCAGGGGTTTACTGACCCTCACTGGTTTAGAAACCCCTCAGACAGCAGGGGTATTTTCTCCTAGCTTTACATTTTCTAACTAATTTACAACAAATATGGTTCATCACTTTAGAATCAAAATCAAATTTTACCTTCAACAATAATGGAAAAAAAAAAACAGGACAATAATGGGCTGTGGTGTAGCTCACTGGTGGAGCTTGTGCTGAGCATGCACAAGACCCTGGGTTCATCACCCAGTGCCAAAAAATAAAACACAAAGAGAATTGCCTCTTTCAGAACAATGTGCTGGAATTCTAGAACTTATTTATTAGAACCTGGTCCTTTCACTAGGCCCAAATACTTAGAAGCTGTAAGGCCAGGTGTGATGGTGACTGATTGTAATCCCAGCACTTGGGAAGCCAGGGCAGGAGGATCACCTGAGCCAGCCTGAAGTACACAGAAGAGAGAATGTACCCAGGAGAATGAAAAACAACACATCCCCATGAAAACTGGTACAGAAAAGTTTGTAGCAGCCTGACTCCTAATTACCAATCGGTGCAGTAACAACCTAAATGGCCATGGACCTGAGTGGAGAAACACAACGTAGGCCACAAACACAATGGAATATCACTCTGCCAAGAAAAGGGGTGAGGCTATGACACCCGCCACAATGCAGATGGACCTTGGGGACACCATGCTCCGTAGAGATGCCAGACACAAAAGGACACACAGCGAGGGCTCGATGGACAGGAAATGTCCAGGACAGGAGGTGGACTCAGGGTTGCCAGGGCTGGGAAAGAGTAAAGAAGTAAGGACTGCTCATGAGGGCAAGGATTCTTTTTTTTAATAGGGGACAAAATCTTCTGAAATTAGGCAGAGATGACAGCTGTACAACACTGCAAGTAAACTAAAAATCACTGAACTGTACATATACATATATATGCATTTTTGGATACAGGGTCTTACTATGTAGCCCAGGTGGCCTCAAACTCACAGCAACCTACCTGCCTCAGCCTCCCCAATGCTGGGATTGCAGGTGTGCACCACCATACTCAGCTTGAACTGTCCGTTTTAAAAGTGTGTTTCATGGTATATGAGTTTCTTTCATTAAAAATCATATGAAGCTGGTTGTGGTGGTGCACACCTAGGAGGCCAAGGCAGGAGGATTGGCTGTTGAGTTTAAGGTCAGCCTGGGATACATACCAAGACCCTGTCTCAAACAATTTTTTTCTGGCCAGGTGTGGTGGCACATGCCTATAATCCCAGCAAGGGGGAGGCTGAGGCAGGAGGATCACTGTGAGTTCAAGGCCAGCCTGGGATACACAGTGAGTTCAAGGCCAGTCTGAGCCTTAACCCTAACCCTAGCAAGATCCTGTGTCAAAAAAATAAAATAAAATAAAACAAAATAAAGCATCTGGAGCCAGGCATCGTGCCATATGCCTATCATCCCAGTACTCCAGGAGGTTGAGGAGGATCATTTAATTTGAGCCCAACCTGAGCAACTTAGTGCCTCAGTGAGACCCTGTCTTAAAAGATAAAGCCAGGCATGACGGCACACGCCAGTAATTGTAGCACTTAGGAGGTTGAGGCAGGAGGATCGCCAGGAGTTCAAAGCTAGCCTGAAGTGCATAGCAAGACCCTGTCTTAAAAGAAAAAAGGGTGAGGCAGGGGTGGGGATGGGGGGCTACCAGGAAAGACCTCAAGGTTCCAACGGAAACAACAGGGCAGTGCCAAGGCACCTGTTCCCTGCCTGGGACAGACCAGGCCACCCAGCCTCACCTGTACCTTCAGTGCCGATGTCTTCCGTTTCAAACCGCTGTTGTCGCTGCTCTTATCAGAGTCTGAGTCACTCTCCATCCTGTCACTGGCAGCTGCAGCAGTTACAGCTGTGACAGCCATGACCCCCCGGTCCTCCTCATCCTCGTCGGCGTCGCTGCCACCTGCGGGGTCGGCTTCAGGGGCCTCACTCTCAGAAGAACTCAGCGGCTTGAGGTGGGGAGGGGTCAGAGACTGCGTCACCCCAAGTCTTGGGTGGGTTTCCCCAGGACAATGACCCAGAGGACATGGTCCCCCAGTGAGGTCTCAAATGCCAGGGTCTGGCTTCCTCACTGTGCAATGGGGGAAATGAGGCCCAGACAGTCCACAGAACAGAGGCAGGAGGGGAAGATGGAGACATATGTGGCAGGAACTAGTGCCGAGGTCATGAGTCAGGGTTAAACTCTAAGCAAGTGACTTCAGCTTCTCTATGCCTTAGTTTCCAGAGGTGAGCAAGGAGGATAAAAGTTTTAGTTGCAGCTGAGAGGAAACAGAGGTGGTGCACAGTGTAGGTCAGGGTCTACCCTATGGCAACAGTTTGCTTTTCTAAAACCCTTTTTTTTTTTCCTTTTGGAGATAGGGTTTCACTACGCAGTTCAGACTGGCTGGCTTTGTAGCCCAGGCTGGCCCTGAACTTGAAGCAATCCTCCTGCCTCAGCCTCCCAAGTGCTGTGATTACAGGCATGTGCCACCACACTGGCTAAAAATCATTTTTATTTGCTTGGTTTTTTGCATACAAGGTCTTGCTACATAGTTCAGGCTGGCCTAAAACTAATTGTGTAGCCCAGAATAGTCTGGAACTTGTGGCAATCCTCCTGCCTCAGCTACCGAAGTGATGGGATTACAGATGTGCACCATACCCAGCAAAAAATCATTCTTTTTTTGTTTGTTTGGATTTTTTTTGTCTTTTTTGGGGTCTCGCTCTGCAGTTCAGGCTGCCTTTGAGCTCACTTTGTAGCCCAGGCTGGTCTCGAACTTGCAAGGATTATCCTGCCTCAGCCTCCCAAGTGCTGGGATTACAGGTGTGCGCCACCACGCCCAGCCAAAAAATCATTCTTAAGAAGAGGAAGCCAGCCTGGGACAGGATCTCTTGAGCTTCTGTCTTTAAGCACTATAAATGTGTCACTTCGTTTTTTGCAGTACTAGGGATGGAACTTAAAGCTTTTGCACCAAGACCATTTTTTTTTTATCTTTTATTTTGAAATAGCATATTGCCAAGTCGCCCAGGCTGGGCTCAAATTTGTCATCCTCCTGCCTCAGCCTCCTGAGTGCTGGGATTGTAGGCACCTGTCCACTGATGAATTTGTTACAATCAAAATGCCTGCTCAAGGGCTGGGG
>NW_004955495.1:4437581-4453594 GCF_000276665.1 Chinchilla lanigera
ACAAAAAAAAAAAAAAAAAAAAGCCTATTCAGGCAAAAACAGCCACATATAAGCTAACGTGTTTTTTATGGCGCATCTTCTGGGCTGGCCACCAGGCTCAGCAGGCAGAGAGGACACAGACGTGACTGAGGCACAGTCCCCTGCCACGGGAGCTGAGAAATGAGTGCAGGAGAGGCTGATTCATGCACACAAACCCCATGATGGAGGCAGGAAGAGCTCACTGGGCGTGGTGGCTGTGAGGCAAGCGATGGAGAGGTGGACGCACTATGCACTGCGGGGGAGGCGGGGTCAGGGAGGCCCCAGAAGCTGACACTGTAATGGTGGAGCTGTTCCAGCAGGTAGCACGATGTGCCGCGGGGAGCAGGCTGCTACGCACGAGGTCCCTCCCAGCCATCGGAGGAGGTGGTACTGCTGGGGCGCAGAGGACAGGAGCAAGGCCAGGGCTGGGTCATGCCCAGCACTGCCGAGGCTCTCAAATCCACCAGTTGGATGGGACAGTGAAGGCCCCAGGAGCTTCCTCAAGTCCCTTTGGAACTGGATCTGAATGTGCTACGTTTGTGGAAGGGAAACGTCCCAGGCCCATCCTCCTCAGTACTCACTCAGCCACCAAGCATCAAGCAGACCTACATGCCTGGCACTGGCTGGGCACTGGGCTAGAGAGCACAGTGCGGCTCTGCCCTGGGGGAGTGCAGTCTGGTGGGGCGCAGACTCATAAGCACAGGCACAGCACAGCAGAAGGGGCTTCGTGGCGGCTCCCCAGGGCAGCAAGGTGCTGAGCACAACCTGGTCAGCCACATCCAACTGCAAAGCCCGACTGAGGCATTTCATGGCACTTCTCACTGATCGCTGTTTGACAGAAAACTGGGTGTGGTGGTGTACGCCCGGCCGCGCGGCACTTGGGGAGGCTGGGGCGGGGGATCATAAGTTCAAGCCCAGCATGGGCAACCTAATCACTTAGTGAGACCTTGTCTCAAAGTAAAAAATTAAAAAAAAAAGGGGGTGGTGGCTGGCAATGTAGCTCAGTGGGAACGCCCTGGGTTCAATCCCCAAGTACTGTGGGAGGAAAAATAAAAGATAATTTGAAGAGGAAGTAAAAAAGACAGTATGTAACTCCATACCATGAATGTACTTTTTTTTGGTCTTTTTGAGACAGGGTCTCACTATGCAGTTCAGTCTGGCCTTGAGCTCACTTTGTAGCCCAGGCTGATCTCGAACTTGCAATGATCCTCCTGCCTCAGCCTTCTGAGTGCTGGGATTATAGGCATGTATCACCACGCCTGGCTATCATGAATGTACTTATATACTGCAAACATATACTAATAAAAAGAGAAAGAATTCTTTTAAAAAAGCATTGTGGGTGGCTGAGGCAGGAGGATGGCAAGTTTGAGCCCAGCCTGGGCAACTTAGCATCTTAGTAAGACCCTGTCTCAAGATAAAAGAAAGAAGGTCTGCAAATATAGCTCAGTGTGAAGGTCCTGGGCTCATTGCCCAGTATCTGCCCCTCCAAAACGGCGAGAGGGTGGGTTTTTTAAGCCACAACCTCTGGAAACCACTCAAATGTCTGTCTAGTGATGAATTAACAGGATCTGGCAAAGCTATAGGGTCAGAAAGAAGGAAGCACTGACAACTGCAGCACAGACAGACCCTGAAGTCATCATGCTCAGGAGAGACCAGACACAAGGGACACAGTATGTGACTCCACTTCTGTGAATTTCCCATCCCAAATAGGTAAATGCAGACAGAAAGTAGACTCCAGGCTGCTGGGAGCTAGAGGGATGAGAACTGGGAGTGACTGCTAATGGGTTTCTCTGGGGGGTCCTGGGAGGTCCTGGAATTAAGACAGTGGAGATGGTTGAACACAATGGAAATGTAACTAAAAGCCACTGCAGGGCACACTTTAAAATGGTTATTTTGTGGTGAGCACTGGGGGTTGAACCCAGGGCCTTTGCTCTGAGCTACATGCCAAACCTTTACATTTTTTTAAATTTTCAGATAGGGTCTCACTAAATTGTCCAGGTTGAGTTGGAACTTGTAATTGTCTTGCCTTCCAGAGCGCTGGGATGACAGACATGTGCTACCATGGCCAGCTCAATTAAAAAACTTTTTTTTTTTTATATAGTCCAGGCTGGCCTCACACTCAGGGCAATTCTCCTGCTTCAGCCTTTTGAGTGCTGGGATGCCAGGCACACACCACACGCCTGGTTAAGATTACTTTTAAAAAAGGCATACTGTCTTAGTGTGATTAGTCAGCGAGGAAGGGGTTGGAAAGGGACACACTTGCTGGCCAGGAAAAAGCGAGGAAGAGAATGAAAACGGCACGAGGTTCTGTAAGAGGCGTTTCAAGACAGAAAGGGACAATGGAACCAGGAATGGGAACAGAGGAGCCATGTGTGCTAATGCGTCACAGCTGGTGGCAGGGGGAGCTGCGCAGCAGGAGCAGGGACAGAGGCTGAAAGTAAGGTCTCTGCAGCAGCGCCTCCCAGTGGATGCATGCAGGGCAGGGCGGGATGAGGACCTGGGCAGGAGGCGGGAATCCCAGCTGCACTCCCTGTCCCTGGCAGCAGGATCCCCTGGAATAAAGGCTCCATCCTCCCCCAGGGAGGGAGAGGCGGGAGCCCAGGCCGCCACCCGCGCAAACTCTGGCGAACAGTCCCTACTTAACACGGGAGAAAAATGAGAACCAGGTGTTGAACCGACCTCGCAGCTGGGAACGTGCTTTGTCTCCCTTGTGCCACTGTGACCCAGCGTCCTCAGGTACAGCGACAGGGCCCTGCCTGTATAATTTCTGACAAGATTAAAATGGATAATACTTAAGTAGGTCAAGGCGCAAACTGAAGGTGCCAGGAGAGAATAATGCTTCCAAGCAGATTCACACCTTTCCTCCAGAGCTGCTTGCTCTCCCTGGCGTCCCTGGTGAGCAGAGAAGGGGCTCTGTGCCCTTTTTCACAGGGGGAAAAGCAGCTCAAATAATAATAATAATAATAAATAAAAAAGCAGCTCAGAAGGTGCCCAACAGCTGGGCCAAGGATCTTTTGCAGAAGGAGCCGCTTGGTATCAGGATTCTAAGAGCTACCATTAAGTGATGTGGAGTTTGTCACACATTGCCAACAGGTGGGAATTATTATCCTGACGTTTCACTTTTTTTTTTTTTTTTTTTTTTCAATATTGGGGGATGAAACCCAGGGCCTTTCTGCTGAGCTACATTCCCAGTTTTGTTTTGTTTGTTTTTACTTTTTATTTTCAGACAAGATCTCAAGTCACTAAATTGTCCAGGCTGGGCTTGAACTTGCGATCCTCCTACCTGAGCCTCCCAGAGTGCCAGGTGGCATGAGCCACCACACCTGGCTTATCATCCTGACTTTGCAGATGAAGACACAACCTGGGAGCTGTTCAGTAACAGCTCAAAAACACAGTGAGCACCCGAGAAGCTCAGGCCATGGACACAGCTCCTCCTCAGTAAGTCCTCTCACTTCTGCAGAGCTCTTAACCAAGCATGGTCTGATCTGTGCCTCCACAGCTCTACCCAAAATCCACTGGGAAGGACATACGTCCTCCTTGAGGAGGCTCCAAGAGAGTCAGGGCTTAGGTGCCGACGAGGGATCTAGCCGGGAGCCCTACGTCTCCTGGAACTGCCTTCCAGCAAACGTTTGGGCAACGTCACCCATGCAGACGGCTGGAGGACGTGAATGCTGGCAGGACAGATAAGAACCCAGAAACAAAAGGCCAAGGCCGGCCACTGCCAAGCACGCCAAGACTCAACGGGGTTCGAGAGGCAGCTCATTCGTGCAGTTCTGGGGGCCTGTGGCGGAGAAGAGCTCACACCCGGCCTTCCCTCCCACTCCAGCGATGGCCTCCATCACTTGCTGAACATTACCGCTTTTCCTCCCTGCCTCATGGATACCCCGTGAGGCTGACACTATCCTCTCATGGGCTGAGGTCCACAGACAGTGCACGGTGTGGGGCCCCCACTTGCACCCAGGGCCACCTGTCCTCACAGCAGGACTCTCGGCCCCAGGCCTGCCTCCTCCATAACCCTGTCCCAGATAGAGGAAGAGAACCCCAGCCAGGTAGTCTTGAGGTCTGGGCTTTGGCCCCAGCTCAGCCCTGTTGCCAACAACCTTGAGAACCCTCAACTGGTCCCTTCGCGTCACCAACAAAGGACGAGGAGGCATTAATCAGGATCTTTCTACATCAATGGCTGTCAAGTGAACTGTCCCTCAGAAGGCATGTGGCAATGTCAAGACACATTCTGACTATCAAGACTGAAGCTGAGGCAGGTAGATGTTACTGGCAGCTGCCACGGGGAGGCCAGGGATGCCACTCAGCACATGGCAGGGGGCCACAGAGAAGGACCTGGCCCCAAGTGTCACAGTTAGTTATACAGAACTAGCACTGAGGGGCCTTGGGCTCTAGCTGGGCTCCTCTGGGTATTCAAGCAAACCCTCCAGGCCTTAGTCTGCCCACCTGTACAATGGCCACTCTCACGATTGCTGTAGGGATCAAAAGACAATGCCAAGACCCATTTTTACCAGCTGGCTTGACAAGGGACAAGAGATAGGCGTCCTGTGTACTCTACGGAGAAACAGCTAAAGAGCTCCTGAATAAGCTGAGCGTGGTAGGGCACACCTGTAATCCCAGCACTTGGGAGGCTGAGGCAGGAGGATCCTTGCAAGTTCGAGACCAGCCTGGGCTACAAAGTGAGCTCAAGGCCAGCTGGAATGGCATAGCAAGACCCTGTCTCAAAAAGACCAAAATAAAAACAAAGAGCTCCTGAACAGACTGACACCATTCTCTGTGTTGACATAGAACAGCTGTGAAGATACAGAATAACTAGGGGCTGGGGATTTAGCTCAGCGGCACAGCACCTGCCTGGCAAGTGCAAGGTCATGAGTTCGATTCCCGGTACCAGGAAAAAAGATACAGAATAACTGTGAATGAATATAGCAGACGTCAGAATTATGCACTTATGAAAACAAAGCTATGTGTGATTATATATGTTAAACTCGGCATGGTTGGGCATGCCTATAATCCCAGCTACTTAGGAGGCCGAGGCAGGAAGATCTAACTATGAGGCCAGCCTGAGGAAAGAGCAAGACCCCATCTCAAAATAAATAAAAGACAAAAAAGAATCTTAAAAGGTGTGTAAGGAATGGACATCTGCGGCAATTCTGAGAGTACCCAGAAGGCAGGAATGGGAAGCAAGACTGCCTTTTGGGGGTCACTTTCACTAAGTGCCCACTTGCACTTTTAAATGGTTTAGGTCTGGACTTCTACTTGAAACACAAACTACAAGGTTGCAGTGTTAGAAAAGAGACTGCTTAGTTTCCCATAAGCTGTGCTTCCAGTGCCGGCCCGAGCACCGGCTACGGCAGAAACACAGGGCCGGGTTTGGCGTGGGAAACCATAAGGGCCACAGGCTCCGGCCCACACTACTCCATCTACAGGGCTCGGCGCTGACCCAGGAATCTGCACTTTAACATTGTTCCACCTGGACACGCATGTGGATTAGACACTTCAAAAGCAACAGCTCTGCTACAGCTCCTTTGCAGCTCAGCGGGCTCACTTATCTCAAGTGTGCACTCTTCCGAGTTTCTTTTCCTTGAGGGCAGGCATGTATGTACTTAGCAAGCTGTGGGTGTCCAATAAATATTAAATGGTGCAATGATTCACCAGGAGTAATACGCTTAGGACGTAACCAAAGAGACCTTGGGCTGGGGCCAGAAAAGGATCTCATGAAACTCAATTGCCTTAAAGATCTTCCAATCCTTTCAGTCAGGCTGGGGACACCTACAGCCTAGGAAAAGACGCCAGCAGGCAAATCCATGGCCTCCCAGACACATCCAGGCAACAAAAGTAAACAGCACCACCCCGGGGCGCATGGGGTCTCTGCCCCTGCACAAGTCACTGCCAAACCGTCAGTGCTCAGGAGGAAGCTGCTGAATGAACCCCCAATTCCTGGGTATGGGCTCCCCAAAGCACCTAGCATGTGGCAGTGTCACACAGAAATGCCTGGGAGTCCACCAGGGTGCGCACACCAGTGCCGGCAGCTCAGGCTGGGAGGGAAGCTCACCCAGACCGCTGCAAGACCCGAGTACCAGGTGCTAGGAAATGACCCTGGAAAGCACAGGCTGGCCCGACCTCGCCACCTCCAACCGCCTCCCCAGCCCAATTCCATGTCCTTTTCCTCACCAACCATCCAGCTCTTGCTCACCATGCTCCATTCCCTGAACTACCCTGCAGCATCACACCTGCCTCTGGTAGGCCAGGGCTGCTCCTGCCCTCAGGGACCCCATAACCCCCAGAAGTAGAGGTTCAAAGCAGCGCTAAGAACCCTGGGCTGAGCCTCCCCCCACTATCTCACCGTGAAACCCCTGGCACGGAACTCCCCTCCAGTCCTCCCTGGATTCCAGCAGCTGCTCTAAATCCCCCCCTCCCAGCTCACCAGTGGACACTGGTGTGCCACGGAGAAGCCATCATCTCTATGACTCTTGCCAATATTTTTTCAACCTAAGAATTCTCTCAACAAACCATTGCCTGTTCTCCTGAATCTGAAACCTGGCAGTAAAAAAAAAAAAAAAAAAAAGAAACCTGGCAGTAACGGGGAGATGAGGATGGTACAAAGCCGGGGATGTAGCTGAGACGCAGCACCTGCCTGGCAAGTGTGAAGTCCTGAGTTTGATTCCCAGTACAAAAAGAAAAAAAAAGGATGGTAGTGAATGAAAAGTTTTCCTTAGGAAGTAAAAGGTTTTATAAAACTATAAGAGTACCATCAGAAATTCAACATCCAAACAGAGCTTTTGTAAACGGGGAAGAGAACAGAGGTTGAAGGCAGGGTAGGGGAATGGGAAAAAAAATCAAGTTATATCTGGGTACAGGTACAAATTCTCTACGATGACTGTCACCATTACGTATATCTAAACTGTACCAATAAAACCTGATTAAAAAAAAAAATTCAGGCCCATGACACAGTAGTTCTTACAGCCCTGACATTACAGCCCTCCACCCCCACCCTCAGGGGACACTGGGTGATCTCTGGGTCATGTGTGGTTCTCAAACCTGGGGGAGCTCCTGGCATGGAGTGGGTGGAGGCCAGGGTCACTGCTCAGCACCCCGGTCACCCCCACAGAGAATAACCCAGCCCTGAATGTCCGAGGTACCAGGTGGGAGAGACCCAGACTCCAAGCTTCTTTTCCTGTGAGTCATAGAAAAGGCTCCTCACTTCCCACGGTGAGGAAGGGTCCTCCCACCTCATGCTCTGCAGATGGAACTCCCTGATGTCCCCTGCCCCACGGTACTCACTGGAGGGGCACTGTAGCTGGCGTGGGGATTATTCTGGATCTCCCAGAGACCTTCATTGAAGCCTTTCCTCTTGTTGGGTTTCCCATACTTATCTTTGCATTTGTCATATGGGAACAGGTCCTTGGGTCCCAGGAAGGCTCTAGAGAAAGGATCCACAAGCCGTTCCAGGTGAGCCAGGCCACCCTGGGAGGCACCAGGTGGGACCCAAGCCCCAGCTGGGGACACTTACGTTTCGTGTGTACCAAAGAAGAAGATGGGGTATTTGTTGGGTGGGGGCTTCACGGCACCATCAGCGATGTCGTCAATCTGTAATGAAAGGTCAGTCAGGGGTGGTGTAGGGTGAGGGTCAGGAGGCAACTTCACACATTGACCCAGGAAATCACCAAGAAACCAGCCAAATTGCTTGGAGAAAAAGCATGCTGGGAAGAGGGAGGCTTTCAGCCCACCAAGACACATCACCTCCCAAATGGGAATCTGCACTCTTCTGTGCACCCCCCATTGCAAACCTGCCCCCCCCAAAGTTATCTCCCCATTACGGAGAAAGCTGGCCCCTGAGCAAATCCAACTATAACCCCCTGAAGCAACTAGAGGGGCCAAACTCAGCTTCTAGAAACTCCCAGGGCCCTCTTAGGAGACCCCTCCAGCAAAGAGGAGATCAGGCGGGGCTCCCAGCGGATGCAGCTGGCAGCTCCAAGGATGCAGAAGGTGGGGGGTGGGCTGCAAGAAACAGGCCTGAGCATCCAGGAAGTCCCACCCTCTCCCTGAAGGCCATGGGCTCCAGCAGCTGTCAGTCACCTCCCTACAGGAGGCCAGCAGCCCCTTCACTTCCAATCAGGTACTTGGAAATGCTCAGGGCTCTCTGAGCTGCACAAGGGGGGCAAGGGAAGGGAAAAGCTAGTGTTTAGGAAAGGAGAGAACTGGGAAAAGGGAGAAAAGTGTCGGTAAAGTTTCAGAGCTCTGGTCTCCCCCAAGAAAATGAGCACGTTCAAACCAGGTTGCAGTGAGTGCACAGGTCCCAAATAACGCCTTCCCCACCCTTCTCTCCAACTCCTGCCCAGTTCCTGGAACCTTCCCTGCCCCACACACCCCACTTCCTTCTCTGAGCTATTTTTTCCATCTTGGGCACCAGCATCCTGGTGGAGCACGGCCCCTCCTCCAGAGGCCCCCCAAGCGGAGTCAACCTGAGGGCCAGTCTTGCATGCCTTCCGGCACTGCCCTCCGCTCGCCAGCCCAGGCCCTGCCCTTGACCCCACAGGCCAGCATCGGACTGCAGCAGCCCTCTCATCCCCCAGCCCCTCCTGTGCTGCCACTGATCCACACCCCTCTTCAGCCCCGCCTCTCCACTGCTCCTTCCTCCCCGCTGCACCCCAAATTCCCTCGGCCCTGGGGTGGCTGCAGTTCTAAGACCTGAGGACGATAAAAGCCTCTGCGAACCCACTGCACACTGGGGCTCGGGACACAGCATGGAACCCCACCCACCTGCACAGCCCTGACTCCCAGGCGCGCAACCCCTTTCAGACCTGGATAATCTCTGAACCCCAGTTTCCTCCACAGGGGAACCCCAAATCTGCATGGCCCAAGCCCCCTTCCTGCGGGGGCCCAGTCTGAAGCTGGCCTCTGATCTCAAGCACCAGGGAGAACCCCGCTCCGCGGTCCCCTCGGGCTGCCCAGCTCTCACAGGGAGCGGGTCCCGCGGCCCCGAGGCGCCCTTGGAATGCGCCCCCCGCCCCGTCCACCGCGGGCCCCGGCGTCTCGGCCTTGACCCCAGCCCCCCCGCACCGCACCCCGCCCACCGCCGCCGCGGCCCTCCGTATCCCATGCGAGGGCCTTCACCGCGGGGCATCCCATCACTCGGACCCCTTTCCTGACCCCAGGCCCCCCAACTCCTTGCTGTGACCCTCCCGAATTCCGAAGTAACCCCTCAACCTTACCAGCCCCAGCGGGAGAACCTCTTTCCGCAAGCCCCGGCCTTCCAAGCCCCGAAAACCCCCGGAACCCCAGAGTGGGGTCTTCTAGAACTCCGACGCCCCACAACGCGCCTCCAGACCTCCCACCCCAAGAACCCCGGGACGCGGCCCCCCAGACCTCGGGCTCCCAAAACCCCGGGACGCGGCCCCCCAGACCTCGGGCTCCCGGAACCCCCGGACGCGGCCACCAGACCTCAGCCACCCGGAGCCCCGGCGCGCGGCGCCTCAGGCCTGGGGTCCCCGCCGCCCCCCCGCCCGCCCCTCCCCCGCGCAGCCTTACCCGGGCCGGCCAGTGCGGGTAGCCCTTCATCTTGGCGAACACTAAGTCCCCGGGCTTGAAGGCGTGCGGCATGCTGACGGCGGGAGGCCCAGGCCGCGGGAAGCGGCTGAGGCGGCGGAGGCGGAGGCGGCGGCGGCGGCGGCGGCGGCGGCGGCAGCTACAGCAGCGGGAGGCGAAGCCGGGGGCGGGAGCCAGACGCCGAGGGGGCGGGGGCGTTCGCACAGGCAACCGGCAGACGAGTACTTATTGGGTTCGGTGCCGCCGGAAATCCCGCCCTCCTGCCGCCAGGGGCAGGAGATGCCGTCACTCAGGACCACGTGCGGGAACAGAGAAGGGCGGAGACCAATGGGAAGACAGGTTGGTGCAGAACAAGTTAACGGGATTGGATAACGGGCCGAACTAAGGGGCGTGACCCAGAAACCTAAAGGGAGAGGGAGGAGGTTATGGAAGGTGAAAGGGGAAAGGTTTGAGGATCGCAACTGAGGCTAAGCGCTCAAGGAGTGCAGGGGTGGAGTTTAAAAGAGGGGGGCGGGACATAGCAAGCCACAGCAGGAGGTATATTAATAGGGATCAGACCATTGGATAGTGCAGGAAATAAGGCCCACTCAATGTAGGAGGAGGGTTATTGACAGCCCAACTGCTCCCCATAGGAGGGACTTAATGTAGGAAAGCAGGTGATTAAGCATAGAAGCGCCTCAAGATAAAACGCATACATTGGCTCCGGGGGAAAGAGGCTGGGCCTGATGGGGGTCCACCTTTGGCTATCAAAAGAGGAAAGGTTCAACTCTAAACACCGATAAACCAATGCCAGCCCAGGGGGTGGGGCTTAGCGAAGGGGCGGGGCTTCGGGAAGCTTTGCGTAAACAGGCGCAAAATGGTCAGAATTCTCATCTTTTCACTTACGAAAATTGTGTTCAGCATCGACTACATGCTAAAGACACAAAATACCCAATATACATGTTAATTCAGTCATAAGTTGAACCCCGCGTGTCCAAATCACTTAACAGCTCTGTGCTTCAGTCACCCAATCTATAAAATGGAGCTCACAATGGTACCGATCCCGTAAGATTGCAGAGACTGAGTGATTTTCCCAAACACCAAATGCACTTGAAACTGTGCATAGAATAGAAAATACTAGGAGATTTTGACACCTTGAGTCTGGCTCAAGTCTAACAGGGCAAAGACATTTTTCTTTCTCTTCTTTTTAAAATTAGGATTCATTCTAAGTGAGGTCTGATGGTGCAGGTCTACACTCCCAGCACTCGGGAGGTTGAGGCAGGAGGTTCGCGGTGAGTTTGAGCTCAGCCTGGGCACATAGTTCGAAGCCAGGCTGGACTACATAGTGAGGGACTTTGCCTCAAAAAAATAAATAAATAAATAAAGGGCTGGGGATTTAGCTCAGCGACAAAGCACCAGCCTGGCAAGCGCAAGGTCGTGAGTTCGATTCCTGGTACAGGAAGAAAAGAGAAAAATAAAATAAAATTAAATATAATAAGGATTCATTCTAAGCAAGTAAAGGAAAAGAACCAGATAAAGTGCTTAAGAAAAGGTTGAATGATGGATGTCACTTATCTATCCTGTGACACCACTGAGGGCTTCCTGGAGATTGGCCAATACAGGGCTGGTGGTGTGGGTCAGTGATAGATATGAGGCCCTGGATTTCATCCCCAACACCACAAGAAGTAGGAGAAGAAGGAGGAGGAGGAGGAGGAGGAGGGGGAGGAAGAGAAGGTAGGGGAGCTGGGAGAGGGAAGGAGTTGGAGGCAGAGCTCAGTACCTGGGGGCCAGTGTCCTGGGAGAATATTGGGACAGAGAGAGCAAAGGCAAGCTGGATGATGAGTGAGTGGTGAGCGGCAGAAAGGAGGTAAAACCAATAACATTCATTGAGGGCCAGGTGTGGTGGGGCACACTTGTAATCCCAGCACTCTGGAGGCTGAGGCAGGAGGATTGCTGCAAGTTCCAGACCAGCCTGGGCTACAAAGTGAGTTCAAGGCCAGCCTGAACTGCATAGTAAGACCCTGACTAAAAAAAAAGAAAAAAAAGAAAAAGAAAAGAAAAAAATCCACTAAAGACCTAGTCCTAAAGCCTTTTGAAACTTAGCTAGAAGTCTAGGTTTTAATTTAACTTACTGAAGCTGCAGGTGTAACGCCGTGATAGAATGCTTCTGCAGGATTCACAAGGCACTGGGTTTGATCCCCAGCACCACAAAAACAATGGAAGAAAAACTTCTTGGAAAAACACTGGAGAAGATTTGATCTCAGAGTACGAAAACAGTGTGTATAAGGAGATCCTGAGGATTAAACTCAGAGCCTTTATGCTGAGCTACATGCTCAAATTTGTAATCTTCCTGCCTCAGCCTCCCAGGATGCTGGGATTATATGTGTGAGCTACCACACCTGGTTTAGACTTTTTTTTAGAAATTACATTCCTAAGGGGCTGGGGATTTAGCTCAGTGGCACAGCTCCTGCCTGGCAAGGGCAAGGTCGTGAGTTCGATTCCCAGTACCAGAAAAAAAAAAAGAAAAGAAAAAAAAAAAAACAAAAACAAGAAATTACATTCCTAGGTGCTGTGGAGAGGGTCATCTACCCCAGATGCATATGTCGAAGCCCTGCACCCCAAACATATACAACTGTGTTGCACACAGGCCTTGAGGGGCTGAATAAGGTTAAGTGACGGTATAAGATTCAAGGCAGATCCATCCCAACAGATGCCTTTAGAAGAGACAGCAGAGGGGCTGGGGATTTAGCTCAGCGGCAAAGCTCCTGCCTGGCAAGCTCAAGGTCGTGAGTTCGGTTCCCGGTACTGGAGAAAAACCGAAAAACCAAACTAGAAGAGACAGCAGAGTGGCCTTTGCAATGTAAGTCACATTGAGAAGAAGGTGTTGCTGCCTCTGGAAGCTGGAAAAAGAGCTCTCCCCAGCACCTGACCACAGCCTTGGACTTCATGCCTCTCAAATGATGAGAAAATGTCTTATTGAAGCCACCCAGTCCGTGGTATTTTGCTGAGGCAGCCCTATCTAATACACTAGGAATCTACACACACAAACAAAAGAACACTCTGGGAGGCTGAGGCAGGACTGCGAGTTTGAGCCTGGCCTAAGCAGCGCAGAGATTTAGCAAGACACAGTTTAAAAAAAACAAAAAAACAAAAAACTGAGGCCAGATGTGGTGGCACACGCCTGTAATCCCAGCACTCGGGAGGCTGAGGCAGAAGGATCGTGGCAAGTTCGAGACCAGTGTGGACTACAAAGTAAGCTCAAGGCCAGCCTGTTCTGCACAGCGAGACCTTCTCTCAAAAAGAAAAAAAAAAAAAGAAAAAGAAAGAAAGAAAAAACTGGCACAGCAGGGAACCTGTGTAATCCTATCACTTGGGAGGCTGAGACAGAAGGATTGCTTTGAGGTCTTAACCAGTATGCGCTACATAGCAAGACCCTGTCTCAGAAAACCAATACAGGGGTTGGGGATTTAGCTCTTATACCGTCACTTAACCTTATTCAGCCCCTCAAGGCCTGTGTGCAACACAGTTGTATATGTTTGGGGTGCAGGGCTTCGACATATGCATCTGGGGTAGATGACCCTCTCCACAGCACCTAAGAATGTAATTTCTAAAAAAAAGTCTAAACCAGGTGTGGTAAGCGCGATGTTGCGAGTTTGATTCCCAGTACTGGGGGAAAAAAAAAAACAAAAACGGGCTGGGGATGTAGTCTCAGCGCCTGCCTGGCCAGCACAAGGCCCTGAGTTCGATTCCCAGTACCAAAAAAGAAAATAGTAAAAAAAAGACCAAAAAAAACCCCAATACATTAAATGAACAGCTGGGGATGTAGTTCTATGCAAAGGCTCTGGGTTTAATCCACACTACCATTTTTAGAAAAAGTGTATTGCAAGCCAAGTATGGTGGTGCACATCTCTAATCCTGGATGTTCAGGAGGCTAAGGTAGGAGGATCAAAAGTTTGAGGCCATCCTGGGCAATTTAGGGAGATCTTGTCTCAAAGTTAAAAAGACTAGGGGCAGTTTGGTGCTACAGCAATTGTCTAGCATGTGTGCTGCCTGTGAACACCGCCACTGCTACCTGCAGGATGTGGACACATCTGTCTGAAATGCTGAGACCTCCCTGTAACTTGGGGAGAGACATCAAAATGTAAATACTTATCTCTTGAGGGTTGTATTTATTTCTTATGGCTGCAGTAACAAGCTATAATCAATTTAAAGGCATAAACTGTGCACATTTATTCTTAAGTCACTGTATAGGTCAGAAGTCTGAAATAGATCTCACAGGGCTAATATCTAGGGTTAGAGTTAGGGTTGGGGTTGGGGTTGGGATTAAGATTAGGCAGAACTAGAGTCCTTCCAGGGGCTCCAGGGACAATTTGGGTCCTGCCTATCCCAGGGTCCTAGAGGGGCCTGAGGCCCAGAACACACAGCCCCTTCCTCCATCTACACAGCTGGCAACAGGGTATTTTTTTTTTTTTCTGGTTTTTGGTTTTTGGTTTTTTTTTCCAGTACTGGGAATCGAACTCACGACCTCTTGTTTGCCAGGCAGGTGCTGTGCTGCTGAACTAAATCCCCAGCCCCTCAACAGGGTATCTTGACTTTTTTTTTTTTTTTTTTTTTTTTTTGTCTTTTTTGAGACAGGGTCTCGCTATGCAGCTCAGGCTGGCCTTGAGCTCATTTTGTAGCCCAGGCTGGTCTCAAACTCGCACAATCTTCCTGCCTCAGCCTCCCAAGTGCTGGGATTACAGGCATGCACCACTACGCCCAGTTTAAAACAGGGTTATCTTGAGCCTCTCTCCACCTCACACCCTCTGTCCCTGCTTTTTTTTTGAGACAAACTCTTGCTTTGTAGTTCAAGCTGGCCTTGAACTCACTATGTAGCCTTGGTTGGCCTCAGTTGCTGGAATCCTCCTGCCTCAGCCTCCCAAGTGCTGGATCACAGGCATATGCCACCATGCCTGAATATGTCACTCTTTTTTTGGTTATTTTTCTTCAGTAGTAGGACCTTCACTTTTATCTCCATTGCAGCTCTTTTTATTTTTATTTTTTATGTTGAGACAAGGTCTGTCTAAATTGCCCAAGCTAGACTTGAATTAGCAATCCTCCTGCCTCAGCTGCCCAGATTGCAGGGATTGCAGGCCTGCACCAGCACACCTGACTGCATTCCTTATTCCTTGGGGACAGAAACTAGCAGATAATGTTATTTGTCTTTTTTTTTTTTGTACCAGAAATCAAACTCAAGACCTTGTGCTTGCCAGGCAGGCATTTGTGCCGCTGAGCTATATCCCTGGCCAGGTAATGTTATTTGAAGCAGCTACATTCAGGGAAAAGTGGTTGTGCAGAAATTGCTAACTAATATGTCTCCTTGGGGGGCCTCCCCCGCCCCACCCTGGCACAGAACTCGAGGCCTTGTGCCTCCCAGGCAAGCTCTCTACCTCTGAGCCACACCACAGCCTGGTGTGGCTCCTATATCCACACCTTGTGCCTTGTGCCTATGGAACAGTCAGAGAGATTAAGATCACACATACAGTATTTGTTCTTAGAGAATTTTCTTTGGCCTTCCTTGCCCTACTCTGGGCAGTGTTCTGTACATGAATTGATTTCCCACTTTAGGGCCTTTGCATGTGCTGCCTGCAATGCTCTTTTCCTAGGTGGCCCACAGTTAGGTTCCTCATCTCCTTGCAAGGTCTCTATGAAACATCTGATGCCTGGCTAGGTTACTTAAGCGCATCTCTCCTCTGGGCACAGTTCACACCTGTATGTAGTGCCAGCTACTTGGGAGGCTAAGGCAGGATGATTGCTGGAAGCCAGTTCAAGGCCATTCTGAGGAACATAGTAAGAGACATTGACCAGAAAATAAAATTAAATGAGAGCCCTTATCACTCAATCTTGCTTTTTTTTTTATTCTGTACCAGGAATTGAACTCACGACCTCAGGCTTGCCAGGCAGGCACTGTGCCGCTGAGCTAAATCCCCAGCCCCTAACTCTCTCTTGCTTCTTGCTGCTATTCTATGGGCTTGTCACATAGTAGGTGCTCAGTAAATGTTTGGGGAGTACTGTTCTCTATTTTGCAGAGAAAATGGATCCAAATGAATTCCTGCCTAAGTGTGTATGTGCATATTTTGTTCTGGAGATTGTGGCCAGGTGTGGTGACACACATCTATAATACCAGCACCTGGGCGGCTGAGGTGGGTGGATCTCAGTGAGTTTGAGGCCACCTTGGGCTTCAGGATCAGTGAGTTCAAGATCATCCTGAACCACATGATAAAACCTTGTCTCATTAAAAAAAAAAAAAACAAAAAAAAAACAAACAACCTTGTCTCGCTGGGCATGGTGGCACACACCTGTAATCCCAGCACTCAGGGGGCTAAGGCAGGAGGATCATTGTGAGTTCGAGACCAGCCTGGGCTACAAAGTGAGCTCAAGGCCAGCCTGAGCCGCATAGCAGGACCCTGTCTCAGAAAGACAAAAAAAAA
>NW_004955495.1:4453879-4488984 GCF_000276665.1 Chinchilla lanigera
TTACCAAATTACAGACAAAGTGGTAGGAAATTACCAATGGTTGTTGTTTTACATATTGTTATCTACAAGATAGTTTCTCAGGAAAACAAATAGACAAATAATAGTGAGTTACAGACCAAAAAAAAGATTTTTAAAAACATCTGGGGATAGGATCTGGCTGAGCGAATGAGTTGACCAGGCTGGGCTCAAAACTGCAATACTCATGGCTCAGTGTCCTGAGTAGAGAGGACAACAGGCCTGGCCATGTTGTCCACCATGCCCAGCTTGCTTCTGGAGTCTTTTAAAGCACATGAAAGCATGTTTCCCCCACAAGCACATTAAAACACCTCTCTTATAAAACATATTTATAAGCATAACTATGCCGTTATCACTGTGGACTGATAACAGCTCCTTTTTGCATCTAATGACCAGAGATGTGTTCAAATTTCCCTGGTGGTCTCAGATGTGTCCTTTTGGGCTGGGTCATGGTGGCAAACCTGTAATTCCAACTACTTGGGGAGCTGAGGCAGGAGGATCATTTTTAAGAGAAGGGTCTTGCTATGTAGTTCCGGTTGGTCTTGAACTCACTGGTGGTCTGGGCGTGGTTGCTGGGGTCCAAACTCATAGCAATCCTCCTGCCTCAGCCTCCCAAGTGCTGGGATTACAGCCCTTAGAGATGCTAGAATCTTAAACGTGAGCCCAGGGTATGCAATTTAACAACTTAGTGAGACCCTGTCTTGAAACAAAATAAAAAAGGGCTGGGTGTCACTCCGTTAAAGTGCTTGCTCAAGGGGCTGGGGATTTAGCTCAGCGGCACAGCGCCTGCCTGGCAAGCGTAAGGTTGTGAGTTCGATTCCCGGTACCAGAAAAGAAACAAAAAGAAAAGCGCTGGCTCAGCCAGCACAATGACGCCCCCCTCCCCGTTCATTCCCAACACCAAATAAACAACAAAAAAAGTCCTTTTACTGTTCCTGACTCTGTTCCTGCCTCTCTGCTATGCTCTTTCCTATAACAATTTCTGCCATGACCTCAATTTTCTGTATGCCTCCCCTCCCCTCCTTTCCAAAATAAATAAATAAATAAATTGTGCTCCAGGTGGGCAGGAAATTTTGTCTGTTTTCTTCACTGTGGTACAGAGGAGACACTCAAGTAATATTAAAGCAGTAAATCACGATACCACCTGACGTTTATTGAGAACTGTCTAATAGCATGATCATCGCTGCCATCCTATGGGACTTGGGCTATTCTTATCCTAATTTCATAGACCGGAAACTGAAACCTAGGATGGTTAAAATCTGGGCTGCTGTGTTTTCTTCTGAGACCCCATTCCACGTTTTGGGAGCATCTTCGACCTTCTCTTTTGAAGGCCTGCAGGGATTAGAGCCTTCCATCCGTCACTTCTACTTTTTTTTCTTTTTCCGGTGCCAGGAATCAAACTTATGACCTCGCGCTTGCCAGGCAGGCGCTGTACCGCTGAGCTAAATCCCTAGCCCACCTCTACTCTTGATACTTTACTCCAGCCACCCTGGCCTCTGCCATTTCGTAGCGAAAGCCCTTCGAGGCTTGGTGCAGTCTCCTTGCCAGGAAGCCACCCCTTCCTCGGGGTTGGTCTCTCTCCTTCCAATCCCTCTGCTGAGCTTTGGATGTCTCTGTCGGCTCATTTCTGTCTTGATTACCCAAGTGGACCCCTAGGGCCAATCGGCGCTTTCTCGCACATAGGGTGCTTTTTGGAACTGGCTGCGGTGGCACACACCTGTGATTCCAGCATTCTAGGAGGCTGAGGCAGGAGGAACGCAAGTGAGACCGGGGAGGGGGCGGGGGCGGGCAACATGGCAACTTAGCCAGACCCTGTCTGAAAAAGAAAAGTAAGACAGGGCTTGGGATATCTTCCCGTGCAAAGGCCATGGGTTCCACTCCCAGTACCGAAAAAGAAAAAAGACAAAAACAAGGTGTGTAACAGTGTCTGGGGTGGTTGCTGGCGTCCAAACTACAGTGGGTCGTGGGACCATTGAAAGTCCTCACATTGAATTGGCACTTTGTTGCATAAACGCCGGAGAGCCAGGGAAGGTTCTTCAGCAGGGCAAAGGTCAGGGCCCGTGCTTTCCCCTTGGGGAAGGAGTCGGCCTGTCCTTCCCTCGCCTTCCAATCCTTTGGGAAGCCAACAGAGGACGCAGAAGGAAACCTGCTCGTCGTCCTGGCAACCGATGGGGGGGAAGACCACCGAGACGAGGCTCCAGAGTGCAGAGGGGACGCTCAGGCCAGTGAGGCGCGAAGCGCTAGAGAGGCGCGCTGAGCCAATTGTCACGTGGGTGTCTGCGTGGAGGAGGGACTTCCGGCGCTGCGATATTTTCTTTCCGGTTACTGGGACCTGCGGGTTCTTCCCTCCTGGGCCCTGTGCCCCCCACCCCGCGGCCCCCCGCGGCTCCCCGCCGCCGGGCTCGCCGCCACCATGAAGAAATTGTTCCAGGAGATCAAGGCTGACATCAAGTTCAAGAGCGCGGGGCCGGGTCAGAAACTCACAGACTCCGTAGGGTGCGTGGCTGTGCCGGGGCCTGAGGAAGACAGGGAGGGGCGAGAGAAAGCCGGCGGGATCAGGGGCGGAGCGGGGCGGAGAGGACCGGGGCCCAGGAGGGGCGGCCGGATTCGGGAGATCTCGGTCCCGATGGAGGGGCGGAGCGTGGGGGTTTGAGGGCGTGGTCTGGGCGTGGGCTAGGGCTGGGTGGGGCTCTGGGGGCGCGGTCGGGGCGGAGCGTGATGGGTTAGCGAGACCCAGAGTGGGAGTTGGAGGAGTGGAGGCCCTTCGGGCTGGGAGAAAGGGGGCGTCTTGTGGCGGGCAGCGGACTGAGAGTAGTTTAGCCAGGAGGGGTGTGGGCGGGGAAAGGGAGACACCAGGGGCGGCGCAAAGTGGGGCCGGGAACGGCGTAAGAAGAGGGTGGGAAGGCGCTGGGAGAAGATGAGGCGGGTGGAGGTGCGGGGAGTTGGGGATAGATACTAGGACACCTCGGAGGAAGAAGCAGATGACAAGGAAGAGGCTTCCGGGGGAAGAGGGGGTTCCAGATGGGTTTGGCGAGGGGCTGGCGATTTAGCTCAGCGGCAAAAGCGCCTGCCTGGCAAGCGCAAGGTTGTGAGTTCGGTTCCCGGTACCGGAGAAAAACAAAAAAACAAACAAACAAACAAAAACAAAACAGATGGGTTTGGCGAATCTGGGTGACCGCAGATTTGGGGCTCTGCCCGGAGGAACAGGTATAGCCCCGGCCCTGGGATGTCATGTGAGGTTTCGTGTCCCCAGGAATAGGGTTCCTGGGCTCCGGCGTTGGAGCACGCGAGAGGGCTGGGAAGAGACTGGGAGAGGCTGTGATGCCCTTAAAGGTGTCTGAGGGATAGGGTGTGGGAGGGCCGTGTATGTCTGGGAGAGGCAGGGGGCTGGTGTGTGCGGCGTGCATCAGAGTGAGACCCTGGGGACACCTGGTGTGGACAGGACAGATGCCTGTCAGGTTTCATTGACCACCTGGTGGATAAGGTTTGCCCGGGAGGTGCTCTAGGAGGCCTCTGAGAAGGTGGCATTTGAGCATCGGCTGGGATGTGGCCAGATTCAGCGCACGGACGTCAGTCAGTCCCCTCCACCTCTGCAGCAACCCAGCCCCCTACCCCTCCCAGAACCCTGGGTGGCACAGCTTGACCAGAAGGCACAGGGAGCACAAGGACTTTGCAGTAGGGACCTGCTGAACTGGTATGCAGCAGGACAGCAGGGAGCCCAATGTGGACAGGGGGAAGGACGCTTTGGGGTTTTGCTCAGCGTGCCATGGGAGGGCAGTGTGTGGAGGTACAGGCCCTAGCCTGGGTCTCAGAAGGACTTTCCCGCTGCCCAGGGCAGGAGAGTCCCTGTCAAGTTGGTTGAGGTGTCTTGGGACACTCTGTCTCTAGGAATCACCTTCCTTACCCAGAGATCCTCTTCCTGGGAGGATGAGGGAGATGGGCAGGCTGGGGGAGGCGGGTCGCAGCCAAGCATCTGAGCTTAGCTCAGGGATTAGCAGTCAGCACAGAGCTCAGGCACATCCTAGTGCTGAGATGGCACAGCTGCTGGGGTCTGGAAGGGTCCCCAGGGACGAGGAAGGTGAGGTGGAAGCACCGGGGATGGCAAAAGAGGATCCTGCAGCCAGCTGATGCTGCCCATCACCTGGGCAGACAGGAGGTGAAAGCTCTGTCACATCACAGCCTGGGGACAACTGCTGCAAACCCCCAAAGGTTTTTGGAAGGATGGTTCCTGAGCACCTCAAGAGTACATGGGACACAGATATTTGAGACATGATCTTGCTGAGTTGTTAAGCTGCTTGGGTTGGGCTTGAACTTGTGGTCCTCCTGCCTCAGCCTCCCAGAGTGCTGGGATGACAGGCAAGTACCACCATGTCCGGCTGCATTAGCCTTTTGTATAGATAGGGATGCAAAGGCCTGGTTGGGCAAGATTTATCCTAAGGGGCAGACCCACCATTTCACGGCCCTGACCCCTCCGCCTGTATGCGCTGGAAAGCCAGGTACAGGGATGCAGGGATGTGTGTCTGATGGGGCAGGCGGCAGGAACCGGGAGGGGCAAATGCTGTCCCACGCTGGCCACCACGGGAGGCTGCTCACTGCCATCTCTGTCCAGGGAGAAGGCCCCCAAGGAAAAGGCGCGCCAGTCAGCCCCCCGGCAGCCCCGCCAGGGACCCACCGATGAGGCACAGATGGCGGCTGCTGCTGCCCTGGCCCGACTAGAGCAGAAGCAGCCCAGGGCCCGAGGCCCCACGTCACAGGACTCCATCCGGAACCAGGGTGAGAGTTGGCTGCCCTCAGGCCGAAGTGTGGGAGCTGGTGCTTGGGCCGATGGGAATGGGAAGGGGACCAGCACCACCAGGGCAGTTCATTCTCAGCTAGGAGAAGGTCAGAGGACCACACAGTGCCAGGCAGCAGTGTATCTGACATGCTGGGGGCAAGGTGACAGGGACAATTCTTGATGAAGGGCGGGTGTGCTAGGCCTTGGAGGAATGAAAGTGAGGTCAGGTGGGGACAGACACAGGCAAAGCCCATGGGAGGTCCTGGCCCCTAGAAGCACGGACCAGGGGACCTGGGGACAGGGCAGAGGCCTTCATCCCTTCCCATCTGTGCTCTTTTCAGTGAGGAAGGAACTTCAAGCAGAAGCGACTGTCAGTGGCAGCCCGGAGACACCAGGGACCAACGTGGTAAAGCATCCAGACTGAGGGATGTGTGGAAGGGCTGTGTGCAGAGCGTGGTCTCCGCTGCCCCACGGCTCCATCTTCTGCCCCCAGGGCTCCAGTGTGGTTGGGAGCCCCATAGTGCACGCAGAGGCGGGCTGGGTGCGGGCGTGTTGTGAGGAGGACTGTGGCGAGTGGAGGCTGCACTGGCCAGGTTAGCTCCAGGCTCCTCCTCATGGCCCCTGGAAGCAGCTGGGGGTGTAGCTCCCACGTTTCAGGAGAAAACAAGTTCAGAGCTGTGAGCTAGCTCCTCAGTCACGCGCCTTGGCGCTGGCAGGGCAGGAGTGGGACCATGGTGTGTGTAGATTCCAAACGGAAGAGACCTGGATGTAGTCTAGAACCTGAAGCACTGGGCGGGGTTGGGGTTGTACAGAGGCAGAGCTGCTGGGGGTCTCGTTCCCCGTCGGTGAATTGTGAGGCAGCAGAGGAGGGCGGGATGCTTTACGGACTGGGGCACCAGGAAGCCCTCAGAGGAAGGCCTTCAGCTACTTGGCTAAGAGGACTCCTGGCTAACAAATGGAGGGGACAGTGCTGGGGCTGCTGTCTGCCCTAAAGGCCGCACTCCACACCCTGGCTCGGGAGTGCTCTGCCCACAGTCCGGGCTCAGATGCCTTTGCCCCTAGGTATCTGGACCCGAAGAAGAAGATTCTACCCAGCTGCCAGCGTCCGGCGTGTACTTCACCTGCCCGCTCACGGGAGCCACTCTGCGCAAGGACCAGCGGGACGCTCACATCCGAGAGGCCATTCTGTCGGTGAGTGTTCACCCCTAGTGCCTGGCAGCCCCAGGCCCAGGCCTTACAGGGCCTGCACATGCCAGGCAGCTGCCCGATAGCACTCAGCTTGTTCTTGTTTCTGCCCCTGGTGTCAAGAGGGGACACTTAGGTGTGCCACAGGATTGTCTGCTCATAAGAGCAGATGGAGAAAAGCTTGTCCCCCCCCCCCCCGCCAACCACCCCACCTTGGAGACCCCTGCGAGTAGGTCAGGTCCGTCTCTGAGGTGCCTCTCGGTAGCACAGAAGTCTCCGCACACTGCGCTGGTGTCCATGGAGAGAGTCTTGTGCTGTTTGTGCTTAGTGTGGCAGCTGTGAAGCACTGCATCAGCACAGGAAAAGCTTTTGCAGGGTGCTTTCCTTTAGCTTTTAATTGGAAATTTTTTATTTTTAACTGAGAATTTGAGTTCAGGACCTCACGCTTGCCAGGCAGGCACCTTGCCGCTGAGCTATATTCCTGGCCTGTTTTTTTTTGTTTGTTTATTTTTTTGTTTTTTTGGGTTTTTTTGGTACTGGGAATTGAATTCAGGACCTTGCGCTTGCCACGCAGGCCCCTTAATTGGAAATAGTTTCACAACTTTAAGAAAAACTGTGGTTGGGTGTGATGGCACATGGTTGTGATCCCAGCACTGTGGGGAGGCTGAGGCGGAAGGATTGAGGGTTCAGTCCCAGCCTGGGCAACTTAGTGAGACCCTATTCCACAGTAAAAAATAAAAGGGGCTGGGGATGTCAGTCAGTGAGAAGGCCCTGGGTTTCATCCCCAGTACTGCAAAAAAAGAAAAGAAAAATTGCAATTTAACACAGAACACATAGACACCCTTTACCCAGGTGTGAGTTTCTGACACTATCATAACAAGCCCTGGTGCCGAGAGAATCCCGCAGCCCCGCCTCGAGTCCCTTCCGTCTTCTAAGCTGGCAGTGCTGGGCCAACTGTGCCTCTCTATTTCTTTCCCCTCTCTTGGGCCCTTCTGCTCACATGGATGGTACCTGGAGGAGGCAGGGCGCCCTTCCTGTGTTCGGGTCTGCTGCCTTCCTTCCCCTCAGCCATGACTTCAGAGGCACGGTTGCAGGTCCTGGCATGTGGCCTCCTTTGTCCAGTTGGGTGTCTGTCCACCTCCCCAGATTAGCCAGGCGGTAACAAGAGTGTTGCTCTGTTCTCTGTACCTCCCTGCTCTGTTTTCTTCTGGGCTGGACTTTGGGGAAGATTCTGTATTCCCTTTGGTGGCTCCCAGGGCTGCGCTCTGCGTAATTCCTTGGCTCTTAAAAGACACTGAAACCATTTGGGTGTATTGGCTATCCCCAGGCTTCTGATAGTAAAGCAGCTGTGCAGTGAGAAGCTTGCCCGCACAGCACTTCACACTGCAGGCTCAGCTGCAAAAGCCAGTTGTGGGGACAAAGGACACCCTCAGCCGTGATCCAGGTCCCCCTAACCAGGTGACTCCTTCCGGGTGGTCCCACTTCACAGTCCCTCCAGCAGAGCCAGAGAAAACGGCCTTCTCTCGCCCTCACTGTGGGCTGCCACTTTTTGATCTTCACCCAGATTAATAGGTGAAATCAGTGTCTTAGGGCAGGTTTAGTTTGCATTCCTCTTTCTTGGAGTCCGGTTTGCCATGTTTGCGTGAGATCGTGCCTTTTGTGTTTTTCGTTGTGTGCTTGCTTTTTCTTACTGATCTGTAGGCGCTCTTTTCACATTAGCGAGGTTAGACTTCTGCTGATCTGTATCTATTTCCAGCTCTGCATTTTCTGCTTTCAGTCTGTTTGCCAGATAGGAATTTATGGTCTCTGGGACCTAACTCTGTCTGACGTCATGGCTTCCAGTTAGGAATGCCTTTTCTACTTTCACTCTAAAATGATTCTTCCATGCTTTTCCTAGCATCCTTCTGCTTTCTTCTGTGTTCTGTCTTGCTTGTCTGAATGTTTGGAAGCGCTAACCCAGCTAGAGCTCATCTCCGAGGGTAGTATGAGGCGTGGAGCTTTTCCTTTACCCCCAGACCTGTTCAGTTTTCTTGGCCTGCTTCAGCAGGAACACCTGTGCTGCTGAGATGTGAAGTCTGACCTTCGTTACTGTGATCCTCATGTGGCTCCCCTGTGGAGGAAAGCTCCTCACAGGGCTGCTGTCCTCCCCTGTTACCCAGCCAGGGCAGGGTGCTGTGGCTGGCTATGGACTATACTTGTTGATCTGGTTTTTTTTGTTTTTGTTTTTTGTACCGGGAATTGAACTCAGGACCTTGTGCTTGTCAGGCAAGCACTTATGCCACTGAGCTATATTCCTGGCCCCCTGGCTGTGGACTATAAATAGCATGATGGCTTTGGCCTCAGGTGTCCAGTCCTTGGGCTCCTGCTGGCATCTGGGCCTCCCAGGGTTCCAGCTGTGACTGCCCCACCCCTGTGAGAGCAGGTAGGCCCAGGGAAGGGGTTGGGGTGTCTGGCCACCTCCACTTCTGTTTAGATATCGGGTCACAGACTCATGTGCGTTCCCCTGCCTGCTGTGTGCCCAGTGAGGGATGTATCACCTCTGTGTCTCATCCCACAGCCAGAGTGTGGCCTGGCAGGCTGCAGGGTGGTGTCAAGTGTGGGCGCCCAGGCCTCAAGGGCTCCGGGCTGGACTTGCTGTGGCTCTGAAGCCAGAGTGTGGGCAGAACTCCGGCCACGTCGGTGCTAGGGGTCAGCTGGGGTGCACTTGTCTTTCTTTTTGCTTTTGGTGCTAGGAATGGAGTCCAAGGCCTGTGCATGCCCTGCAGGCCGCACCTCCAGCCTTGTCTCTTCTCCTTTTTGGCCACCACCATGGGTCCCCAGAGCGGAGAGCAGCAGGGGGGCAGGGCTGGGTCTCCACAGGCTTCAGTTCAGTGCTGCCCTGCCCCAGGAGCTCCATCAGCACTGTTGCTGTCCCCGTTCCTGTCCCTGGGCAGCAGTGTGAGCGTGGCCTCAGCCTCCTCCCCCTCCCCAGCACTTCTCCACTGACCCTGTGGCTGCCTCCATCATGAAGATCCACACATTCAACAGAGACCGGGACAAGGTGAAGCTAGGCGTGGATACCATCGCCAAGTGAGCAAGCCCTGGGGAGGGGTTGGGCCAGTTGTGCCTCAGTTTACCTGCTGGTGAGACAGAGGATCTGAGGAGTTGGGGGCTCCCTTGTGAGGCATCCAGGGGACATGTGAGTGGGACAGGGTGTGGTGAGCGGATCAGGTGGGCCTGGACCTGCCTGCTGTTCACAGCCCCCAGTGATAGCCGCTGTCTGGTTCGGTCTGTTTCTCCTGATGGATCGGTTGGTGCCTTCAGGGGCAGGGAGGACTCCTGGGGGATCCTGGTGGGGACATCGGTTCCATGGGGCGCCCACAGGATGACTTAACCCAGTGGAGAGGTTCAGAAGCTGAGGCACCAGCAGGCCTGTGCCCCATACTGTCCTTCCCAGGTACCTGGACAACATCCACCTGCATCCAGAGGAGGAGAAATACCGGAGGATCAAGCTGCAAAACAAGGTGTTCCAGGTGGGCTGTGCCCTGACGCGAGTGTGTGGCTGAGACCTGGGGCATGGGGCCTGAGTGTGGGTTCTGGACGGGTCACACAGGACAGGTGGACGTAGTGGCTGTTCCTCCCAAGCTGTGTGACTCTTGAGTTTGAATTCTCTGAGGACACGTCTGAGTGGGAGGGTTTCATGCAGATACAGACTGGGCTTCCTGGAACATGGTGGGGTGCAGCCACCCTGCCTGTGCCTCCCCTGCAGCCTGCCCCTCAGACCCTGGTGGCCGGCTGGGGGCGCCACTGCCTCTGAGGCGCTGGTGGAGGCTGCAGGCTCTGTTCCCTCAGAACAGCATCCTTGGAGCTGGGTGTGGTGGTCCATACCAGTCCTCCAGGCACTTGGGAGGCTGAAGCAGATGCGAGTTTGAGGCCAGGCTGGAAAGCTCAGTGGGACCCTGTCTCAAAAGATAAAACAGAGGGGGCTGGGGATTTAGCTCAGCGGCAAAGCACCTGCTTGGCAAGCGCAAGGTCGTGAGTTCGGTTCCTGGTACCGGAGAAAAACCAAAAAAAAAAGATGAAACAGAAAAACATCCCAGGATGTTTGCTCTCAGTCTGGGGACAGGGTGGGGTGTGGTCTGGAGGAGGGGGCCTGTGTGACCTCTCCTCACCCCCAGGAACGCATCACGTGCCTGGAAGGGACCCAGGAATTTTTTGAGGCCATTGGTTTCCAGAAGATGCTGCTGCCCATCCTGGATCAGGGTGAGAGGAGGGGACCAGTAGCCTGATCTGAAGGTGGGGCCCACTCGGGCAGTGCAGTGACTGACCCTGTGCGTGTTCACGCAGAGGGTGTGGAAGAGGAGTACTACGTGCTAAGCGAAGTCGCGCAGGCGCAGCTGCAGAACCTGGCACGGCACCGCGAGCAGCTGCTGGCGGCGGAGCCAGTGCGGGCCCAGCTGGACCGCCAGCTCCGCGTCTTCCGGCCCTCACCGCTGGCCTCGCACTTCGACCTGCCTGGGGACTTTTTCAGCCTCACGGCAGAGGAGCTCAAGCGTGAGCAAAGGCTCCGGTAGGCCGGGAGTGCACGCAGTGTGGTGGGCAGATGGGCGTGCTGGGCGCGTGGGCCCTGACACCGAGGCTCCATGCTCCCAGGGCTGACGCAGTGGAGCGGCTGAGTGTGCTGCGCACTAAGGCCATGCGGGAGAAGGAGGAGCAGCGGGAGCTGCGCAAGTACAACTACACGCTGCTGCGCGTGCGCCTGCCCGATGGCTGCCTGCTGCAGGGTAAGCGGGTGAGCGGCGGGTGGGGTGGGGTGGGGTGGGGCTGGCAGGGTTCTGGCTGCCTGTTGCGTCCTGACGCTGACGGTACTGACCTGCAGGGACCTTCTATGCTCGGGAGCGGCTGTCAGCACTGTATGAGTTCGTTCGAGGGGCCTTGCAGAGCGATTGGCTGCCCTTTGAGCTGCTGGCCTCTGGCGGACAGAAGTTGGCTGAGGATGAGAATGTGGCCTTGAATGAGTGCGGCCTGGTGAGTGAGGGGCTGCAGCGGGTTAGGAAATTGTTTTGTTACCCAGCAGGCTCGGGGAGGTGGGTTGCTGGGCCCAGGAGAGAAAGGGGAGGCCTCTGGGTTGGCAGTACTTGGGAGAGGGTCCTGGGCCTAGCTCCTTTGAATTCCACCAGTATGGTACCCACCTGTAATATCAGCGTTCTGGGAGGCTGGGGCAGGAGGATCTTGAGTTGGAGTAATTTTGAGGCTTAATAAGACCCTGTCTTGAAAAATAAAAAAGGGTGAGGCCTGTGGCTCCATGTGAAGGCCCTATATTTGATTCTTGATACATACCCTGCCCTCCCAAAAGAATCCCTGTCACTTTGGCCTGCTCTGTGATGTCCAGGGATGTGTAACGGTAGCTGTTTCCCTCCTGGAGTGATGGTTCTTGGGGAGGATGTGGAGGCGCAGGTGGGGCCTCAGAGGACTTCAGACAGGCCCAGGCCTCCTGAACCCGAGTCACCCCTTGGAGGGGACCCCCGTGTGAATGGCCAACTGTGCCCAACTTTGTCCTCCTTTGCTGTCGCTTGGGAACAAGGTGATGATCTGACCACCCCCCCAGGTGCCCTCGGCCCTCCTGACCTTCTCGTGGGACATGGCTGTGCTGGAAGACATCAGGGCCGCGGGGGCCGAGCCAGACCCTTCCGTCCTGAAACCGGAGCTCCTGGAGGCCATTGAACAGTTCTCCTGAAATAAAGGCAGAGTTGGCTTCTGCCCGGGTCTGTCTTCTGCTCGCCTGTCCCTGTCCTGTCCCTGTCCCAAGCCATGAGAACCTCTGGAAGCACCTGTTTAGTGCAAGTCCCAGGCAAGGGAGGCGCTGGCTGGCTGTGAGGCTGTAGATCCAGGCTCACCCGAGACTTGGTCCCTTGGGGGGCTGAGGGGCAGCACTGTGCCAGTGCCCTGGAGCAGCAGGGCACACTGGTGGGCAGAGCTGCTCAGGCACAGTTCCCCCGTGCTGTGGATTGAGGTGGCCCATCCAGCACTGGAGCTGGTGACAACCACAGGGAAGTGCTGGCCTGACAGCACAGATCTGTAACTTCTAACTTATAAACCTGAATAAACAGATTTGAATACAGCGTTCTCTTGACACTCAAACCACGTGATGCAGGGCAGGCAGCACCAGGCCAAGTTTTCAAACCAGCTGTTTTCAGCAGGGCCAATTTGCCCGCACCCTGAGAGCCAACCCACACCTGAATAGAGAGGTCCCTTTGCGCCCTGCATGTTCATCGAGTTTGTCATGGTAATGTCCAAAGCTGGGTAAAGTAGAAAGGAAAGCAGTTCACCAGTGCAGTTGTACATTGTGGTGCTCAGTGCTGGCGTGGTCTTGCTGAGGGTCTTTATGGGTGTATCATGGCAGGTTGCACGGGGGCTCAGGAGCTAGAGCACAGGGAGGGCAGGGTGTCTGTGTTCCTTATCATTGGGAACACACTCCGTCCATCTCTTCTGGGAAAAGCGCTCTTCAGAGACCTCCCAGCAGGCACTACCCCTTAAAGGGCTCATACCTCCCTTTTACAGCCCTGAGGACCAGGTTCCCAACCTATCAGCCCTTAGAGAACTTGCTCAAACTTTATACAGTTCAAGGCACTTACAGGCCTGGTTTTACTGTGGTTTCCCAAAGACAGCCACAGAAGTGAGGATGAAACTGCTGTTTAGCCACTTGGTAGGTGGAGCAACCAGCTGTGCAGTGGCAAGGTGCCCAGGGCTGTGCTCTTGCCCCAGGCTGGCCCCATCCCTTCCAGCCAGTGCCTGCCTTTGCCATCTGCAGCCAGACTTGCAGCTTGGAGGCCCCAGCTGGCCATGGGTACTCATTGTGTTGAGGACCAAGGTGTCACTGGCCTGTTCTTTGCCAGCTGTTTCTAGGACACTGCTAGTTTGCCAGTGCCAACTGCACTGGCTTAAGGGGACCTTCAAGGGTGGTGGGCTGTACTCCCCAGCAGGAGGCTGGGGGCCTACTTTCAGCCAGATGGGAAAAGTCAAAGTGTTGTTGGGAGGGCAGCCTGGGCAAGGCCAGGGATGGATGGAGCTGCCTGCTTGGCTGTGTCTGACCAGTCTGCTCTGCGCAAAGCACCAGCCTCCCGTGTGGGCAGACGCCATAGGAGTCTGGTCCAGGTGTGGATGTGCAAAGTACCCAAACTTGGCCCCTGCAGGCCAGCTGTTGGGGTCGTCACAGTCTGGACTCTTTATCTCTAGACTGCTCTTCACACCCACCCTCCCCCGAGGTGCCCAGCGTGGATGTCACTGAGTCCGGACCCAGGACACAGCTCCTCAGCCACCCCCGGGGGAGGAGGAGGGAGAAAGCCTTACCTGCAACCAGCTCAGCAGGAGGACTGCTCAGCGCAGTAGGGCAGGCACTTCCTAGGGGCACCAAGCTTCCACATACACATGCTGGGGTACACCCAAAGACCCCATACACAGGAGAGAAAACAGACAGGCGGAGGTCAGGAGAGAACAAGTTTATACACTTCCACATCAGGCCAGAGTCCACCGGGGCCGCAGGCGCCTGGCAATTCAATTCATTTACATGTGTCTGACCCAGCACCTGCGTGCCTCAGGGCCTGAGCAGGTGCCTGTGCAGGTCACACCTCAAAATAATGCTTTATTAAAGGACAGATTAATATGCAGCTTTGGAAGGGAGATTTTTACAAATGTCAAGAACTAATCAGGCATCCATATAAATCCATATAAACCTTTCCAGACCCCAAGAGGCCTGCGAAGCGGGACAAAGTGCTCTTTACACAGGAGTTGGCAGTATGTTCAAGTATCGGGTGTGTGGGGCATTGGTCCACGGGCGCTGCCGGCTGCTCAGGAGGCGCCCAGCGGGCTTGCAGACAGCGGCCCCTCGCTGGTGTCCATCCCCACGGTGCCTTCGGCTCCAGATGTGGCTTCGCACAGGTCCTGGGCCTCTGGAGAAGAGAGAGGCTGCTGCGTCCACGGGCTCCCTGCCCTGTCGATCCTGGCACCGTGTTGCCCTGGCTCGTACCACATGCAGAGCCCCACCCCTTCTCTCCTTGAGCTTGCTCTGCTCAGCCATGCTTGTTGTGAGGACTTCCCTCTTCCTGGATCACCTTGCCCAGAAACCTGCCCAAATCTTTTTTGGCACTACTAGGGATAGAACTCAGGGATATGGCACTGAACTATATCCCCAGCCCTTTTAAAATTTTTTGTTTTGAGACAGGGTCTCCTTGAATCACTAAGTTGCCCAGGCAGGGCTCAAACCTGCAATCCTCCTGCCTCAGCCTCCCAGAGCACTGGAACAACTGTGCACCATCACATCCAGCCCCTCCTAGGTACTTTAACTTGATCTCTGTGATGTGCACACTGAAACCACAGCATGCAGGTGCTTGAAACTCCTCTCATTCCCAGTACCTGGGATGTCCATTATCATACAGTCGCCATCATCTTCCTCTTCCTCTTCTGTGTCCCCCTGGAAGCCATCCATGTCCCCAACTCCAATCTGCACGGAAAGGGACAGAGACCATCAGCAGGGAAGAGGGAGCAACCCCTAGCTGCTGGCCTCTGTCCTGTGACTCCTCCTTGTGCTGGACAGCCCTGAGCAACTGATCTGGGGGCAAACTGCACACCTGAGAGGTACACCAGGGAACCGAAGGCCAGAGGAAAGCCCTGGGTCCTCTGCAATGCACTAAACTCCTATCTCCGAAAGCCGCTACTATATTTATCTACCTCATCACAGAAGTAATTTGTGAATTACTTATGAACTAAAAAAAAAAAATTCTGGGTTCCTGGTTTGGCTTGAAAGCGAAATTGAGCCAGGGGTGGTGGTGCATGACTCATGCCAGCACTCTGGGAGGCTGAGGCAGGAGGACGGCAAGTTGGGAGCCCCTTTGGGCAACCTGGCAACTTAATATTGTTTCAAAGTGAAAAAAGTTAAAAAGGGCTGAAGATGTAGGTCAATATGGAGGTCCTGGGTTCAATGCCAGGTACCCCTCCTTCTGGGGGCTGTTGCCAAAACACACTTTCTCTGAACCTATCCATTTCAATACACAGCTGAGCACTCAGCGGGGCAGGGTGTGTTTGCGGCCATCACCCAGCCCCTCAGGCTGCTCTGCCTGGCCGGGCCCTGTCTCGGAAGCCCAAGGGATCCTGCCAAGGCAGCGGGAGAAAGAGGTCCACAGGCTTCTCCCAACCTGAGCGAGGACAATGGCAAGCACTTGCCTTGCATGTGTGACATTCGGGGTTCAATCCCCAGCACTGTAAAACAAAACCCCCAAATCTGCTTTCTGCTTGCCTAGAAATGGGGCAACAGGCAACGGCAGGGGCAGTTTGCACGCTGGTTCCTTGCCCTCCTGGGGCGCAGAGCCACTGAGTCCTGGCCCGAATGCTACACCAGGTTCCTGTGTACAAAGACGACCAGCGCCAAGGGCAGCGCTGGTGCCGAGGCTCCCAGGCTGCGAGCTTCCAGCCCTGCCGCCGCAGGGGCCTGTGTGCAGGGGGCAGGTCCATTTCCTCAGAGCGGCTCTGCCTGCCTCCCCCTGCAGGGGCAGTAGGTGTGCATGGGGGAGGTTTTCCCTAACCTCAAACACCGAACCCTCCTCCAGTGCCACAGACTGCACGCATGCCGTCACGGGGACCGGGCAGCACTCAGTCCCTCTGCTCAGAGCCACCAGCTGCTGTGGCTTGGCATCGACTGCCACTACCGCCAGGGCCAGAGGCGGGGGGAGAGGGGATGGAAACCCCAGCTGTCCTCCTGTCCACTTCTTGCGCTTGAGGTGGGGGCCTCGCTAAGTCGAGTGTCATGGCTTATATCTGCTCGTCTCCCCAAGACCTCATGTGCTCGGATCTGGGCCTGTGGGAGGGGACTGGGTTATGGGGTGCCTCCAAGGGCTTGGTGTTGGCAGTTGGCTCGGTGGAAGAGGTGGTCACTGGGGTGTATGCTGGAAGGGTCTAATTTTGGCACCTGGCTTCTAGCTTCTTTCTGCTTCCTGGCCGCCAGGGGGCGAGCAATTTTCCGTCACAGCAGCCCTTTCCTGAGCTGCATCTGCCCTGGAACTAGCTCACTATGGACTGAGCCAAATAAACCTAAAATAGGTGAGTCAAAATAAACTTCTCCTCCTTTAAACCGTGGGTGTCTGGGCACCGAGCCCCAGCAACAGGAAAGTGACTGAGACACGCAAGCTGTCCTTGAACTCAAGCTAACCTCCTGCCTTAGCCTCCGGTGTAGCTTGGGTAACAGGCACACACCACCATGTCTGCTTCCTCACATTTCGGTCTTGGGCTGTTTGGCTGGTGTGGCAAATGCAGTCTATTTAAAAACACTTAAATAAAAGCAGGGCCGGCTGGGAGTGGTGGTGCACACCTATAATCCCAGTACTCAGGAGGCTGAGGCAGGTGGATCACGGTTGAGTTCAAGGCCTGCCTGGGCTACAAAGTGAGCTGAACCCTAGCCTGAGCTGCATAGTGAAACCCTGTCTCAAAAAGGAAAAAAAAAAAAAAAAAAGCAAGGCCAAGGAGCTGGGGCGTCCTCAGGCCAGACCTGCAGCCCTTGCCTGCCGCAGCCACCCCCTAGGTCATTAATGCCTGAGGACTGAACACTGGATTCTCCAGCACTGAATGAGAACTTAGAAAACCGGAAAACAGAAAAAGCTCAGCACAATCAAACAGCTGTATGTGCACCATTTCCACTCAGGCAGCAGCCTCAGCTCCCCGACAGGGTGAGACCACGCCGAATGCCCAGCAGGTGCCCCAGCTGCTGTGCCCATCTGCATGGCTCTGCCACACCTGTAAGTCTATGTGCCACCCTGTGAAACACACCGGGGGCTGGCGAGTCCTCATCTCCCCAGAGGCTGGCAGCTACCAAGGGCAGTCAGTGGTCAGAAGCCAGCCCAGAGAGGCAGAGAGGGCCGGGGAGCGTGGGCACAGGGGATGCACTGCCCGGCACACCAGCCCAAGGGGGATCTGTGACCCTGCGCAGAGGATTTCCAAGGGGTCTTCAGGGACAAACACAGGGCCTCTCTCATCCACTGGGTGCCTGGTCAGCAGCTCTGGGTCAGCATCCAGCACACACTGGGCTCCTGCCTAGACCAGTGCCACTAAACTTCAGAGAGGTCCTTGCTGCAGAAAGGGAGTAGAAGGCACGCTGACCACATGTGGCTACAGTCACCAACCACCCTTAGCGAAGCTCAGCCTGGCTTGTGTGGCTGAAGCTCCTCACTGCCATGGGACCATCCACGTGCAGCCCTCGAGGCCCACGTCACTGCCCTCAGGCGGGGGAGCGAGACCAGGCACGGTGACCAGGGTGGCACCAAGGAGCCGCCCAGCTGCAGAGGCTTGCAGGGCAAGGCCCCTCCCTGTGAGACGGTGAGGCACACACGCGTCGTTACTTGTTTGTCCAAAGCCACAGTGTTCAATACTAAGGCAGAGACCTAATGTCAACTGACTGGGGGACGACGTGCAGTTGCCGAGGTCCAGCTGTCACAGACACACTCTGCTGGGACACAAGCCTACAGCGGCTCTACTTTCCCACCCACCAGCACTGCTCCAGGGGGCTCACCTGCCCCTCATGCCTCCTCTTCTTCATGAACTGCGTGATGCACATGCTGCCCGCCGACTTCCGCTTCAGCGACACGGGGGTCCCCTGGCTGGGTGGCGTGGCAGGGACGCCGCCACTGTCCTCTCTGGGGGCCGAGGGCACCATGGTGACGTAGCTCCACTGGCAGGGCACGGGCAGGTGCTCCTGGTGGAAGTTGCGCAGCACCTGCGGGTGGACGTACCAGCACATCCTGAAGTCGGGTCGCTTCTCGTACACCGAGTTCTCGGAGATGATGCGCTTGAGCCTGGCCTTGGAGGGCACGGCGGCGTCCTCGGTGGGCGTGTGTGGGCATGGGGTGGTGGGGCTTGGGGGATTGCTAGCTTCCCCGATGCTCAGCAGGCCCCGGCGGCAGTGCTCCTGGAACTCGCGGATGATCGCCTTGCTCCCGTTCACATTGCCGTGCAGCAGGGGCAGCAGCTGGGCCAAGACTGGTGGGACAGGGGGCACAGTTGGGCCTGAGACATGGAGTGCAGATCCCTGGGGGCCACAACCCTCTACAAGGTTCAGCTACAACCAGCTTCGGGGAAGGGCGAAGGGTGAACTTGGACAGCACTGCAGCACGCGTGGGCTCCAGACGCAATGCTGCAACCCCGTGGCAGGTGAGGCCGGCCCGGGTCAGATGGGTCCACACGGCCAACCTTTCTGAGTGGCCATCTCCCCTTGGTCCCCACAGTACTGGGGATGGAAGCCATGGACTTTGCACGAGCTACCTCCCCAGCCCTCTTGAGATTGGGTCTGGCCAATTTGCTCATCCTGGGAGTACTCTGTGCTGTGTCCTGGTGGTGATTAAAATGACCAGTGAAGACAGGGGATGCAGCCAGTGCTATGTAGAACAGCTGCTCAGCATTCACGAGGCCGCGGGTTCCATCCCCAGCACAAAAAGACTTCCCAGGCCTGAAGCTGAGGGGCCCCATGCCTGCCCCCACTCACTCTGCTGGTCCCTCTTTTCCCGCTTGGAGGCCTTGGGCGCCGGCTCGTCCTCGGAGGGTGCCGGCTCCAGCAAGCAGGCTGCGAACTGCTGCAGCACCTTGAGGTCGGCGGCTGAGCAGCCTGCACCGTCAGCCCACACGCAGCCGATCTTCACCGGCTGGAGCACTCGGAACCGCTTCCCCTTGGCCAGGAACTCATCCCACTCCTTGGCCTTGAGCTTCTGGCGCACCTTGTGCTTCTCTGGGTCAGCGCACTCCTTGTGGGTGAGAAAAGGAAGATTGTTTAGGGTCCCCGCTCCTTTCAGCTGGGGCTGAAGATGCCATCCCTTCTCAGCCCCGGGTGGGAATGCGGCAGGTGGAGCACTCCCAGGCAGAAGGACTGGTGAGTCAGATACTCTCAGGACCTCGCGCTGCACCTCTTCCTGCCATTTTTAATCTCCTGGCCTGTGGTCAAATCAATGCAACATCATGCGCCTTGCCCACACGGCCCTCTGCCCAACAGGTGTGCCAGGCCAAGCCTGCTCTACACTGGAACTGAGGGAGCACCACACCAGGGCACAGCTTTGCCTCCGCAGTCAGAGACAAAGGGACACACATACACCTTCGTGTCTGAGACGGTCCTGCACCTCAGACCGACAAACTACGGGCCCCCACCCAGAGCTGCTGTCCGGCCAGGTCCTGCACATGTACCTGGAGTCTCCTACACAGCCACATCCGATGGCCACACCAAGACAGACACAAGGTCAGGGTCAGCCATGGCCATAAATAACCTTCAGCCTAGGGACACTGTCCATGTCACAGTGGGGAGTGAGGTATGCAGACCGAACAGTCACTGGCCCAGGTCATGAGCCACCAAGCACTGGCCTCCCTACTAAACTCTTTTACACTATGTACCCACCCATTTTATGTTTAAAGCAGGGTCCTTTTTTTTGAGACATGGCGTTACCTACCATGTAGCCCAGGCTGTCCTAGAACTCAAGAGATCCTCCTGCCTCAGCCCCACCAGTGCTGGGGTTACAGGCACCTGGCTGAGATAAGGTCTTGCTAAATTGCCCAGGCTAAGCTGGAACTTGCTACCCTCCTGCCTCAACCTCCTAGAATGTTGGACAACAAGTATAGTACACCACTCTGGTTCCCAGCTGAGCTTTTTCTGAGCCAGTCCCCACCTCCTCACCTCAGTTACGCCTTCATCCTCAGACAGGTACCCATGGGGCACAAAAAAGCCATCGTCCTCATCTTCATCATCCACTTCGTCATCATCATCCTAGGAGGAAAGAATAACTATCATATGCAGGGACAGAGCATGAGCTTCATTTAAAAAACACAAATGAGCATTGTGAGTGCAGCTCAGACAATCCCAGCTCATGGGGGGCCTGGATTCCAACGCCAGCACCACACACAAGAGAGCTACTGTGCAGACATCCAGGGGGATTCCTACGGCATCAAGGGTCAGGGGAATCACTCTGGTCGTAGTGGGTGGGGGAGACAGAGGAGGCTGCAGCTGGCTCCTTGCACACTGCCAGGGAGGGGTTCTGAGGAAAGCCTCCAGTGTGAGTCTGGCCTGGGGCTATCACAGTCTCTGGCTGAGGGTTTACACCATTTATTCTGGCCGCCCTTACCCCTTCGCTGTGGGACAGTGACTCCCCAGGCTCCTCCTCTTCCCACTCTTCGTCACTGTCCACCTCATAGTCAAGGAGCTTCTGCAGGGAGACATGGGGCGTCACTACTGCTGTGGGCAGTGGAGGCACACAGGGCAGGCACAGAAGCCAGCGTGAGTATGGAATCCTCATGCTGAGGCCACAGGGACAGCCCGCTGGAGGTCGGGCACACGCGGTGTTCACCTTGTCCTGGGCCCAGGGGTCCCGAGGGCGGATGACTGCTGTCCTCTTATTCCACGTCCCCCAGTACGCAGGCCGGTGATTCTCGGAGAACTGCAGGAGCTTCATGCGGCCGAACTTCCTTCTTTCGGGCACGTCGTCACCCTTGCTGGTCCCCACAATCACCACATCCCTGAACAGCCAGATGGCACTCAAGACACGTCCCACAGCCACTCACATCCCAACCCCACATGCACACTCTGGGGCAGCTCAGGAGGCCTCCATGGCCATTCTAACAGGATGATGACCACTGACCAGCAGCCCTGCCTGTCCCCAGAGCAAGGCGAGGAGCCACCCTAGAACCAGGCTGCTGGCACCCAGGGGTGCTGCAGTCTATGCAACCCAGCAAAAGTAAGATGTGCTGCTCTACAGGGAACGGGGTTCCTCCTGGGGGACTGTGAAGACAGGATTTGGGGGCTCACGCTGGCAGGATGGAAGGAGGCCTGAGGCCTAGGAGATGAGGGGACAAGTGCCACCAGCCAGCAGCAGGAGGCCAGCCCTATTACTCCGCCCTGGTCCCTCGGGCTGAGTGTGATTCCGACCTAACCTGTTGATAGTGTCTGTGTCCTGACTGCAGGTCTCAGTGGGCCCAGACCTGAGCGGCTGGCGGCCTTTGAGGTCCTTCAGGAAGGAGAAATCTCCGCTCTGCTGCTGGAGGAGCTGGTCTAATCGATCACAGAGGTCCTGGTCCAAGGCGGCCCGACACCGAGGGGCCAAGACCATGCGCTCTTTAATCTCGAAGGGGGCAAACTTCCCACAGGAGCCGGCCAGGGTCTGAAACAGAGAGGCCCCGTGAGACAGAGGGCAGCAAATCAGACCCCACCTTTCCAGTGGAGAGGACATGCACGCAACATTCACAGGCGAGTGTGAGGGCTTAGGTGATCAGGCTGAGAGAGTGCTCAGAAGCTGGATTCGGCACGAGTCCATCTGCGCCCAATTCTTGAAAGACACAACAACAGGGGCATCGGGTGCGTGGGTTGGGTGGGAGTTTTTTGGGAGGACGGAAGCTTCCAGATCTTGATTATGTGGCCTGCTAACATCTGCCAAAACTATGGCAAGTCCTGGAAAGGGCGAATTTTATTGTATGCAAATCACCCCTCAACAAACCTGTATGGATACGTGAAGGACAAAAGGACAGATGGGTGACAAGACCCAAGACACAGAGATGGATGTGCCTACAACCCTCAGCTCCTCCCACACAGCAGCTCCTGCCCAGGGTAGGAAGCAGACCCAAGGGGAGTGACCGGCATACCAGGAGCTATAACAGGAAAATACAAAATGTAGGGCCAGGGATATACCTCAGCGGCATAAGTGCCTGCCTGGCAAGCACAAGGTCCTGAGTTTGATTTCTGGTACAAAAAAAAAAAAAAAGAAAGAAAAAGACAAAGACAAAGAAAAATATATAAAATGTTTACGGCACAGGCACATTTTCAATACTGTGGCCTGGCAGGATCCTGAAACACCACGGTAACCTTCTCAGCCTCGACGCATCACTGGTTCTGACAAATCCAATCCCTGCTCCCTGATCTCCCTCATGCCAATGCCTATGGATTCTGACGATGGCGGGTCAGGAGGAGGAGTAGGAGGGAGGAGGGGGCCATCTATGAGGCTCACACAGGAGACCAGCTCTGACCTCAGGAGGAAAGCACCAGCGCTAGCAGCTCCCCACAGTGGCAGAACACAGGAGCTCATGGGCAGTGTTAAAATCCCAGTGCCAACCGGGCATGGTGGCGCGCAGCTATAATCCCTACACTTGGGAGGGTAAGACAAATGGATCCCTGAGAGTTCAAGGACAGCCTTCGCTACACAGTAAGTTCCAAGTCAGCCTGAACTACACAGCGAGACCCTGTGTCAACACCGCCCCCAAACAAAAAACAAAAAACCCCACAAAACACAAACCACCAACAAAACAAAACAAAACAAAACACCCCACAACAAAACACCCCACCAAACCCTGGTGCCAACAGCAAAGCCAGCTGGGCTTCAGGACACTGGAAAGCTCCCCAGTGATTCCCACAGCAGCTAAGGCCGAGGTGGGCAGACGTCCTCACGGAAGAGGGCTGGGAACCTCTGCTGCCGCGTGGGAGAAACGGGAAGGCCAGACTCCAGACCTCATGTGAACACTAGGCGTCCCAGCTACGCTAAGGACCCGGATGTAAGAAGCAAAGACTGAGGTTAAACAAATAAAAAGGGGACGGGGATGCAGCACAGTGGAGGCCACTTGCCTAGCATGCGCAGGTCCTGGGTTTCACCCCCAGCACTAGCAAAAACAAAACAAACAGAAGTAACACCACTGGGTTAAAAATAAGGATTACAAAATAAATTAGGAGAATGTATTTACAACCACAGAACATAAGGCTTTACAACCAAAAGGCAACTGCCCTAACAGAGCAAAAATGATAATGCTAAAACAAAAAAGTGCCAGGCATGGTGGCACATGCCTGTAATCCTGGCTACTCAGGAGGCTGAGACAAGAAGATGGCAAATTGGAGCCTAGCCCGGAAAAAATATGGACTTAGAGACAATGCGTCAAAATAAAAAGGGCTGGGGATATAGGTCAGTACAAAGGCCCTGGGTTCAACGCCCAGCACCACAAAACAACAGCAAAAACCACACAAAGCCCCCCAGACTGAAGTGGATCTCTAGGCGCCATGACAAGAACAGGAGATGCAGCTAAGCTAAGCAGTGAGAACTCCCCTCCTGTTCTTTGCTTGGCTTCGCCCGCAGCACATTCTTGGCACCAGCTGAGCTCCATGAGGGACCTGCCAGCCTGTCGGGTCATCTGTGCAGAGGGATGGACCCAGTGGTCCCTGCCCACAGGCGGATAGGGCCTCTAGAGACAGGACGGGAGGCTGGGTCTCCACGTGCAGATGTTGGCCCAATGGCCTAAACTGCCAGGTGGTGGCACAAGCCCAGGAAAGTAGCACTTCATACCACTGTGTTGCGGCTGAGCCTGGGTATGGTGGACATCTGCTTCCCAGGTAAGGACCGAGCTGTGTGTGTATGTATCCCTGCTGCACTAGGGTTTCACACTGAGCTCTACCCCTAGACCTTCTTTTAAAATTTCACTTTGAGACAGGGTCTCACAAAGTCACCCAGGCTGGACTTCAACTTGCAATCCTCCTGCCTCAGCCTCCCAGAGTGGAAAGATGACAAGCGTGTGTCGTCTCAATGACATGTGGCTAGACTATTTTCTAACACCCATAACAAAGCTGTTCATCGAGCAACTTTTGAAAACTTGGCACTGTTATCATACATGCCTTTTGGGACAAAGCAAGTGACCAGATATTGAACCTCCAGACTTTTCCAGAAATAAAAGTGCCCAGGGTTTCCAGAAGCCCTGTCATAATGAAAGGGAGGGTGGCTAGTCAGAAAGTACCCTCAGGAGGGCTGGGGATTTAGCTCAGCAGCACAGCACCTGCCTGGCAAGCACAGGGTTGTGAGTTTGATTCCCGGTACCGGAAAAAACCAAAACAAACAAACAAAAAAGAGAGAAGATAACCTTAGGTTCTTAAAAACAGAAAAGCCTCAGAGCCTAAGTGAGAAGAGAGGGAAAGGAAGCTGCTGCTCACCTTGGGGGCCTGTGGGGTCTTTGGCTTCTGGAAGAACCTGGTGATTTCGGCTTTCTCTGCCTTAATGCGCTGCAAGGGGAGAGGAGAGGGAGTGGGAGGAAAAACGTGGGTTGAGACCTCCGGAAGAAACGCCCAAGCACCTCCCCGACGAAGGCACCATTCAGACATCAGTTCTGCACCCACCGACCCAGACTCAGAGGCCACAGCTGTCTTTGCAGGCAGAGGCATCAGGGTGCGAAGCAAGCACATGTATGCCAGAGCAGCACTGAGACGCGTTAATGGCTCACGGTCCCCACAGATCCCCAAGGCAGGACACAGGACAGCAACACAGGCAAAGATGCCATTTGCTACCTGGCCTGCCCGGCAGGGCTGGGAGCAGGGCAGAGAGTGCACGCTACCTTCTCTTCCTCCCGTAACCGTTTCTCCTCCTCCTTTTTCCTCTTCTCCTCCAGTTTAGCCCTGCAAGACAGCGAATCTTGTGTGAGCTAACCTCCTCCTTGGGTTGCAGCAGTGCCAGGAGCATGCAGCTATTGTGTCCAATAGTTTGTTTATTTGTTTATTTATTGTCTTTTTGAGACAGGGTCTTGCTCTGCAGTTCAGGCTGGCCTTGAGCTCACTTTATAGTCGAGGCTGGTCTTGAACTCGCAGTGATCCTCCTGCTTCAGCCTCCTGAGTGCTGGTTATAGGGGTGCGCCACCACACCCGGCCAGTAGTTTATTCTGCAGGCAGTGGTAATAAATTATTATGAATGTCTACTCTGGGGCTGTGACATAGATATTCACTAAGAAAAATGAAAAATACTCAATGCACTCAAGTGTAGGTGCCACTTGCCTGTCATCCCAGCACTCTGGGAGGCTGAGCAGGAGGATCATGAGTCCAAGCCCGGCCTAGGCAACTTAATGAGTAAGGCCCGGCCTCAAAATAAACAATAAAAGGACTGGAGATGTAGCTCTATGCAAAGGCCTGGGCTCAATACCCAGTACCAAAAAACAATGGAATAAGCTCTCAGTATAAATTCTGAAACCTGAAAAATAAATCTCATCAGCCAGCCAGTAATCAGTAGAGACGCAAACAAGAAAGCAGAAGGGAGTGAGTGAGAAGCAGGGTCCTGACAGACAGACAGCACCAGAGCCAGGCCTGGTGTCCTGCTCCTCCCACGCGGGGACTCCGCTCATCCCCGGCGAGAAACACGAGAACCAGCGAGCGGGGAACTGTTGTTCTGCCCTCTGAATGGGGCGGCATGGGACCAGTGGAGGGAGGCTGAGGCCAGGGCCGGCGGTGCCCAGCACCCACACACTCACTCCAGGGCCTCCTGCCTCTCCTTGCGCCGCTCTTCCTTGAGCCGCTGCTTCTCTGCCTTCTCTTTCTCATCCTTCTCCCGCTTCTTGCGCCTCTCCTTCTCCTTCAGCTCCTTCTCCTCCTCCTTCCTCTTCCGCGCCTCCTCCCTGGCACGCCGGGCTTCCTCCTTCAGCTTCTCCTTCTCCTCCCGCAGTTGCTCTCTATCCTAGGAGACGAAGTGACAGCTGAGATGGTGCCACCAGTGTGACTCCCCAGAGCCGCACCCCAGCCTTTGGGCCAGAAGCAACAGCAGAGATCCCAGTGCAGTAGAAGCCCTGGGGTCCATGCCCTTGGGCAGAATCTTTTGCAAACAGAAGGGAACCAAGAGATGGGGGGCCGGGGACAGGGCTTAGGGCGAAGGCCCTGGGCTCAACCACCAGCACCACTAACACAAACAAAACCAAATTCCCAGTCTGCCCTGATGGAGCTCAGCTCAGTCGAACAAAGCCACTGGGCCATGCTGAGAGATGGAGAGCTTCTTGCCAGGAACCCTGTGTATTACCATGGACACGGGAGCCCCAAGGGTGATGGACAGCACGGGTGCGCAAGACCACTGCAGAACTGCAGGTGGGAAGAGCTGTTCTCAGCACTAGGGAAGGAACCGAGGCCCTGAAAATCACAGGTATGGCAGATCTCCTCAGCCACACGGTGCTCTCTTTCCCACGGCACCAGCCCCAAGCGTTCTAAGACAAGGGAAGTTGGGTCTGGGCTACACTCAGCCGTGTAGCAAGCAGCCCTGGGCTCCAGCTCCACAACACGCACACAAAAAACACAACAAAATAAGAAACCACTCACAATCTGACCCTCAAAATCCGAGTGTGACTCTGAGGAGGGTCGGGAAACACTAGAGAAACAGCCTGGGCATCCTTTCCAGGAGCGGCAGGGGCTGGGGCCGCCCAGTGGCCTTCTCTGGGGTTTGCTGCACTAAGCATGTGCTGGGCGTGGGCACATTCCTGCAGTCTCAGCACTCCTGGGAGCTATGGCAGAAAGACTGCAAGTTCAAGCCCAGGCTAGGAAACTTAGCAAGACCCTTACGTATTACTTAAAAAAAGGTATGGGGATAAAACCTAGGGCCTTACACATGCTAGACAAGCACTCACCACTGAGCCCCACCCCAGCACTTTCAAAGGCAATTGTAAGCTATAGGATACCCAACCATAAAGCTAGGAGCAATACTTTTCTTCTGTTTTTGGTTTTTCTTTTTGGTTTTTTTTTGTTTTTTTTGTCCGGTACCGGGAACCGAACTCACGACCTTGCGCTTGCCAGGCAGGCGCTTTGCTGCTGAGCTAAATCCCCAGCCCCTGTTTTTGTTTTTGAGACAGGGTCTTGCTGTGTAGTTTACGCTAGCCTCGAACTTTTGGTGATCCTCCTGCCTCAGCCTCTCAAGTGTTGGGATTACAGCAGTACACCAATACTATTACTACTGCTAATAAAAGCTAAGAAGCAGCTGGGTGTAGTGGCACATGCTTATTATCCTAGCTATTTGGGAGGCTGAGGCAGAAGGATCCCAAATTCATATCCAGCCTGGGCAACTTAGTGAAACCCTGTCTCAAAATAAAAAAAGAGGGAGCTGGGGATACAGCTCAGTTTGAAGGCCTTGGGTTCAATCCATAGTACAAAGCAAAAACAAGGTTTAGAAGGGTCGAAAAGCCAGGCCTGGTGGTGCACACCTGTAATCCCAGTACTCAGGAGGTTGAGGCAGGCAGATCACTATGTATTTGAGGCCAATGTGGGCTACAAAGTGAGTTGAAGGGCAGCCTAAGCAGCATAGCAAGATCTGTCTCAGAAAACAAAACAGAGAAGAGAAGAGAAGAGAAGAGAAGAGAAGAGAAGAGAAGAGAAGAGAAGAGAAGAGAAAAGAAAAGAGCAGGGCAGGGCAGGGCAGGGCAGGGCAGGGCAGCCAGGGATGCAGCTCAGTGGCACAGTGTCTGCCTGGCAAGCGCAAGGGCCTGAGTTCAATTCTCGGTACCAAAAAAAATAAAAAAATAAAAAAAAATAAAAAGGGTTGAGAACTGGACACTGAAATCTTTTTTGTTGTTGTTTTTTTTGGGGGGGGGTTGTCTTTTTTTTTGAGACAGGGTCTCATTCTGCAGTTCAGGCTGGCCTTGAGCTCACTCTGTAGCCCAGGCTGGTCTCGAACTCGCAACGATCCTTCTGCCTCTGCCTCCCAAGTGCTGGGATTACAGGTGTGTGCCACCACGCCTGGCTGGACACTGAAATCTTAAAACCACATTTCACAAAGCTAAACTGATGAAATCCACAAGCTGTAGAGCCTATTTCCGTAATTGAAGCAAAATACAAACTGGTGGCTGGGACAGCAGGGCAAGGGACGTGGGACTGGTTCAACCCACTCCTCACTGCCCAAGGCCCCAGCAGAGTCCCGTTCCTTTTCTTTTTTTTTTTGGTATCGGGAATTGACCTCAGGACCTTGCACTTGCCAGGCAGGTGCTGTGCCTGATTCTACTGTAGGGAAAACATCTTACTCTTTGCAGTTTCAGCTTGCTCTTCTCTGTAGAACCTTTGACACACTTCTTGGTAATCTGAAATGAAAGATAATTACTTCTAAATATGGATTGTTTCAATCACTTTTCCCCTGGGAACATCATGATGGGGTCCCTAGGGAGAGGGAAGAAAGGATTAAGAGGCCACCACTATTAATGTCTTTAGGGGGGGCAGTACTGGGGGTTGAACCCAGGAACTCTGTACTGAGCTGCATCCTCTGCCCCTTTTATTTTTTATTCTAAGACAAGGCCTCACTAAATTGCAGAGGCTTGGCTCCAACTTGTGTTCTTCCTGCCTCAGCCTCCCAGGGTGCTGGGATCAGACATGCACCACCAGGTCCAGCTAAGAATGTCTTTGCAAGAACAAGCATCACAAGCCTTTCCCAGTGACCTGTTTTTGAAGCAGGCATGTCAGACCCTCACAGTGGGACCGCACACAGCAGTGAGTGCACATGCAAGTATCAGGAGCAGGGAAGCGGGGGGCTGGGCAGCAGGTAAAGGGCTGCTGGGAAACTGGGCAAACTCATGAAGTGGAGCCAGCGTAACAGGATGCAGTGGGATCTGTGCCAGATGAGGCCGGCCCCGCCTGTCTGAAGGGGAGAGGGCTCCAGTAGGACTGAGGGTCCTGCTATTTCTAGAAGGGGCTGACACTGGGAATTTTCACTTTTTAGGTACTGTCTAAAATTTCACACTGCGGGCTGGGGATTTAGCTCAGTGGCAAAGCGCCTGCCTGGCAAGCACAAGGTCGTGAGTTCGGTTCCCGGTACCGGAGAAAAACCAGAAAAACCAAAAAAAAAAAAAAAAACTAAAATTTCACACTGCGTACATCAGTACGTGTGTGGGCTTGATTTTGGGGGGCTTCTGCTTGCTACTCTCTCCCTAGTGCAACTACGTTTTTCTCCTTTTTGTGGTACTGGGGATGGAACCCAGGGCCTTTGCACTGAGCCCTTTTCTTTATTTTTTATTTTGATATAGGGTTTCAAAATTGCCCAGATTGGACTTGAACTTGTGATCTTTCTTCCTCAGTTTCAGAGTGCTGGGGTTGGGCCAGGGATACAGCTCAGTGGCGCAGTGCCTGCCTGGCAAGCTCGAGGTAGTGAGTTTGATCCCTGGTACAAAAAAAAGGTGAGGGCAGTGAGGAGATAGCTCAGTACTATCAAAAAAAAAAAAAAAAAAGCTGGGATTACAGGCACGTGCCACTCAGATCAGACAGGGATATGAATAAGGAGTTCATGAGCCCAGGCACCAGCCAAATCAAAGGGGCAGAGAAGAATGGGGACAGAGGTTAAACCTGGCAAGAAAGAAATGTATGGGGTCCTGTTAGACTGGCAGAGGCAGCCAAAAAAGGTGGTCAAAGTTAGTTGCAGGCCAGGGATATAGCTTAGCGGCACAGTGCCTGCCTGCCTGGCAAACATGAGGTTGTGAGTTCCATTTCTGGTATATATATATATATAAAGGCTCAGTTGCAAAACCAGACATCAATATCCTTTGAAAGGGTCCCACAGGTCAACAAAACTGTGTTCCAGTGAATCTTTGCTTTAAGGGTGACCACTCACTGTTGGCAGGGGCCCTATCGCCAAGGGGGGGGCAGGGGGGAGGTCTGAGCCTGTCCTGGGCAAGGGATGACAGTAGCCTCGCCAACGTGAGGAAGAGGCCTCTGTCCTTCAGAATGTATTTCCCATGCCAAGCCAGCGCAACTCATCCCACACTGCACACCATGCGAGATTGGACAGAATAGAATGGTGGCCCGTCTGCGGGTCTAGCCAAGCTTAGGGTTAACAAGAACGGGCGACCTGGGCAACTACCACCTACTTTCAGACCAGTATCACCAAGGCTGTTCTAGCACTAACACACACACACACACACACACACACACACACACACACACACACACACACGGCCCTTCATGGTCTGATAAAATGTTATCTTCTTGAAGTAGGACTGAGTGTTTATAGAGCTTGCTCTCCAGTGGCGTGTAATCCTGGCACAGTGGCCACCTGGAGCTTGGCCAGAGCATGACCATCCGGCCAAGGCCGGACCCAGGCTCCCAGGAGGAAGCACTGCACAGATTCAGCCTCTTGCAGCAGGCAGGCCGAGCCTCCCTGTGTCCACGCATCCAAATCGCAGCACTCAGTCTGGGGGGAGCCTCTCTGGGCTGGGTGCTTCTGATTTTCTGAAAGGGCAGGAAGCAGCTGCTACAGGGGCGCTGAGCTTCCCAGAGAATGAACAGCGGGGAGACAAGGTAGAGGGGAAGAGAGAAAACCCCAAAGTGGCCCATCCACGTTGGAGTGCTCCATTTTGATGAGCCAGCCGAGGGGAGGCTGTCTGCGCACAGCAGCCCAAGGCTGTGCAGAGGAGCGTGTGACAACCATCACGTGGCCAACGCCAAGCATAGGAAAGACAGAAACCTGCGCCAGTGGGAATGACCGCTGCCACACTGTAAGAGTGTAATGGACCAGTGAAAGGGAGACGTGTCCCTCCACGCCAGCCCCAAGGGATGTATCTGAGGTGAGGAGACAGAAGGATGGTGTGAATTAAAGGTGCTCTCTCACACGCTGAGGACATGGACAACATAAGACGCAGCCTCAGGGGAGACCAAGGAGGAAGCTGCTGGAAGACTACCATATTTAAAAGCAAAAGATAAAATGGGAGAATACTTGTTTACAGCGGCCCCCTGGGGCCCCAGTGGATACCAAAACCATTGAACGATGGAGTCCCTTAAATAAAATGCCCTAGCACGTGCATAGAACCCACACACATCCCCCCCGGGGACTTCCCATCACTTCCTGTGGATACAGCATCAGTGTTTCCTCAGCGGTTACTGTACTATATTGTCTGCCAGGCTCAGTACCAGTGCAACTGTCTTTCTCATGTTTTTGGTTTTGATTTTCTATGGTACTAGGGATGGAACTTAGGACCTTCACATTGAGCTCCATCCCCAGCCCTTTATTTTGAGACAGGGTCTCACTAAGTCACTCAGTTGCCCAGGCTGGGGTCAAATTTGAGATCCTCATGCCTCAGCCTCCCAAAGTCCTGGCATTTCCAAGCACTTCTGACACATGGTTGGCCCAATCCACAGATGTGGAACCTGCAGAGATGGAGGGCTGACAGTAAATTCCAGGATATGAGAAATGTCCTTGCTACATGGGCTTATCTGGCATAGAGGCAAGGCAGATTCCAGCAGCACAACTGTATTCCAGCTCCAGCATTTATGCAATAATAATCTTACATCACCAAGAAAATAGGGTAAATTACAGACACACTTGAGGAATGCCCGAAGTGCTCAAATGTTAGTCAAAAACCCCTGGGATTATCCAAAAAGTCTGTTCCAAACTATTGTTTTTCAAAGTGAAAGTCCCCAGATCCCAGAGTACTTAAAAAATAACTGCCCCTCAGGCTGCCTGGGAAGGGAGAGGGCAGGATGTGTATTTCTAACAAGCTCCCATTTTCCTGTATTCAAATCAAAACAAAACAAAAGCCACAGAAGAGTCCTAATGATAATTCAGAAAATGGGGGCTGGGGATTTAGCTCAGCAGCACAGCGCCTGCCTGGCAAGCACGAGGTCATGAGTTTGATTCCTGGTACCAAAGGAAAAAAAAAAAGATAATTCAGGAAACCCTAACTGGGTGTCTCCTTGTACAAAGCAAAGGGTATAAGGCCACACTTCTTAGGTATCAGTGAAGTGTGATCCTGTAAGAAGTGACACGACAGAAGGGCTGAGCTGGAGGGAAAGTAGACAGCGAAAGTACTTCCCACGTGCCCCCCGCCAAGACAGGAAAAGGTTTTAGAGTTAGGTACCAACTGTGAAGTGGAAGAAACAAACCCATCAGGAAATTCAGTAGATGCCAGAGGCAGGAGAGCTGCACTCCTGCAATCTCAGCCCTGGGAGGCTGAGGCAAGAGGATCTCATATGAGCCCAGACTGGGCAACTGATGACTGAGGGAGACCCTCTCTCAAAAAGTAATAAAGGGCTGGGGATGTAACTCAGTGCCAAGTCCCTCTTTCAGCCCCCCACATCACAACACAAACAAAAGAAAAAGGAAAAGGAATTTAGTAGAGCGGGCTCTCAGGATCAGAGTACTGCATTTGCAAAATCACCTGAGAGCAGGTGGAAAGTATGGGGGGGGGTATCCGTGTTAAACAGATGTTTCCCCTTGTTCATTCTCTAAGCAACACAACACTAGCTAGCACATACACGCTGCTTTACACATTATGAGCTGCTCTAAAGTCCCCAGGAGGCTGTGCACAGGCTTTGTGCAGCCAACCCCATCTTATGTAAGGCACTTGGGCTTCCTGGAACAGTCGGCGGAGGATGTTGAAGGATACTGCTAGCTTAAAGGCACCGGGCAAAGTGGGCTGCGTCTCAGGGCTCTCTGGGCATCAGAACCCCCAGAGGTCTCCTGATAATCATTCCGCACCCCTCTCAGGCCTCTGGTGCCCGCTAACACCTCCACCCAAGAGATAGACCCAGACCCAGACCCAGGCCCAGGTGGGCAGCTGTGACTGTAGTCTCTGGCAGTTGAAGTCTTCACTGCTTACAGTGTAAATTACTTAAAAAGTCTCCAGCCCAATACTGCCTTTTAGTGTATCCTGAAACCTGGGGCACGGGTTCAGCGTGAGATCCGGCATCTTCAGCGCACATGTCTGTGCAGGAGTGTAGCTCAACAGTAGAGCACATGCCTAGCATGTGAGACAGCCTGGGTTCAATCCCCAGGTATGATTAAAAAAAAAAAAATCTCAGGGGCACATTTCCTTAATTTTGTACACTTGGTACACAGCCTCTGTTGTACTAAAAAAATGAAGGTTCTGGACAAAAGTAAAACTGCTTCACCACACACCTCAACTGTAATTTAGCTTCAGATGTAAAAAGCGAACTGAACGTAAACACGTCCATGCAATTCGTCACGTGACTACCTTGTTTCCCAAACTGCTGCAAAAGCCCAATTAAGGTCCAAGCTGTCACATGCACCCGGCTTTACTCCCCAAAGGGGTGTTTCAGTCAGCTTCACTTAAATATACAAGAAAAGAGGGTTTCCTTTTTCTTGCGGGTGCTGAGGGATGGGGACTGGGGATTAAATCCAGGGCCTCCTCAACCAGCTATATCCCCAGCCCTTTAAATTTTGACTCAATTTACTTGTTGTGATACTGCAGAACCCGGGGCCTTCTCACTGAACTACATCCCCAGACCTTTATATTTTTTGAAACAGGTTCTCACTGACTTGCCCAGGCTGGGCTCAGACTTGAGATCTCCTGTCTCAGAATCCCACAGTGCTAGGATTAGAATGACAGGTGTGTGCAACCATGCCCAGCTGTTTTTTATTTTTGTGACATGGTCTCACTACTTTGCTCCCTCTGGGCTAGAAATTGCAATTCTCCCTCAGACTCCCAGAATGCTGGAATTATAGGCATGGGCCACAACGCTGGGCTTTGCTTTTTTTTTTCCTCCACTACTGGGGATTGAACCCAGGACCTCAGGCTGTGCCAGTGTAACAGATACACAGATACACTGTATCAACTTGACAGGTTTAGAAGTTTAACTAAGTGACTCAGCAGGGGGCCAGGGCCCTCACTTTGTAAACATCCTGAGCCTGTGCAAGAGGGCAGGGAGATGGTGTGAGTGCTGTACCCACCTGGAGGAGGCCTAGCCTGCTTACAATATAAGGGAGGAAAAGAGGCTTGCTCTTTCCTCTTTTGTTCTTGCTGCTTTTGCTGCCTTGAACTGTTGCCCCTGTGCCATGCCACCCTGCCTTGGGGCCAACTGATTACGGACTGAACCCTCCACAAACTGTGAGCTAAACGAACCTTTCCTCCTTAATTTGAGTGTTGGGTATTTTGTTCCAGCAATGAGAGAAAAGTAACCAAGACACCAGGCAAGCACTCTGCTATTGAGCTACCTCACCAGCCCTCATCTTATTGGTCTCATTCAGTTTTCCAGGCTGGCCTTGAACTAGCAATCCTCCTGCCTGCCTCTGCCCTCAACCGAGTTCTATTCTTGACTTAGTTTAGGAACCTAAGTGGAAGCCAATTTTTTTCTTGCCTACAGTCCTCAGAAGGGGAAAGCTAGGACAAGAAGCCAGGACAAGCCATTTATAGGATATTAAAAAAAAAAAAATCACCATTATAAAATCAATAGCTTTACAATAAGGCACCAGTTGAGAAAAATATCAGGAAAACAACTCCATCCACAATACAAGAAAACAAAACATCTAACAATCAATCTATCCAAAGAGGTGATAGAAGTCTACAGTGAAAATTTCAGAACACTGAAGAAATAAACTGAGGACACCAGAGTATGGAAAACCTCCTATGTTCATGGGCTGGCAGACTCTTACTGAGAACAGCCTACAAATTGAATCCCCATCAAAATACCAATGATGTGCTTCACAGTACTAGAAAAAGACAACCCCAAAATGCAGAAACACAGAAGGTCCTGAATAGCCAAGCCAATCCTAAGCAAAAAGAGCAAGGCTAAAGCCCAGCATGAAGGTGCATGCCTGAAATCCCACCACTTGAGAGGCTGAAGCATGAGAATCATTGCAAATTAAAGGCCAGCCATACACAGCGAGACAGTCTCAAACAAACAAACAAACAAACAAACAACCAGGGGCGGGGGATATAGCTCAGTGGCACAGTGTCTGCCTGGCAAGGGTAAGATCCTGAGTTTGATTCCCGGTACAAAAACAAAACAAAACAAAACGGTACCCAAAAAACAAAACAAAAAACAAACTAACCAAATAAATAAATAAATAAATGAGGGGCTGGGGATTTAGCTCAGCGGCATAGCGCCTGTCCGGCAAGCGCAAGGTCATGAGTTTGATTCCCAGTACCGGAAAAAAAAACAAACAAACCAACAAACCAACAAACAAACAAACAATAAATAAATAAATAAATGGCTTGAGATATAACTCAGTGCAGAAACCCTGGGTTCAATCCCAGTAACAAAGAGCACCTGCCTGGCAAGCGCAAGGTCGTGAGTTCGGTCCCCAGTACCGGAGAAAAACAAACAAAAAATAATAATAATAATCCCAGTAACATACACACAGAAACACTCAAAGAGGATCAAGGCTGAGGCATCAAAACACCCAATTTCAAATTATACTACCAAAGGGGGTAAAAAAATACACTACAATTGGCACAAAAACAGTCACATGGAACAATGGAACAGAGGATACACAAACAAATCCATTTAAATACAGCTACCTGATTCTGGACAAAGAAACCAAAAATAAACACTAGAGGAAAAACAGCCTCTTTAACAAATGATGCCAGGAAAACAATATTCACTTGTAGAAGACCAAAACTACAGCCCTATCTCTCAACCTGTTTAAAAAAAAAAAAAAAA
>NW_004955495.1:4490179-4495315 GCF_000276665.1 Chinchilla lanigera
TATGGAAACCAGTGTGGAAGTTCCTCAATGAACTACAAATAGAACCACCATATGGCCACACTATGCTACTCCTTGGTATATACCTGACAGAATCAAAGTCAAGAAACCACAAGGACCCCTGCGTAGTCATGCTTACTGGGGCACAATTCAAAATAGCCAAGATAATGTAACCAGCCTAGGTGCCCACGGATGGATAAAGAAAAATGTGCAACATACTGCACAATGAGTATTATTCAGCCACAAGGGACAACAAAATTTAGTCACTTGCTAGAAAATGGATGGACCAGGAGACAAACCATAATATTAAGTGAAATAAACCAAAGTCAGAAGGACAAGTATTGCATGTTCTCCTTAATACGCAGAATCTAAAGAAGTGGCAAGAATGTAGAAGGGAGACCATCACTAGATGAGAGCAAGAGAGGGCCAGGGATAGAGCTCAGCGGCTCAGCATCTGCCTGGCAAGCGTGAGGTACTGAGTTCGATTCCTGATACCATTTAAAAAAAAAAAAAAACAAAAGTAGGAGACAGACGAGAAGAAGAGAATAAGAAGATGTAAGGATAATGGGGGGCTGGATAAGTACAAAATTCAGTGTATACATTGATCCCCCCAAAAAAGTTCAACTAAGAAGAGGGTAAGAGATGATAAGGGAGTAAGAATGATCAAAGTCTGTTATATGCATGTATAAATCTGCCAGAATGAAAACCATTCATCTCTATAACCAATAAAGAGTGCTGGGGAAAAAAAAAATACAATCATTCAAAAATGTAAAAAGGGCTAAGGGCACGCTTGGTGGTAGAGCACTTGTCCAGCATGCACCAGGCCCCAGGTCCCAACTCCAGCAGTACTGCAAAAATAAAATACAATGAAATAGTCACTTAGATATCAAAATTCAAAGAATGATCAAGTCTAGTGATTTATGGTTAAATTAAGCAGTCAAGGCCAGGCATCGTGGCACGTGCCTGTAATCACAGCACTCAGGAGGCTGAGGCAGGAGGATCCTTACGAGTTCTAGACCAGCCTGGGCTATAAAACCAGCTCACGGCCAGCTTGAACTACACAGCAAAACCATGTCTCAAAAATACAAAAAAAAAGATTAAATGATTTGGGGAGTCTGGACTGACTTACTCAGGTTTGTTTATTTATTTATTATTGGGTCTTTTTGAGACAAGGTTTTGCTATGCAGTTCACCTGGCCTGAAACTCACAGCAATCCTCCTTTCTCATCCTCCTGAGCGTTGGGATTACAAGTATGTGCCACCATGTCAGCCCTTGTTTAGGTTTTTTGAGGCAGGGTCTTGCTTTGCAGTTCCGGCTGGCCTTGAAATTATGGTGATCCTTCTGTCTCAGCCTTCTGAGTGGCTAGGCTTATAGGAGTGTGGCAACATGTGTAACTGGACTGATTTTCATCATTTTACCCAGCAGACCCGAAGCACAGGTGAGAACTGACAGTTACCACTATGCTGATCAAGAACCCAAAAAGGCTAAGCATGACTAATTACAAAATCCAAAGCCCAGAATCCCCCAAAAGTTGAAGTCGTGAACACCAACATGATGCTACAAATGGAAGATTCCACACCTGTACTTGGGTGGCAGACCTCAATCAACACACAGATGCACTAAAGCCAGAGAAAATAACATCACCTTCAGGCTAGGTATGCAAGGTGTACAGGTAGGGCTGGGGTGCAGCACAGTGTCAGGGCATTTGCCTGGTATATGCAAGACCCTGGGTTCCAGACCCAGAAAAAAAAAAAAGTACACAGAAGCATAGTGAGTTTTGTGTTTAGTATCTCCCAAGAGATCTCATCATGTATCGCAACTATTTCTAAAATCCAAAATAAAACAGCTGTGATCCCAAGTATTTTGGATAAGACAATGTGACAGAAACACACTTCTTTCTTTTTTGCAGCACTAGGGATTGAACCCAGGGCTTTTGTGCTAAGCTATATCCCCAGCCCCTTTTATTTTTGAGACTGGGCCTTGCTAAATCACTAATTTAGCAGGGTTGGGCCCAAACTTGTGATTTCCCTGCCTCAGCCTCCCAAAATGCTGGGATCACAAGTGTTTTTGTTTGTTTTGCTTTTTGAAGTACTGGGGATTGAACTCAGGGTCTCAGCCATGTTAGGCAAATATTACCACTGAACTACTTTTGAGTACTCCTTAAATTTTGAGTCAGGATCTCACTGAATTGCTTAGTCTGGGCTGGAGTCATGATCCTCCTGCCTCAGCCTTCTATACAGCTAGGATTATAGGTATGCATCCACCACACCTGGCTTGCAATTGAAGTTTTTCAGATGGCTGGCTATGCTGCTTTAAGCTGTCTCCACAGAATGCCTCATTTTATTCTTGCTGTCACTTTACTGATACTGGTGACTCCTTACCACCATCCCAATGTATCTATACTAGGACAAGAGAAGGGCACAGAGAAACTCAAAGCTGGGGGGGGGGGGCCGCGGCGGATTTAGCTCAGGGGCACAGCACCTGCCTGGCAAGCGCAAGGTTGTGAGTTTGATTCCTGGTACGAGGGGGGGGGGGAAGAAACTAAGAAACTCAAAGCTCAGCTGTGAAGTGAGGGGTTACAGGGCCTGCTCACATCCCATATTCACCAGAATGGCTAAGCTAAAACCACTACTTACACGTGGACACCAAGGTTGGCAAAATCAGTCTTGTAAGAGAGCCAACCTCCTGTGGAACAGTCCCTGACCCATCGTAATCCACATGGAACCAAAGCCTGTATGTTTTCTGACATTCACAACATTGAGTTTGTAGTCCCACTCACTGGGGCTTGAACCGGTAGGTGACCTCATGGGACCCGTCACACCAGCAAGCTGTGCTCCCACAGGACATACTCACTCTGCGGACAGGCGTGGAGGCAGGGGAGGTCCTGATGCCACCCTGCTGCTTCTCAGGAGCAGTTGGCCCCTCGGGTGAGGTGATAGGAGAGGAGCTCAGGGATGAATGGCTAAGGACAGAGTCTTCTTCAGGGCATGATTCAAACACCTCACTCTCTGACGTCCCACTCTTGTCCAGAGGCATCTCAGGAGGAGATCTGCCACAGGGAGGACTTACAGCCAGGATGTCCTGTAAGACCACCACAGGAACTTTCCCTTTAAACAGGAGGCCTCCAGCTTCACTCCAACTACCCTGCTCCTCTCTGGGGCACATACTCAGGCAACCAGGCAGCTTGGGGCAGCTCTGCGGGGAGCTGTCCTGGGAGCTGCCATTCCTGCCTGGGCCGCATGAGCCCCCATGCTCTTCCTCTGTTTTGCAAGGACGGTCTGAAAGGGTCTCTTCAGGAAGCCCCAACTTGTCACTGTAAATGACCTTTAAGGGCCCCTCATCTCCAGCCTCCTCTCTGACCCCGTTGACAGACTCCCCAGGTAGGGAGGCTTTGGGATTTAGTGGATCGTGGTCCACAGTACTCTCCAGCTCCTCATTTGAATCCTCTGTCAAATCGATGATGACCATGTTCTCGCTGAGGCTGCTTTTGACTTCACTTCTTATGAAGTTATCTAAGGGACCCTTCCCATTGATGAGTTTCGGTCTGAAGTCTAGGTCAGAATCCACATGACAGTCGTGTTCCAAGATGTCCAAAGAGGCTTCCATATCAGTGACTTTCTCTTCTCCTGAGGTGCTCTGAGAGCTTCTGTCGTCTGGCTCATCCTTGGCTTTCTCCTTGTGGACAACATTCAGGCGCTTGAACGGCAGACGGGCTGAAACAGAGAAAGAGTCTGTGTTTCCAGTCAAAGCACAGTGACAACCCACCAATGCTTTAGAATCCTGTGTGCTTGGAAGCTATGGACCTTGCTGGGCTTTGGAAGGAGACTTACTCAATTTTAAAATGGAGGGCCGGGGATATAGCTCAGTGGCATAAGCACCTGCCTGGCAAGCGCAGGGTCCTGAGTTCAATTCCCGGTACCCAAAAAATTAAATAAATAAATAAATAAATAAATAAATAAATAAATAAATAAATAAATAAATAAATAAATAAAATGGAGCCAGGCATGAAAGTTTACTCCTGTAATCCTTGCACTCTTGGAGGCTGAGGCAGGAGGATGACAGGTTTGAGCCCAGCCTGGGCAACTTAGCAAGACTCTGTTTCAAAATAAAAAAGAGGCTGGCTGGGGAAATGGCTCTACATGAAGGCCCTGAGTTCAATTTTCAACACCAGGAAAAGGAAGGGAAGTGGTAGAGCACTTCCATAGCATGCACAAGGACCTGGGTTCATCCCCAGTGCTGTAAATAAACTAATTAAGTAATTAATTAAATGGTCCTATCAGGGCTGGAGATTGAACCCTAGGGGCCTTCGCACTGAGTTACATCTGCATCCTTTCTTTTTTATTTTGAGACAGTGTTTTGCTAAGTTAAGTTACCCAGACTGGGGTTGAACTTGAGATCCTCTTGCCTCACCCTCTCAGAGTATTGAGATCACAGGTGTGTGCTACCACACTTAGCTGCCCAGATTTACTTATATGGGTGAAAATTCCATTTGAAGGTAAGAATTTCTGGTTCCTAAAAGAGAAATACTCTGCCCAGAGGTGGAAAGACTTTTCTTTCTGGCTCCAACTGTCAAATTTGCTGACCAATCAAACACCTTTCTCCCAGCCCCTGCCAGGTTTGGGCTGGGAACAAAAAACACAGTTGACAACTCTAAGTAGTGAGGAAATTTAAATGAATGAACTCAAGAAGTTTATATTCACTTAAATGCCAAATTACCTCTTACTATTTCATCTTGTAATAGACAAAAAAAAAAAAAAAAGAACAAAACAAACTATTCCTTCGGCTTTTTGGGTGTGTGTGTAAGAGATTGAATCTAGAGCCTTTACACTGAGCTCCACATCCTGTCCTCTTCTTTATTTTGTACTGAGAGTCTCACTAAATTACCCAGGTTGGATCATCACCTTCCCACTTACACTCTGGGTTTATAAAACAAGGGTGCCCTCAGGCTCTGTGCCTTTGTCCCAATTTCTCCCTCTGTGGATACCTGCTCCACAGGATTCCCACCAACACCAAAGGTGCTAGCAGTCACCACAGAAGAAGGCAGACTGCCAGAGGCAAACAAGAGTGATAACTCAGTTTTAAAACTGGAAACCAGGGGCTGGGGATTTAGCTCAGCGGCAAAAGCGCCTGCCTGGCAAG
>NW_004955495.1:4495415-4516775 GCF_000276665.1 Chinchilla lanigera
AAAAAAAAAAACTGGAAACCAGTCTTTCACAGTATACAGCCTCTAATCTGGACTATAGATGAAGTCGGTAGATGAAGCAAATTTGGGCACATTAGTTTTCCTGTACAGCAAGAGTTCACAAATGGGGCAGCTCTGTCCCCCAGCCACGGATAGCAGACAATCCTTAGAGATTTTTGTGGGTGTCACTACTTGCCCCTAATGGGAAGAAGCCAGGGATGCTGCTAAATTTCCTGCAGGATTCAGGACAGCACCCTGGAAGGGCAAAAAAAAGGACACAAAACATCCATCGAGCTGAGCTAGAGACCCTACTCTAGAAGTGGTGACCTTTGGATTAATGTTAGAAACCCCAGGGAACAATACTGTACAGAAAAGTGTTTCCCAAAGTCAGTCATGGTGATGAACACCTGTTACCCCAGCACTCTTCGAGGCTGAGGCAGGAAAATCACAAGTTCGAGCCCAGCTTGGGCAACTTAGGGATAGCTTGTCTCAAAATTAAAAAAACTAATTGCAAAACAAAAAAAAAACAAAACAAAAAAAAAACAAAACTAATTGCAAAGGCCCTGGGTTCAAGCCCCAGTACCATCACCACCAGAAAAAAAAAACGGAAGGGGTTACAACCCTAAAATGAAAAGCTCCAAAATCTGAAACTCTTTAAGCATACCACCTTTTAAAATATGGCTCACTGGTACAGTGTTTGCCTGGCATGTACATTAAGTGAACAAAATATTGTATAATATTACCTTCAGGCTATGTCTATATATGAAATAATAGGTCCCACTCTCAAGACAGCTCATCACATATATGCAAATACTCCAAAATAAGAAAAAGTCTGAAATCTCTAACACTGTTGGTCCCAAATACTTTTGAACAAGGGACTGTAGAAGGATAAATTGTTTTTCTCCCCTCCAGAGGGGTGATGGTCTGAGGTAACCATTTAACCCCTGTCTGGTGTTACCTTGTATCAGCTTCTTCCCTGGAAAGGTTGGTCTGTCTTTGCAATCCATGGCTGCAATAAAACATCAATAAATGTTACTAAGTGTTGGAAATAAGCCAGCAGATGTATAAAGCCAGTGCAAGGTGATTCTCCAGTGGTGGTGATTCTGCCCCCACTGCCAGGGACATCTGGCAATGTCTAGAGGGATATTTTGTTGCCACGATGGGGCAGAGGGACCAAGAGATGCTACTCAAGTCTGGCTGGTAGAGGCCAGTGTTACTACTAAATATCCTGCAACATCCTGGTCAGGCCCCCCACGATAAAGGATTATATGATCCCAAAAGTGCCTACATTGCTGAAATCCTGCCCTAGTTATATCTTTGTTTTATTTTCTTTGTGAAAATAGTTTTGTAATTGAAACTTTTGTGATTATGTTTCCCTCCAAACAGAATGCCAGCTCTCTAATAGCAGTGACTTGTTCACACTGTATATTGAGCACGTAGCTCAGGGTCTGAAATGTACCAGGAAGCCAATGGATGATCAACCAGAAAAAATGTGTATGAGAAAAGGTAGAGATGAAAGAAAACATTGGATTATCTATTTTACCATGAATGTGACTTGAAGCATCCCCTTCCAATCCAACCTCTTTCACCACCACCAAAGGCGTAAAATTAGAAAAGGATTCATTTTGTGAAGGGAACACAATTTAAGGCACTTTAAGCTTGTCAGGCAGGAGCTGAAGTGCTGACCAGACATAAGAGAGACTATCTCCCTACAACAAGAAAAACAACAAAACAAAAATCGAGAAAATCATCTAATAACAAAGTTGATGCAGAACTGACTGTAAATAGAACAAAGGCCATGGAGAAATATCTTGATTTTTTTTTTTTTTTTGTCTTTTTTTTGAGACAGGGTCTCGCTACGCAGTTCAGGCTGACCTTGAGCTCAATTTGTAGCCCAGGCTGGCCTCGAACTCGCAACGATCCTCCTGCCTCAGCCTCCCGAGTACTGGGATTACAGGCGTGCGCCACCATGCCCAGCAAGAAATATCTTGAAATAGGTTAACTTCAGATGCTCACACCTGCTAGGAGATTTGGTTTAGAAAGATCTAGTTTACTTATTTTTGGGAATCTACATATATTTTGTAACAGTTACATGAAAATCAGACCAGAGTTTTCTAAAAAAAAAAAACACTCAGCTGTCCATAGCTGAAACTATCCACTACTTTCTAACTCCCAGTTATTCTTGGAAAATAAGAAAAGGTATCACGATTTTTTCCCCTCGTCAAATGAAAAATATATACTTTTTACCCACTAAAATCTATTTTCAAGACGACCACCATGATTTATATTTCTCTGAGCAACCAGCCTTGATGTATGGGTAACAGACATGACTTGTACGCAGAAGCAACCTTAAATTGATATAAAAATGGGACCCCATCCAAGTATTCAGACCATTTAAAGGTACATGTACACTAACATTTGTGTATGTATAGCATTACCAACTGCTCTTTATTCTGAGGTTACGTCCTTTCTAATAATACTTGGCATTAAAACATCTTGCTCTTTATGCTAATATGGTCGCAATGAGCAGTGTTTGGCTTTTAATTTTTTCAGAACTAAAATTCTGATTTAGTTAAGCAAAAAGAATCACAGTTCCATGACAGTCAGTCCTCCTGATTTTATTTATATTAACTGTATGTCTCTGTGAAATCCCAGTGACATAGTACAAGGGCTCTCTCTGTTCTGTGTGGTACTGGGATGGAACCCAGGGCCTCACACATGCTAGGCAAGGGCTCCACCCCGAGTCATTTCCCCAAACCAAGGAGCAGTGGTTCTTGAAGGGGGTGGGGGGGGTGTGACGGATCCTGTCTCCTAGGTGACACTTGGTCACTTCTGGGAGTCATTTTTTGTTGTCACAACTGTAGAGAAAGGGTTTCTGCTAGCCCGGAATGGGTGCAGACCAGAATGCTGTTCGGCACCCTCCAGCGCCAGGACAGCCTCACACATCAATAGTGCTGAGATTGGGAAACCAGGAACTGGGCTAGTTGATGTTCCTTTCCAGACCTTCATTTATCCAACCAACACATGTTTATCAGGCCTCTGGTACCTGCCAAACCCGGTGCCGGGAGCTGGGGATGCAACGTGGAGTCAAGCAGGGGAGACAGGTAGTCAGGGTTTCCTTGGTTCCCCGCCTCGCGTTTTGGGAGGCCTGCTGTGTGCTACAAAGATCCCTTCCAAGAAACAGGGAGGAGAAAGCACTTCATACATCATACACCAGCGAGAACTCGCGGGTCCCAGCTCCTGGGCAATCCCCACCACGCACACCTCCTCCCTGGCCTCGCCCTGACTCAAACAAGCAGCAATTTCGGTTTCCCTGTGCCTCGGTCTCCCCAGTTGCTGCAAGGCCCAACTTGCTCAGGGGGTATAAACGAACCCAGGGGTATCCACGCTGGCCCTTTGCCTCCCCGCATCTCAGTGTCCCCTCTTGGCTCCACGGACCCGTCTCTCCCCGCCAGGGGTCCGTGGAAAGACGAACTGATGCAAAAGCGCCAAGGAAGAGAAACACACATATATAAATACGTGGTCTCGGCTGCAACAATAACGTCAAAGAGGGCGCTCTTCGGGCGGCAGGGCCCCGGATAGGAACTCTGCGGCCCCGGGGACTGATCGCCCGGCCGGGGGCCCAGATGTGCGCCCACCGCCACCCCTGCCGCACCGACCCGCACAGGCCGCGTCGCCCCTTCCCCTCAGCGCAGGCCCCAACCCACCTGGGGCCGCTCCCCTGGCGCCCGGCGCCGCGCACTCCGGTTCTTCCAGCATTTCTCGGGCGGCAGCTCGAGGTCCCCTGAGGCGGCGGAGGCGCGGGCTCAGCTCCGGCAGCCGCTGCTGCTCGCCCTCCCGCCCGCGCCAGGCTGCCGCGGCCGCCGCGCTCGTATTTGGCGGGAACCGCGGCGACCCCCGCAGCCCGCACGCTAATTGGGCGAGATCGTATCACGTGACGGCCCGCCTCGGGAAGAGAGGAGCGCCGGAAGCTTCCTCGCGAGAGCCGTGGCTTCCTTTCCTACCTTGAGTCCCTCATTGATATTCCCGCGAGTAGGGGAAAGGAGGGGCTCTTTTCCGGCGACCTGTCATTGGCTGGCGAGATAAGCTCTACGATTGGGTACAGTAGATGTCAAACTGAGAACTACGCACTACGATTGGCTAATATCGTGGGAGGAGGGTGGGTCATAATGACGTCACGAGAGGTGCTCTTGACAACCGGAAACTGCGGTTAAGAGGAGGACTGATGTTTTGAGTTTATCTTAAATTGAGCATTGGTTAAATGGAACGACTACAATAAAAATTATGTTATTTTCTATACGAATAATAAAATAGTGTCTGAGTGGAGCTTTAGAAGCATTTGGCATCAAGTACATATATTTAGAGGGAATGAATGAAACGGATGATTCTGTTTTAATGCTCAAGCGTTTTGTACATGACTGCTTCCTCTCCTTGCAGTATTTTCCTACATGATTTCCACTAACTTTAAGATCTTTCTGTTTTTTCAAGAACCTTTTTTCTCCTCCACCTGCAAGATGATCAAGTGCTTGCAGCACTTTTCCTTGAAGACAGCTGTGTTTATTAGTGTTGACTGATTAGTTTTATTCATTAACTAACAGTTAATTCATTTCGTGATACTTAGAATTGAACCCACAGGCGTTTTCCCACTGAACTACATCCCAGCCCTTTTTATTTTGAGACAAGATCTTGCCAGGTGGCTCATATTGGCCTCACCAGTATTTGCCCATGACTGATACATTTTAAGTACTCATCAAAGTGAATGCATGAATATCGTTTGACTGGACTATATAGATCATGCAAGTTAAAAGCCTCACACAGAGCAAAGTGTTTACCTCAGTGGGGAAATGCTTCCCTGCCATGTACCAAGGCCTGAGTTCCATTCCACACTTGAAAAAAAAAGAGGTTCACACACAAAAGAACAGAGATCTTCAGTGTCAGATTGTGAGTTTTAAAATAGGTTTTCTGAAAACAAAAAAATAAAATAAAATAAAATAGGTTTTCTGGCTGAATGTGGTGGCACACACCTGTAATCTCAACACTCTTGGGAGTCTGAGACAGGAGGAACACCTTGAGTTTGAGGCCATCCAAAACTTCATAGGGAGACCCACCCAAAAAACAAAAAACTAAAAAATAAGTTTTCTTCAGCACCATTGTAACATCTCAGAAGAGGAGGTGACGAGAAAAAAAAATTAGGATCTAGCCCAAGTTTAGAATACTTTTGAGGTAGATTGGGTAATCAGTAAAATTGATTGAGGAAGGTGTTGAGAAATAGAAAATTAAGAGACATCACTTTGGGCAAATCAGACCATTACTGCAGACCTCACTTCCCCTGTCTGAGCCATGAGGATGTTTTCCTTCTCTGACATACTGGGCTTCTATAAACACAGTTGAGCATACCAGAATCACATGCGGGAGCCTTTTCAAACTATTCATAATGGTTGTATCAGTATCTTGGGGTGTATGTATTCTTGTATTCTTAGCAATCCCTTGATGTAGTACACTTCCTTCTGTTGATGCATTTTGAAGTTTCTAGCAATCTTTGGCTTTCATGCCAGGCGTGTGGTGGCACACGCCTGTAATCCCAGCACTCAGGAGGCTGAGGCAGGAGGATTGTTGTGAGTTCGAGACCAGCCTGGGCTACAGAGTGAGCTCAAGGCCAGCCTGAACTGCAGAGTGAGACCCTGTTTCCAAAAAAAAAAAAAAAATCTTTGGCTTTCACACAAACCTGTCAGCAATTTCAAGCCTGAAGTTCTCAGTACCTTTGTTGTAATCATTTTCTTGTTCCTCTTTTTGGATTCATTTACTCATTCAAACTCATTATTCATTCAAAACCTTTTTTTCCATTTTGCTTTGTTTGTTTATTTTGGTTTTTCAAGACAGAGTCTTGCTATGTAGTTTAGGCTGGCCTTAAACTCACCATTACCCCAGGTTGGCCTTAAACTTCTTATGATCCTCCTGCCTTAGCCTCCTGAGTGCTGGGATTATAGCCATGCATTGCTACACCTGGCCATTCAATACATTTTATCAGTAACAGTTGATAGAAAAATCCCTATCAATAAACACATCAATTTAAAGAGATTTCCTGGTGGAGGTGACATTCGAAGCAGAGTGCTTTTCATGTACAAAAGATGGAGGCAAGATTGGGGGAAAGTTCAAAGCTGTAAGTGAAGTCCCACAGGAAAAGGCCTTATAGCAGTTGAAGAGAGCAGAGAACGAAAGAGTTGACAAAGCCAAACTGATCAGGTTTAGGAAGCTTAGAAAGTAACGGATGTGCAGCAGGCGGACTTTAAGCAGAAGATGGGTGCGATCTGAATTGTGTTCTAAAAGTATCTTTCCGACTGCCTTGTAGGGGATGAATTGGAAGGGAGAATGTGAAGCTGGGAGACCAGAAGGGACACTGGTGGAATCTACATCAAGGCAAGACCCAGAGGTGTGGCTTGGGCAACTGAATGGATGGACATGGGACAGTGTGGGGAGCGGGAACTAAATACACAGAAGAATTGGTTCTCGTTGAGATGAGCAAGCAAATTTCTGGAGAATCATAAATCTGAGCAAGCGGCCCCATCACTTTTCCAACTGGAGCGAGACGGGTTTCCTGGAATTTTAAGTCCACCTCCGGTACTCTAGGGTGCGCTACAGCCTCCACGGCCTCTCTAGGTCTCACCATCACATAGGAGACGAAGTAGGCGTGCGCTCTCCGACCGACAGGGGGCGCGCGCGAGAAGACGGGGTTGGGCGCCGCGCGCGCGGCAGGGGCCGGCACCGGAAGTGTGCGGTTGCCATGTAATATCCTGAGCTCGCGGGCGCGCGAGTGACTGAGGCGGCGCCGGGGAGGGCGCGGAGTTTGCCAGCGGGTGGTGCGGGCGGCGCCAATAGGGGCCGCTGAGGCACGCGAGGGGCTGGTGACTTCGGGGAAGGCTGTGGCTTGAGCGGGGCCTGCGTTTTACTCAGTCCGGGCGGGAGCCCCGAAAGCGGGAGGCAGCATGTCCGTGGCGGGGCTGAAGAAGCAGTTCTACAAGGCGAGCCAGGTGAGCGCAGACCGAGGCGAGGGGACCCTGGCTGGCCGGAGTGGGGGGCCAGGCCCGGCCCGGGCTCGGGAGGGAACCGAGGGGGCGGCGCTGCTACGTGTCCCCTGCCGGCTGGGGAGCCGAGGACGGCGGGGGCTGCGAGGTGGCCCAGGCTGTAGTGGTTTAGGGTCCCCAGCTGTCCTCGAGAGGGTGGGCAGCGCTGCTGGGAGGAGCAGAATGCAGCCAGAGGCCGGCCCGGGACGCGGGTGGACCCTTCTCTCTCCTTACCGCTCCCTTTGAGAAGGTGGGGGGAGAAAGAAACTTACATCCCGAGGCTGTGGACCCAGGACTCTTGCCAGATAGCTCAGGGGCAAGGAAGATTTGTGTCTATAGCAAGGTTTTCAAAATCCTCTTGATGGACAAGGTACAAAGTTGACCTGGTAGAGAGAGAAAAGTCAGTTTCCACACCCCCATCCTTCCGCTCTTGCTAGACGCGGACTGTCACCGACCCCTAATGTCCCTGCCCCAAAATATCCATACACCTTACCTTTATTTTTTTGGTCGTTTTGAGACAGGGTTTCGGTATGCAGTTCAGGCTGGCCTTGAACTCACGTTGTAGACCAGACTGGCCTTGAACTCACATCAATCCTCCTGCCTCAGCCTCCCGAGTGCTGGGATTACACGAGTGTGCCACTATGCACAGATCTCCCCTCCTTTAAACATAAATGGAGGCAGTGAGCGGACACTATGTAATCCTGTGTACTGTACTTTGTGTTTTTTTGTTAAATGTGTCTTGGAGGTCACGCTGGAGTTGGATTCTTCATCCCAGCAGTGTTGACATTTGACAGACCATTTTCGGGAGTGGGGCTGCACTTTTGGGTGCTGCAGAACGTGGATCAGCATCCCTAGTTTCCACCTGCTCCATTCCAGGAGCTGCCCTTATGTCTTGACAGCCAGAGATGTCCTGAGAGACATCACAGTGTCCCCTGTGGGTAGAATCCTTTCTTCTTTCCTTCTCTCCCCAGAACTTCTGTGTTAGACCATACTCCTAGAGCTTCTTGAAATTTTTTTTTTTTTTTATGAGATGGGGATCTTGTTATGTTGCTCAGCCTGGCCTCAGAATCCTGGATTCAAGGGATCTTTCTGCCTCAGCCTCTGAAGTGGCTGGAACTACAGGTTAGCACTGCTAGTTGCATTAGGGTGTATCATAGTCCATTTCACTGAATGTACCATCATTTGTTTAGCCAGTTGCCTACTGATAGATGTTTAGCTGTTTCCAATAACTTTCTGCCACAAACAGTTCCACGGTGAATAGCCAGTGAATATTGGCTCATAAGTGGATTGGTTTTAGAGTATAAATTCCCAGAAGTAGAATGCTGAGTCTAAGACTGTCTTTTCCATGTGACAAATAACAGTTTTTGGAAAGTCCAGGGTACACTCTCCAGAACACTGGGCGAGTGTCAAATTTAGTTTTAAGTTTCAGATCCAAGCAGCCCCAGATGCCTTGATTCCTATTGGCTTGTACATCCCAGGTTAAAGACCTTGGGTGTGGAGTTTGTGTACATAGATTCCACAGAGGAATGAGCAATGATCTCAGGAATTATTTGGGCTGTGCTGACCAGTAGGGCTGTACCCACAATTTGGAGAGGCCCCTTGCATGTTCTCAGTAACATGCAGCCGGTGTCTTGCCTCTGGAGGGAAGAAGCAATGACCTGGCGGTTATCTAAAATAAGGATATCTGGGGTCTATTGCTAGACAACCAGAGGATGACTAAACCCCCGGGGAAGAGAGATTTGATCCAGAGTAATTTTAGGATTATTGCTGAGACTACGCCCCTTTGCCCCTGCAGGATGGAACCAAGTGGGTTTTCACCAGCAGGCAGGAGATTCTACACCCCCGGGACGTGGGTCACTTGCTGGGACTCTGGCACAGCCCTTCCAGTGGGAAACATGTCACCAGAGGCCATGGGAGAATTTGCACCCCTCGTTTCTCTCTTATAGTGAGGTTTGTGGAGGTCCTCTGCTTCCCACACCCAGTGTCAGGCCTGTTGGTGGCCCATGCAGTACACAGCACACACGCTACCTGAGGGACCTGCTTGGTCTCATGGGCTGCCCATTAAGACCTGTTTTTTCTTTGGGGCCTGCACTGAGCTGTGGATAGTGCCCCAAAGTTTGGAAAGCACAGCCCAGTGTGAGCTGGCAGTTAGGATCGTCTGCTGTTTGCAGGCTCTGAGGCTCTGTCCCAAAGAATGAGTGCCATAGCCACAGCGTCCTGAGCTGTTGTCTTGGCCTCTCCACCAGTTCTCTGTCGCGCTGTGCTGCCGGAATCACCCTGGCTGCGTTCCATCCTCTTCTGTAACCCTTGCCAGTTCCCCCACATCTGCTTGTTCATATGGCTGGGTCTGTCCCTCTCTTTCTTTCTTCCTCCTCCTCAGTCACACCTCTTGTCCTCTCCCGAGCCCTCAGAATGCAGTGCCCTGGAGAAAAGAGAAGCCTCCCCTTGTTCGGTGACAGCTGACATGCCTGGGTTCTCACCCTGTGACCCGGCAGCAGGCTTTAAACCAGTGGTCTCAACTGGTGGCAGTTTATCTGGCCTAACGCAGACATGCTTCCTTCCATCCACAAAAGTATTGAGGGACATTTATCTTACTATAGGGTATGGGTCTCACCAGGGCCAGTTCTGCCCCGAAGAGGACACTGACAGTGTCTAGGGAAGTGTTGGTTGTTACAGCTTGATGTGGTGCTGCTGGCTTCTAATGCAGCGCCACATCCTGTAGAGCTCAGGGCTGACTCACCCCCACCCCCACCCCAAGAATTTTTTGGCTCCAGATGTGAACAGTAAGGAGTTGAGAAACCCTGCCTTTGAGATTTGAGAAAAATGGGGATAATGAAACCAAACAACAGCAACAAAAAAATCCCTGCTGGGCCATTCTTACGGTAGCTGCCTGAATTTCCTAATTTTCAAGGTGCAGATAACCCCATGTGCATAGATGGTGCACAGAGAACTCTTCAGGGGTCACCTTCACCTCCAAGTGTTTGAGACAGTTTTGGAGAGAAGGTCCCAGGGGTATCAGGAGGCCAGGGCTGCTGCCAGACGTCCTATAATGCGCAGAGTAGCCCCAAAGGTCAGTGCAGAACTTTAGAAACCTGTTTGAAAACAGGTCCTGGATGTCACAGTGTCACAAGTTTGCAAATTGAGAAACAGAAGCCAGGTGCAGGGGCTGCCAGAGTCCGGAAAGAAAAATTGGGTTTCCAGCAGGGGAGGCTGTGATACTGACTCAGAGTTTGTGCTCTCTCGGCGGCATGTTGGGATCTTAGAAGACTCCACGGCAGTTCACCACCTAGCACAGCCTCTTCAGCTTGTGTTCACAATCGGTCTGGGCTCCTCCAGGAAGTGTGCAAGGTTTTGCTTACAGGGTGGGGAGAGGTGAAGGATCGATACAGAGGCAAGGCAAGACAAGGTCCCCTCCCTTCTGCCTGGATAACCCACTTCCTCAGTGCTCCCTGGTATTTGTGCACATCTAGAACTGGGGAACTCAGTATTTCCGCGGAACTGAGGAAGTTTATATTTAAAAAATCCACTAGTAAGATGCAGACTCAGAAGTTCACTTTTCAGTGGAGGGGTTGGGACATTGCTTCCAGGCCTAAACTGCTTGCTAGTTTCCTGATCATTCTTGTGGCCAGATTTGAGTGTAACTAGGGATAGTGCTGGCGGCTGCCTGGAATGCTGGCCTGACCTTTTTTTTTCTTTCTTTCTTTTTGCCTGAAAGGAGAGGGGGCAGAATTTGAAAAGAAAGATTGGGCTGCTAAGTTAGGAGGAAAATTCAGGACTGTCCCACCTCCCAGGGCTTGTTTTCTTGTTCTGTTTTCAGTGCTTTGGATTAAATGTGGGGCTCATGTACGCTGGGCAGGAGCTCTCCATGGAGCCACCCCCCGGCCCACCCCCCATGCTACCCCTCACCCATGGCTTTGAAATGTGTTGATGCTGTCTAGGCCCAGGGTCCGAGCCCAAAAGGAAAGCTTACAAAGAAAGCTCATACTTCCTGTGAGAAGTGGGGTTCAGGGAAGAGCTGGAAGCAGAGGACCCTGGGTCCCAGCCTATAAAAAGGAAAAGGCAGAATGGTGTTGGGTACATGATGTGTCAGAACATTCCCAAACGTTGCTGCTCTGGTCCTGTATGCGTGCGCACGCTAGAGATGCAACCCAGGGCCTTGTGCATGCTAAGCATACGCTGTGGCACAGACCTACTTTTCAGACCTCATTTTGTGCAGGCACGCCTCTGCTTTCCAAGAACAGTGCTTGGCTTGTTCAGTGACAAACACAGAATGACTTTTTTTTGAGGTATTAGGGATGAAATGCAGGACCTTTGCATAAAGCTACACCACAGCCCTTTTTATTTTTTATTTTTTGAGGCAGGGTCTCACTAACTTGGGGGCTGGAACCTGTGACCCCCCTTCCTCAGCCTCCCAGAGTGTTGGGATTATAGACATGTGCCATCATGTCCAGCTTGGAATGATCTTAAGACCCAAAAATAGGCCAGCTGTAACCCTTTCACCCCACTGTGGTGCCTGTGTGCCTGGTCTGGACAGAAGGCCAGGGTGCGCATTGCAGGCTACACCAGGTACTGTCCTCTGGAAGTACCCTGTACCCCGGGAAGGCCCTGGCTGTAGGTGCACGCGAGGGTTTGTCCTCATGATGTCCAGGTCCACTCCTGCAGGAATGACTTGACCTGGGAAAGTGTCCTCATTGTGACCCTTAACCCTCAGCATGGGGACCGCCCTCCTCATTCACCATCTGTCTCTCTCTCTTTTTTTTTTTTTTTACTTTTTTTAATTTTAAAATTAAAAGGAGGAAAACGTTAACAGACAGACAACCTTTTACAAAATAGCAAAAGAACAGTATAGACAATACAGAGTTACAAACCAAGTGGTAGGAAATTAACAATGCTTGTTGTATTACATATTGATATCTTCAAGGTGGTTTCTCATGAAAACAGTTAGAGACATGCAATATTGATCAATCAAGAACTCATTTACTGTTCCTTTCAGCAAAGAAATAGAAGATAGTAGAACAACTATTTTTTTTTTTTAAGGAGATTACCAATAGTTGTTGTACTATACTTTGGTATCTTCAAAGTGGCTTCTACAGAAAATAAATAGAGCTATACATGAGTGACCAATTGAATAATCATTGACTATTCTCAATGGTGTTGTAGGAAACACATAATAATAAACATGCATCCATTTACGGAATAGGATAGGAACAATACAAACATTACAGAGTTATGGATAGATTAGTAGGAAAATATCAATGGCTGCTGTAATACATAGTGGGATCTTCAAAGTGGTTTCTCAGATCATCCGTCTCTCGATTGCCCAGTGATGCAGGCAGCCTCTGTCTAAGGCCTGTGCTATGTGCAGGCTGGACTGGGGAAATAGAGAAGTGTGAGACCTCCATTCTCACCACTTCCTGGGCCTGTCGGTAAAACCAGGTTCTTCTGCCTTCCTCACAACCAATTGCTATCTCTGTTCTCTCTCTCTGTCTCTCTGTCTCTCTCTGTCTGTCTCTGTCTGTCTGTCTCTCTCTCTCTGTATCTCTCTGTTTCTGTCTCTGTCTCTGTCTCTCTGTCTCTCCCCCACCCCCCCAGTACTGGAGATAAATCCAGGGCCTCCTGAATGATTGGCAAGCATTGAGTTATACCAACCCTTTTTATTTATTTTTATTGTATCGTGTGTGTTTGTTTATTTTATTTATGGTACTGGAGATCAAACCTAGGGCCTTCAAACTGAGGGCCATCCCCAGCACTTCAAAAACTTTATTTGAAACAAGATCTTGGTGAGTTGCTCACTCCTGCCTCTGGTTCCCCCCTTTGGTTTGTTTTTTTTTCCCCCGGTACCGGGAATTGAACTCACAACCTTGAGCTTGCCAGGCAGGTGCTGTGCCATTGAGCTAAATCCCCAGCCCCTGCCTCAGGTTCCCTAGTGTTGGGATTACAGGTGTGTGCCACCATGCCTGGCTGTTTTTGTGTTTATTTGGAGGGGATAGGATCTTGCTGTGTAGCTCAGGCTGGGCTCTATTTTGTGATCCTCACCTTACCTGCCAAGTGCTAAGGATTGGGTATGCTACCACGCTGCACTCTGATGTCTTTCTTCTCTCTCTCTCTTTTTTTTTTTTTTTTTTTTTTTTTTGGTCTTTTTGAGACAGGGTCTCACTATGCAGTTCAGGCTGGCCTTGAGCTCACTTTGTAGCCCAGGCTGGTCTCGAACTCACAAAGATCCTCTTGCCTCAGCCTCCTGAATGCTGGTTACAGGCATGCGCCACCATACCTGGCTCTTTTTTCTCTTTCGTGATGCTGGAGACTCAGCCCAGGGCCTCCCAGTACATGGTACCCAAGCTGTACCACTGAGCTACACCGCCAGCCCCGTTCTGATTTCCTCCATGTGTAGCTGCATATTTAGCCACTTATAAAGTGAGAGCCGAAGGCTGCCCCAAGTCAGAACCCAGTGCTCCCTGAAGACTGCCTGTACTCTGTGGGAGCTAATCGCCCCTTTTATCTGGGTGTGTTAGCACCAGGCCCTGCCATGCTTAATTGTAGGCTGGTGCCACTTACCACCTGCCAGGTGAGGGGTTCGCAGTGTTTCCTGTTGTAGCTAAGAAACTGGGAGCTGCCCCAGCCGTGAGACCCCAGACCTACCAAAGCTGGGCAAGTGCCTCAGGAAAATGGTCCTGTTGCCCCGCCTCATCTTTTGTGGGGGTGACCAGCATTGTAGTTCACAGTCCCTCTGGGGGCCGAGTGCCCCATTTTCTCCCTCCCTTGTCCGTCCATGCATTACACATCCATTTGCAACACTCCTCAGAGGGCAGCCTTCTGGTCCGCCCCATTCCCATGGCCTGAGTGTCTCCGGCGGCCTTTAACCCAGGGATCTGGGGCGCAGCCGTGGCTGCACTCCTGCCCTGTCCTTTGTCCTCTTCCTTTCCCTGTATTGTCAGTGTTCAGAAACTGAGCTGATCTGGGGCAACTGTAATCTGCAGCATGTGGCCAACTTTCCCCGATAGGATTTCTGCGGCAGCCACACATTTTGGCACTGCAGCCGGCCCTGGAAGGAGGAACGGAAAATTGTCTTCTGTTTCTGCTTTCCATGGGCTGGGGTGGGCGGGCGTCCCTAAACCCTGGGAGGGTTTCATGGGGAAGTGCTCCAGGCCCAGCCTGCTTGGCCCTGATGTGGGGGGAGGCCCACTGCCCAGTCTTTCTCCCTCCCCTCTCCCACTGGTGGTTGCTGAGGTATGAGGGACCGGCTCTTGTAGTCCCCCTCCAGAGCTGTCCCTAGGGCTGTGCCCACCCACACCCCCGGCCTGGATTGGCTTTTCTCCCCCTGAGCACTGCACTTCGGGCACATTTCTGCTGTTTCGCATTAGGCAGTCACCAGGGCCCGGTGCGCACGGGCTCCCAGAGGATGGTAGATTCATCCTTCTTTTCCCCTCAGCTCCTAGCAAAACCTGCTGACTGGGCCCCCATGGGGTCACACAGACTTCCCAACTGCAACAGGAAACAGGATGGCCGTTTCCTCCCCAGCCCTGACTCAGCACCCATCAGCTGCTGGCCATCCGGGCGGGCTCCTTTCCGCACCTGACTGCGGGGATAAGGGATGGATGATGTGGTGGCTGCAGATCTGCAGGGCTCAGGACCACAGCGGGAACACAATGTCCAAGCAGTGTTAGATGCTTGCCCAGTGAGGACAGGCAGATGGGGGTCTGCCCTAGCTGCGCCGTCACCCTCTGCCTTCATCCTGCTGTTTCCTGGTCCCCGGAGTAGTGAGAACCTGGCTTAGTTTCAGATTGATGGAGGGGGATGAATGATTTTATTGTCTTTATCACTGGATAATAAGCTCTTTGCAGGCAGGAACATGTGCTATCCCCCAGTACTGAGCCTGCTGTCCCAGGCTGCCTTGGGAAAGTATGCCCTAGAGGAAGACAAGGACCAGGCATACCCTCCAAGCTCTTTCCTGTCATTTAGGCCCTTGTGCAGCCCCCACCCATTACAGCTGTAAATGTCACCCTTCACAGGTGACGTAAGCCGTCAGACTGCTCTGCCCAGTGCAGCAGGGCCTGTGCCTTCCACCTGCTCTCTGAGGGCTGGGAGGTGCCTCTTCTCTCTTCCCACTCAAGCCTGTCCCTGTTCTCCTCTCGCCCATCTGCATCCGCCCTCATCCCACCACCTCCTAGCACCTGGCCCTGAGGCCTCCCGCCCACACGCCACATGCCAGTCCTCACATCAGGTGTGCTTCTGAGGGCCACTGTGCCTGAGCACTTGCGCCAGGCCTGCACCCACTAGGCTGATAGCTCGTCACCATTGGTCTGTGCCCTGCCAAAGCGGGCACAGGACAGCTCATCTATACACTGCACTGACAAGAAGACTAAGGTGGCAGGCTCCTGCTCAGAGCCTTGACAGGGCCTCCTGCAGTGTCCCTGGAGGTGGCTCAGGCCTGGACAGACCTCCAGAAAATTGGGTGGCTGACAAGACCTTTGAGCACTTGGTAGGAAACAAGTTCAATTAATTTTTAAAAAAGAGGAGATCCCAGCACTCATGAGGCTGAGGCAGGAGCATTGCTATGCGTTCAAGGCCAGCCTGGGCTACCTAATGAGTTCAAGGTCAACCTAAACTGCATAGTGAGACCCTGTCTCGAAAAACACAAAAAAGAAAAGAAAAAAGAAAAAAAAAAAAATAGAAAAAAGCTCAGAGGTCATTCCAGAGAGCCTTCCCCTTGGCTTGGGATATGCCCTGAGTGCTCTGAGGGTTGGGGACTGGAGTAACCCACATGGCCTGCCTGGGTCCCTAACTAGCATCTCGGGCGGTGTCTGTAGCCTGTAGTCTCTGGACTAGGCTGGTCCAGCAGAGCTGGGGCATCTACCTTCGTTTTTTTTTGTTGTTGGTTTTTTTTTTTTTTTGTCTTTTTGAGGCAGGGTCTCCCTGTGCAGTTCAGGCTGGCCTTGAGCTCACTTTGTAGCCCAGGCTGGTCTCGAACTTGCCGTGATCCTTCTGCCTCATACTCCCAAGTGCTGGGATTACAGGCTTGTGCCACCACACCCAGCTACCTTCGTCTTTGATGTGTCTCAGTTCAGACATGCCCAGGGCTGCTGGCCAGCCTGCTCACCAATGGACATTTCTCTGGTTCAGGTTTTCCTATAACTGGGCCATCCCTTGTGGCCCATTTTGCTTTCAGCTGCCCTCTCTTAGACCTCACTGTCTTTAATAGGGCCTGTACCTAGCACCCACATCTTCCAGCTGTCTCTTGCATCTACACCAACACTTACTTTCTGTCTGTTTTCTGACTTTCTCTGCAGGCCCTTCTGCTTGTCCCTCTGGGATCTCTCTGCTGGCCTCCCATCCTGTCCCTGGGTCTATTCCCTACTCTGGGCCTGCCCACCACCCTCCCTTGACGTGCCTTCCCAACCTGCATCTTCTGTCCCAGTATTCAGACATGACACTGTAATGGCATATGACCCTGACTTGCTGGCCACCTTCCCCTCAGCCTGTCACACCAACATGTAAGCCACTGCACCAGCTGTCCACAGCACATCTCAGAACTGACTGCCAGGGGTTCTTGCCTCATACCTTCGTTGTGACTTGAATACACAGGTTGATGGGCACTTTCCCCTTCCTAACAAGCTTGCTTTTTAAATTGGTCTTTAAAGGAATCTTGCTGGGGTATAGCTCGGTGGTAGAGCCCTGGCTGGCTGGAATGAGTTCCTGGGTTCCATTCCAGCACTTTAGAAAAATGGGGGATGGAGGATCTTGGTATTATTTCTTATTATCTGTAATAGTAATGGAACAGCAGATAGATCTGCGGCAAAACAGCAGAGCATCTCTCCCTCAGAGACTACTTTTGCCCCAGTCAGAGACTGTCCGGACCGCAGCACCCCCCGGCCTGTTTCTCCTGGTGAGAGCTTCAGCACTGAGAATTGTGGGAAGAAAAAAAAAAAAAAGAGAGAGAATTGTGGGAAGAGTGTTCTTACCGTGTGATTTGTAGGCTTGTCCCTATGTCCCTTTCCATGCTGTGCTATGTAAGCTGCCTTTTCTTTATTCTTGGTGTCCGGTGCTGTACCCTGCAGTCGCATGCAGGGAGTTGGGACCTGATGGATCTGGGTTTGGCTCAGAAGGTGCTGTGGCTACAGGTGGACTTCATATTATTACTTTTTTTGTTTTTATTTTGTTTTGTTTTGTATTTTTGAGACAGGGTCTCACTATGCAGTTCAGGCTAGCCTTAAGCTCACTTTGCAGCCCAGGCTGGTCTCAAACTTGCAACAATCCTGCTTCAGCCTCCCGAGTGATGGGATTACAGACACGTGCCACTATGCCCGGCCACACTGATATTCTTAGAGTCTCCACTGTCACCTTGGCCAGTAGTTTCAGTAGCTTTCCTTAGTAAGCCACAGTCCAGCCCTGCTTTCTAAAGCAAGGCGGTTGTCCCATGATTTTTCTACCATCGTTTTGGGCCTTGGCCCCAGCAGTGAGCAGAGACTCGTGCTCAGGAAGCCTCCAGGGAAGGGCCCTAGCCCTCCCAGTTCCCTGCCACTGGCTGACCCTGCCGAGCAGCTACTGTGGTAGCAGTTGCAGAGGCAGCCAGGGAGCAGGGTGGGAGTGCTCCTTCCCCTGGGCCTGCATCTCCTCCTGCGGAGGCCTCCATCATACTTGCTTGCTTTTTTGTTCTCTTTCTTCCTTTCTTTCTTTCCTTCTTTCTTTCCTTGTCTTTGTTGACACAAGGTCTCACTATGCAGTTTGGGTCGGCCTTGAACTTACTTTGTAGCCCAGGCTGGCCTTCAACTCTCAGTGATCCTCCTGTCTCAGCCTCCTGAGTGCTGGGATCACAGGCGTGTGTGCCACCACACCCAGCCACCCATCATGCTTTCTGAGGGTAAGACTTGTCACTATCATTTTAGGAATTGAAAAGACAAACCAAAAACTTAGTGTCTTGCCTTTTGGCTGATAAGTCCAGGGCTCACTCCAAGGAGTCTGGGCTGCCGTGGTGCCCAGCTGCTTTGCTAGGTGGTGTCTGGGAATGTGATGCTGCAAGGTGGCCCTGCTGTGTGGCTCGTTCTTCTGCCCATCTCCCACAGCTGTGTTTTGCAGGGCCAGGCTGTCTGGAAAGCCCCTGACCTGCACCTCCCCCTGCACATCTGGGGCCTGCTAGGTTGAGCACAGTCAGTGCCCAGGAAGCTGACCAGGGGGAAGCTGACCTGGGGACAGTGCTGGGACCTGCAAGGAATGAGACAGGGAACCCATGTCAGCCGCAGGCATTTCCTGGCCTGGGGCAAGTGTCAGCTTCCCCCTCTTAGGGTGCTGCCCCTTAGCCTGCTCAGGCTCCCCTTCCTGCATTCTGCTCAGTTGTCACATTCTTTTTTTTTTTTCTGTTTTTTTTTGTTTTTGTTTTTGTTTTTTTTGTCTTTTTGAGACAGGGTCTCTCTATGCAGTTTAGGCTGGCCTTGAGCTCACTTTGTAGCCCAGGTTGGCCTCAAACTTGCAACGGTCCTCCTGCCTCAGCCTCCCGAGTGTTGGGATTACAGAGTGCTGGGATTACAGGCGTGCGCCAACACACCTTGCAGTTCTTTTCTTTTGAGCATCGGTTATGGTTATAAGGTGTTTCAGACGCCTGGAGAGGTCTGAGGACTGTCCATCTAGCTGAATAAAATAAAAGTTGCTCTTGACGTGGTGGCACACGCCTGTCATCCCAGCACTCCGAAGAATGGTGAAGAGGTGGCTGGTGTGGTGTTGCCAGCCAGCCCCCACAGTCCTTGACTTCGTGGAACCATTGTTGGGAACTCGCTTTGACTTTTGTAGGCCGGTACCTGCCTCTGCATTCATTCCCTGCTCTCTGGTTCCCCTCTGGCAGTTACATCCTGCCAGTGACATTTAGAGTGTGTTGGATTGCTGTGGGGCAGCAACCATCCTTGTGGCTGTCTTGGGCACGTGCCTGAGAGCCTCAGGAATCACCTTCCTTAATGTAACTATATAGGTTTTCTGCAGTCCTGGCCTAGAAAAAAACAAGCTATTAGGTTTGGGTGATCTAAAGTCTTGGACCCAGAGCTGGTGGGTGTCAAGTGATGGAACATTTGTAAAGTGTGACATTTCAGCTTCCCAGTTGTGCTCAACATACCTGGTGCCTGTGGCCAGCTTTAGGAGAGGCAGGTCCCCACACGCAGGATCAGCTCTGTTCCAGTTCCCTTAGAGGGAACTGGACTTGGGATAAACCGAGGGGACCAGCTGCTCTCAGAGACCTGCTTTCTGCCAGTGTCCTCTTTGCCAGCCTGCACTTCCTCAAGGCCTGGATTTTCAGCTTTGCTGCCCCAGGGAGCCTGTGCTCACACAAATCTGCCAGCACCCGTTCTGCTCGCAAGGGCTTCTCACATGCACATCCCCATTCTTACCTCTCCAGCGTCTGCAGATGTGCCCACTCGCTAGCATTTATCTGTTGCCCTCAAATCAGTACTCAGGCTCTTTCAGTCACAGTTACGCACAGGGCAGTGAAAATTTGTCAAATGCTCCCAGCCAGGGCTGCCACACTGTCCTGTCCTAGTTCTCATGCCTGGAACCTGCATCCTTCTAAATCTGCCTGGTGCCATGTTTTGGACACTTTTGTAGGTATGGTTGGTGACTTTGCTGCTTAGAACCTTCCCCAAGCATAGTGCCTGAGGGCCACTGACCATGAGGTCAATGTGAGTAAGTCAGAGGCGTCTTCAATAGGAACACGCACACAGCAAGGTCAGGTATTGACTGACAAAAATGTTAACAGAAACCTGCAGGAACCTGACCTTGTTTCTCTCAGAGCAGGGTCAGTGTCTGAGTCAGTTTCCTATCATGTAACAAACTATCTGAGGTAGTCAATTTTAAGAGGAAAAGTTTGCTGGCCGTGGTGGTGCACACCTATAATCCCAGCGCTCAGCTGGGCTTGGTAGCGCACACCTATAATCCCAGCACTGGGGAGGCTGAGGCAGGAGGATCCTTGGGAGTTCGAGACCAGCCTGGGCTACAAAGTGAGTTCTAGGCCAGCCTGAACTGCAGAGTGAGACCCTGTCTCAAAAAGACAAAAAAAAAGAAAAGAAAAGAAAAAAATCCCAGCCCTCTGGGAGCTGGATCTAGGGGGATCTAAAGTTCAAACCCAGCCTGGACAACTTAGTAATTTAGCAAGACCCTGTCTCAAAATAAAAAAAGGGCTGAGGATATAGCTGAGTGCTAAAGCCTTGGGTCCAACCCCCAGGACCACCAAAGAAAGTGAGAGAGAGAGAAAAAAAAAAAAAACATGAGGGAGAGCATGAAAATTTTTTTTTAACTCATGGTTTTGGAGATTCCACTCCATATAGCTGCTTTGGGGCTGTGGTAGGCGGCATACGTTGGTAGGCGTGTGTGCTGGTAGGAGTGTATGGCGGGCAGAGCTGTTCATCTCAGGGCAGGGGACAAAAAAGACAGCGACTGGGATTTGATGGTCCCTTCAAGGGCACATCCCAATGACCTAAAGACTTCTCTCCAGGCCCCGCCTCCTAATAGTCTGCTGCCTCCCAGTAGCACCATGCTGGGCCCCAGTCCTGTAACACGTGGGCCCTAGGGATAACTAGTGATCCAGACTGTAGCAGTATTGGATGGGGGTCACTGTAGCGCTCACCTTGGGGATGATGGCTAGGTGAGCAAGGACTGGAGTCGACTGTCCCTGTGGCTGGCTACTTTAGGAGTGTTCTGCCAAGAGTAGGCGCCTCTGTCCTTCCTCAGGTATAGATAGTGCTCTGTGTCCTATATCCTCAGCTCAATGGAAGTTGTCCCCTGGTCCCTGGACTCCCACTTCAGTGATGTGAAAGTGTCATAGAAGACTCCCAGTCACCACTGTTTAATTGGAGTTTGAAAACTGGCTGTGTGTTGAGGTGTGTGCAGAAAATGGTTATCTAACTCCAAGGGACCCACGCCCTGGGAACCTCACAGCAGGATTCAACTTGTGCTGCTTCTCATCCATCATCTTAAGAGTCCTCTGCTATGTAGAACAACTGGGTGATTTCTGATCTTTGCACCATGTTTCTTGCAGTGGAGGCCATCAGAGGTTCATACCAGATACTGTGTTTGTGGGGGGGGGGTGTCCTGGGGACCCAAGGGTGCTCTAGCAATGAGCTGCATTCCCCAGCCCTCATTGTTGGTGTGTGTGTGTGTGTGTGTTGGTGTGTGTGTGTTTCGAGTCTTGCAAAGTTGCCTAGACCTTACTCCCTAACTGGGATGACAGACATGCGCCACCACATCCAGCTAGATTACTCTTAATGGGGGCTGGGGATTTAGCTCAGCGGCAAAGCGCCTGCCTGGCAAGCGCAAGGTCGTGAGTTCG
>NW_004955495.1:4516875-4538030 GCF_000276665.1 Chinchilla lanigera
AAAAAAAAAATAGATTACTCTTAATGGTTCCAAATGAATGAATGAATGAATGAATGTCTCTTTTTGAGAGCGACACATCAGAATCCTCCCAGGCTGTTTCCAAGTGCCTGCCACGTCCCCTTTTTTCTGCTTCCTCTCTGCTCCTTCCTCCTCCAAAGCTGCCTCTTGTGAATCATCAGTGTCTGTCCCCCTGGGCCACACCTCCTTAGACAGACCTCGTGGCTCGTCTCTGTCTTACTCACCTTTCTTTTCTCTCCTGCCCTTGGCACGTGAAAATAATAAATACTTGCGGAATGTATGAGCCCAGCCTCAAAGGGCGGGCCCCATCAGCTGACTTTGACCCTGGACAAGCGGCCTGTCCGGTCAGAGCCGGTCCGCCCGGGGTGGGAGAGCATCTCAGACGCGTGTGGTGGCAGCTGTGGCTGAAATGGGCTGATGAGGAGCAGCCGACAGGCAGGGGCAGCACCTCCACATGGGATGGGCACCAGGGTGACTCACATGGCCCTCGGGCTCTGGAGGTTGTGTGGAATTTGGATGTAGGAAGGAGGGAGCCCTCTCCAGTGTGGCATGAGCCCACGCTCTGGGCACTTCACTAGGCAGGCATGTGGGGACAGCCACCCTGCTTGTCCCCCATCTGGCCCAGCAGTCTCTGTAGGTCCTGTGCACTGGGAGGAGCCTGGCTACTGGACCATGATGTCAAGTGGGAGAGATTTGAGTATTACTACTGTTAGCTCAGGAAGTGGTGGCATCTGAGTCTCTGTCACTGGGGTGATAACAGGAAGGCAGGAGTGCTTTTCTGCTACAAAAAAAAAAAAAAAAGCAAAATCACAGCCAACCTTGGTGGCACATGTCTGTCATCTCAGCACTCTGGGAAGCTGAGACAGGAGGATCAAGCCCAGCCTGGTCAAGTTAGCAACTCAGTGAGAACTTGTCTCAAAATTCAAAATAAAAAGGGCTAGGGACATAGCCCAGTGCAAAGGCCCTGGGTTCCACCTCCATTGCCGTTGGAAAAATGAAATCACAATCCCAGTGCATTGCTGTGATGCTCTGCCTGCTCTGCAGCCACCATCTTGGCAGAGTGCAGCAAGACACCCACCCCATCGTGCCCACAGACGTCAGTGCACAGACTGGGTTCAGCTTCCTGGGAGTGATTGTCTGCTGGCCACGTCTCAAGGGTGGGCATAACATGGCAGTGCAAGGCCAGGCGGGAGGGATGTCCCCAGCAAAGCCTGCTTGCCTGCTGGAAGCAGAAACAGATGCACAGGGCCTTGGGCCAGCGAAGCACCGGGCTGAGGGGCAGCAAGCTGAGAAGAGCACCCCAGGCCATGGCAGTGGCCACTGTGATCAGAGAGCAGGGGTTTCCGACGCCTTCCTTCACGTGTGGTCAGCTCTCCTCCAGGCCTGCTCCTCTCCACGCCCCCTCACGCAGACCACAGGTTGTCACACCCCAGGCCCAGGTCTGCTGCTATGCACACTGCAGTGGGATCTTGTGAAACCTGAGTGCTCGGCAAGGCCCTCCCCAAGCTTTCTGGGCTGTGTGTTGCACAGTGCACCATCCCTGGTGTCCCCACTTTACAGATGAGCAAACTGATGCCAGAGTAGTTTCCAGTTCCTTTCGTGTGTGTTGTACAAGGCTGAGATTGGAACCCAGGGTCTGGTGTGTGAGCTATAAGCGCTGTCGCTGAGCCGCGCCCCACCCCTCAGTCCTCATGCTTGCTCAGAGTCACAGCCCTGCTGGGCAGAGCCAGCCAGACCCAGGCCTGAGGCCACCAGTGCTGACCCCCTTCTCCTGGCTGTCACCTGCCCTGCTTCGTGACCTTGTGGACCCGCCTCTGATTTGACCTCACACCGTGAGGGCGAGGGCGTTCATCTATTATTCACTTATTATTGCTATAAATATTACTTATTATCTCGCCAAATATTCAGTGACCAAGCACCTCCTGGGCACAGGGCCCTGTTGCTGCCTGGCTCTGTTGGCAGAGACACATGTTTGGGGACAGGGTCCACTGGGGTGGGTAGAGGGCACTGGCTGGTCCCACGTGGTATTGCTCAAGTGCAGATGAGTCCTGGGGGATAGTCCCAGGTTCTGTGGCAGAGAAAGAGCCCCTGAGAACCCCGTGTTTCCCTGGGAAGCTGTCCTACCTGCCATCTACCCAGAATGTTGGGCGTTGGGCAACCCGAGTCACAAGGGCCAGTGACCCCAGCGTGCGGATCTGAGTTCCCAAGTCCTTGGGAACGGCACCTGCCATGCTTGCTGTGGGGCAGGTGGCGAGGGCAGGAGCCGTTGCCCAAGGGCAACTCCGACTCCTCGCCCCTCTCGTCTTGTCCTGTGCGTCCAGGGGTAGTCAGTGCCAGGCATTTCCCAGAGCCAGATTTTTTGGGCCAACTTCCAGTTGCAGGTCAGGTTTGCTGCACACTCAGCAGTGAGAGCCAGTGACTGGCATGCACGTGTGGCAGCGGGCACCAGCACCAAACAGTCCAGCGGAGCTGGGGTGGCCGGCCTGGCAAGGAAGCCCACCTGGCAGCTCACCTCCCACATGCCCCGCCTTCCCCATGCCGGCCCGCCCAGTGTGTTTGCTGGCCGCACCTCAGGAAACTGGTTGGTCTCCCTGACCCTAGCCATGTGTCACCTGTCACCTGAGCTGGTGGGACAGGTGAGGATTGGAGCCGGCACAGGCACTTTTCTCAGCCCTTCTGGGACCTATTTCGTGGAGGAGCCAGGAGACCACGCCCTCCTACCTGGTGTGGGGAGGATCCCCTGTGTCACAGGGCTGTGTCCCATTTCTCTTTGCCCTGCAGAGAACCCTCCCTGTCCCAGGTCCTGTCCTTGTAGGCGTCAGACTTGGCCCTTCCTCAGGCCAGCCCTGTCCACTCCAAGAGCTGGGTCCACAGGTACCAGCCACACCCTCCCCCTTTCTGAACCTTGCTGTTGAGTTTCCCAACCTTCCTGTGCCCTGGAAGGGCAGCCGCTGTGGCAGGGCTGGGGAGGGGACAGCCCCCGGGAGCAGCCCAAGGGGACCAGGTTAGGGGCACAAGGTCCTCTGTGGCTCCCAGAGCTCATCCCCCTCCAGTCAGGACGAGGCGGGGGTCCCCAGAGGTGGTCACGAGTGTCCATCGAGCACCTCAGACGCTGCTGTCCTGACTCAAGGTGCAGCTGTATGAAGGTTTGCGACCACACAAGATGGACGGTATAAAGACCACACAGGGACAGGACCGAGACGGTCTGTGAGGAGGGCGCTTTGGACAGGGCCTAACTGCGGAAGGTCCACGAGTACTAAGTGGAAAGACAGCCAGGGAAAAGGCTCTCTGTGGGCACAAGGTCGGGGGCCAGGGGCTCGAGAGGGGAGGTAACAGTGTATGCTCGGGGCCCCTCCTGCCGGGATCAGAGGTGAGCAATCAGGAAGGCTTCCTAGGGGAGGTGGCCGCATTAGTTAGGTCTTTTAAAAGTGGAAGGAGTTCTAGGGATGGGGAGAAGCTGCCTGTGTTTCAAAGCGAGTGGGGCCAGGGGCTCTGGGCCATTACATGGGTCGTCCTGGCCTTTAGGTCACGAAGATGTTTGTGTTACCTCGTTAGAACTCACACCTGCGCCCCTGCACTGTGCTCCTGGTGTTTGGGACAAAGGTTTTCTGGCTCTGCAGCACCAGCGGCTCTGATGCAACACAGGATTTCAAAGTTTCCTCTCCAGGCTCTTCCTGCTGGCTCTCTTCACCAGCCCTGTCTTGGTGGAAGGTCTGTTCTTCAAAACACTGCTCCCATCTTGAGCTTGCGTGGAACTTGATCCTTACCCACACCCCAACCCTGGGACAGCCCTCCGCAGCACACCGCCCCCCACAGGTTCACGGTGTGGAGCTCTGTGCAGGGCCTCACTGTCTCATTTGTTTGTGGTTGGTGTTTTCTTTTTATAACCCTTCCTCTGAAGTTGATTTTATCAGGGTGACAGGCGGCCCGCCTGACGCATCCCCAGATGAGAAACTGAACACATGTGGCTGCTTTCTCCCCAGACTCTCGCCAAACCAGGAGGTCCTGAGAGGAGCCTCCAGTTGTCCCTGTGCCCAGCCTGGGGTAGGTCCCTCTGGGAGACCAAGAGCTTGTGGGTCCCGCCCAGCTCAGGGGTCTCAGGTCAGGCTGTTCCCTACATTTCCCAGTGGGGGGCAAGTAAGCCCCTGCCAACTCTGCATCTTGGACTCCTGGCAGGACCCAGGAGCCTTGCCCTGTGCCCACCCCACGGTGCCCTGCACAGAGCCACAATCATCGAGGGCACAGTAGCTTCTTCCCACGTCAGTGGCATCATGAGAGACCCATATGTGCCCTGACTGGCTCCCAGCCCAGCGTGTGTTTGGTGTTTGTCAAGGCCTTATGCTATTCCAGGCTTTGGGCACAGGCCAGCCCCACACAGTGGATGTTACCCGTTTCCTTGCACAGCTGAGCCCAGGGACTCCAGGGCCACCCCCTCAGCGCTGGAGGCCTGAGGCCATGTGGCCATGCTGACCATGCGCCCCTGGAGTGAGGGTTGGATGCCAGGCAGCACCATACCCCTGGCCAGAACCTTCCCCAGGAAGGGAAGGAGCAGGGGCTGTGGCCTGTCTGGAGCTGACCTCTGGCACCTGTGAAACCCCAGTAGTTTGGGTCCAGAAAACAAAGAGTGAAGCTGGGTGTGGTGGCACATGCCTGTAATCCCAGCACTCAGGAAGCTGAGGCAGGAGGATCATTTTGAGTTCAAGACCAGCCTGGGCTACAAAGTGAGCTCAAGGCCAGCCTGAACTTCATGGCGAGACCCTGTCTCAAAAAGACAAAAAAAAGAGAAAGAAAACAGAGTCAGCCAGAGATGCGGGAGCAGCTGGAGATTTAGCTCAGCGGCACAGCACCTGCCTGGCAAGCACGAGGTCGTGAGTTCAATTCCCAGTACCGGAAAAAAAACAACAACAACAACAACAAAAAAAAAACAGATGTGGGAGCAGTCTCCTCATGGGGGCGGGATTCGGGACACCTGGGATCCTGGCTTCCCTCAGCTACCCTCCTGTCACCATCATCCCATGTGGCTGACTAGGTGTTGCCTGGCTGTGGGTGTGGAGACACCGCTCAGACACAGCAGGTGGCCAGGGGTGCCCAGCAGGCTGTCTGTTCATTGTGGATGGAGAATGGGTAGCAGGAGTTGGGTGGTGGTGCTGGGCGCCAGGCCGGCAGGCTGTCTGCAGGAATGTGTCTGCTAGAACCGGCCTAGCAGCAGAGGGGCCAGCAGCCTCCCAGTCTGCAGCCCCTCCAAGTCCCCCAACTTGGTGGAATCTGCCCGGGTCTGGTTCACAAGGAATAGGCGAGGGGAACAGATTCCATTAAGTATTTCTATGCTTTGCGGCCAGCCAGGCACCGTGGGGCATCACAGCGCGACCTCAGCTAGCACTCTGCTTTCATAGGCGGGGACTCAGGAGCTGCTGCAGGAGCCAAGACCGAGAACCATGGGCCGCCTTGCCACGGTGTCAGGAGGGTGTCAGGAGGGCACACGGCCAAGGGCTGTGACCCAGCCACTCTGAAAGGAGTCTTACCCCCCACACCCACAGGGAGCGGGGCCAAGTGGGGTGTGAGTCCTCTCACCCCATGTAATGATTGCTGAGTCACTGCTGTGGGAGGAGCAGGGCCCATGCGCCTGCCCACCTTGGCTCATCATCCTGGGGCCTGGGCGTGGAAAGATCCCATGGCACTCCCGGCTGCATGTCCCTCACTATCCCCTGTTGTCCGCTGCTCACAGTTCCGCCCCAGGTCACCACAGGCTAACAGACCTCCTGAGCTCAGTGCCCGCTGTACATCAGGCGGCAAGGCAGGGGCTGGGACATGCGTAGCTGCCCACCCTGACTGTATCACAGGATACCGTGTGCAGGTTGTCTGCTGGGTGCAGGCACTGCCCAGGGCCTGGGGCAGCGAGGGCCACCAGATGCTGGAGGATGAGTTGTGGGGAGAGCCCCAGGCCAGCCTGGGACAGGAGTGGGAGGTCACCCACTGGACCCATGAGACCTCACTGTTTGCAGCAGTAAACTGGCCAGCGTGTGGGGACAAACAAAGATGCGCTCAGAACACACACTTGGAAGTTTCAGTAGACGTAACAGGAAGTCACACCAGAGCCCAGGCCACCAAGAACCAGCCAGGAACCTGTGCAGGCCAGAGCCTGTGGGCAGGGGCAGGGGAGGGCGGGGGAGGCCCGCTGCGCCGGGAGGGCTGTGTGGACACACGTGCAGGTGACCCTGTCACCGAGTTCTTTCTATCCAAAGCAGAGGGCCCTGATGGGACTTCTGCCACCAGCCTGAGGGACAGTGACATGCAGAGCTGCCTCTTACGGTCTGTCACTCTGCCTTTACAGCCACTGAGCATGTTGTCCCATTGCCGTGGCCACTTTTGTCCAACACGACACACCCTTCTGACTCAAACACCCTGTCTGCTCCCCATGGTCAGTCACAGATGTGTGGTTCAGGCTCCTCCCTGTGTCCTAGCTGGCTGTGCCAGGTGAGGAAGCTGTGACCTCACGGCCTGTCAGTAAATGAGGAGCCTGGAGCCAGCTCCCAGAGAGGTCCTCAGGCCAGGGGAACAGGCGGAAGCGGCCAGGCTTCCGGCACCGCCGTCCTTGCACTGCCAGAGTTTGGTTCTCACGTAACCTGGGGCTGCCCTGCAGGGATCTCAGGTCGGCCGGTCCCTAGGGCCTGTGGTGAGCAGGCGGCGGCACCCAGTTTGGGGTCCCTTCAGGAGCCACTTCTGAGCCTCTTCCTGTTCCTGACTCTGCTCCCTGCCGCTGTTTACAAAGGCTGCTTTTTAAAACCATGGAGCTGTGGGGGACAGGAGAGGGAATCCACCCAGCATGGTGGAGCCACGAGGAGGCCAGCACATCCAGGGGCCTTTCAGGGTGCCCGGTGTGCCAAAGGAAGTTGTGCCATGCCAGGACATTTCCTTCCTGTGATGACAAAAGTGGATAGTGCCTCACATCAGTCAGCTCCCAAATATTTACAGGAACCTGTAATGGATAAAGGCCATGACACGTCCTCCCATGCCACAGCTTCTGGGGCTGGGGACTGGTCTACACTCTGTGACACCCTACAGTTGGGGCAGGAAGGATCCCTCGGTGCAAGTGACATTGCCACGGCCTCATCTCACTGTGCCACGCCCAGAGCCAACCTCTCCGGTCCCGCCACACATGAGCGGCTCGGTGCTGGACATCATCCCAGAGACTTGGGGGCTGCTGACAGACCCCCAGCCAGGGCTGACCCTCCTGGGCAGTGGTGTCTGCAGACCACCTACTGCGCTCCCTTCCTGGAGAACCTTGTGTGCTTCCCAGTGCCCCTGCAGGGCCCTTGCCAGCATTTCCACGTTGGAACCAGCGCACACAGTGGCCTGGAGGAGGCCAGGCAGCAGTGCATCAGCCTCTGGGCAGCTGATTTCTGGGGCCTCGTGGCCAGGGAAGGACTGTAATGGAGACTGGGAAAGGTGGCTCCTAGGTGCCAGGTGGAGAGACAGCATATGTCCCCGCCACCCACCCTGCTTCCCCCCTACAGAGTGGCTCAGCCACCTCGAACACCCCACGTATGTTGGGTGGCCCCACAGCCTTCCAGCCAGGCTGCCCCCACAGGCCCTGCCTCCCCCTGGGTTATGGAATGCACGAGGGTGGACAGGGCATGCCTGTGACTTCAGCCACCCTTGGCTCGAGGGCCTTTGAGTTCTTTGGCCTCATGCCTCAGTCTCCCCCAGTGGGGTCTGTGTGATAGATCAGTGGCATGGTGACCGCCAAGGGCCTAGCATGGTACATGTCCCAGATGCCCTCTGTGAGAGGGCACTAGGACTCAGTCGTGGCCTTTGAGGGGCCCACAGCTGCAAGTCAGTGGGCCCGGGCAGGACAGGCCTGAAGAGATCAGGACCTGGGAGCTGTACTCTCCCCAGGAAATAAGGTAGTGCTGTCTAGCGGTGAGTCCCCAGCAGCTTTCGGGTCCCCTCCCCACCAATACTTTTCTCTTTTTTTTCCCAGAGCACTGGAGATAGAACCCAGGGCTTCATGCTGAGCACTCACCACTGAGCTACAACCTCAGCCTATTACTTCACATCGTTTTGAGGCAGTCTTTCGTTGCTCAGGCTGGTCTTGACTTTGTGATCCCCCTGTCTCAGCCTCCTGGGAGGACAAGCCCATGCCAGTGTGCCTAGCCTCTTTAAACCCTTAATTCATAAGATCAAGCCGCCCCCACCTGGTCACTGAGCCCACAGTTGGCCCGGTTACTTTCTGTGTCCTATTGATCTGGTTTCCTAGCTGGGATGATTAAATGATGAGGCTTTCCATTGGCAGCAGCCCCAGGCTCAGCAGGATTCGAGTTGATTCAAGTTCCTCCTTCTGCTGCCGCCTCTGGGTCCCTGGGGAAACCCAGGCTCACTGCCTGCTTCTTCCCCACTGTGTCAGACGCTCCACCAAGCCACCTTCTTAGCCTGGTCTCATTTGCAGATGGGGCCCAGGGCCTCACGCTCACCATGGAGCCACCCCCAGCCCCATTCTTAACGCTAATGCTCCCAGCCGGCGTGGCCATCTTGTGCTGTGGGATAAAGATCTGGGTCTGACTCGGGCTCACTTCTTTGCCAGGTGCCTGAGGCACGAGAGAAGCGCAGTACAGAGTCTGCACCAGGCACGGTGGGAGAGACAGGAGCTCAGCGTTGCAGGGCAGCCCCAGGCCCCATGGGAAAGGACAGGAGCCAGTCTCAGACGGTCCCCCATGACTTCTCTGACCTGGCTCTCACGGGTGGGGGCCACCTCCCTGTGCCCTGAGACAGACACAGCCTGGGCTCCATGGAGCTTCTCAGCAAGGGCTGGCACCGGGCCAGGCAGGGTCTTGGCTGACATCCTCTCTGGGACTTGGCTGTGTTTGCCCAAAGATGGGAGAGGTGGCATGCATGTGGGTTTCACAGCAGTGATTCAGGCTTGGCCTGGCCTTGGCAGTCAGCGGCTATAGTGGCAGCTGTGGTGCTGGCCCGCAGGAGCCGTGTACTCATCCAGGGCTCAGCCATCCGCAGACCCTGCGGGGCCCTGGCTGCAGCATGGCTGTCAGCTGTGGGTAGGGGCGTGGGCTTTGTTCTCGATCCCTGGCCCTCACCATGTGGGCTCTGCAGACATTGTCACCGTTGCAGAGGGAGCCAAGGATCATGGCCGCCTCCCTTGGGAAGCCCTCCTAAGCCCTCAGCCCTCTCCTCCCTCCATGCGTTCGTGGAGCCACAGGGGCTTTCAGGCAACCAATGTGACACCCTGCTCCGCTGCGACCCTCTTCGGGGCCCTGTCCCTGTGTGTAGGTCTGAGCCTCTTGGCCCCCCGTTCAATTCTGGCTGTGCCCCACGCTTAGGCACCCCTTCCTTTCTCTTTTTCAGGGTACTGGGGATTAAACCCAGAACCTCCGAACTGAGCTACATCCCCAGTTCTTTGCACTTTTCATCTTGCAAGAATCTTGCTATATTGCCCAGGCTGAGAGGGAACTTTGAATCATCCTGCCTCAGCTTCCCAGAGTGCTAACAGCATAGGCCCAGGCCACTGCGTCCTCTCCTTGTTGCTATGCGGCTATGCGGCCGTTGGCCTGAGGCGCCTTTGCTTCCCACCTCTTCTCATAGCCGTTCTGTCCACTTGCTGGGCCTCTGAACTGTGGGGTGGGGGCTTGAGGGTTGTATGTACCCTGCCAGAGATCTGGGGTGCAGCCTCCTGATGCCTCAAGAGGAAAGATGGCAGGAGGGAGTTGTGGCTCAGGAGGGCTAAGTCCCCAGGACCCATCGCAGCGGCCGAGGTGGGTCTAGCAGGTCGCAGAGGCTTGCTGTGCACGCGTCGTGCTCCGTGCAGAGCCCGCCCTGGGCGCTGTGGTCTCGTGCTCTCCTGGCTTCAGGTCCCCACTTACAGGAAGAGCCCGCTGTCGTGGCAGGCGCCTCCCAGTAACTCCCACTTCGCCGCAGCCAGAAGTGAAACTGCCGTGAAGTGCAGTGCAGCACTCAGAAACACCTGGGGAGGCGCCGGCCTGTCCTGGTGCCTTCAGCAGCAATAGGAGGCAGCCCAGGTGGCCACGTGTGCCCTCCCCGCCCTCTTCCTTCCTGCCTCTCTGAGCTGGGCCAGCCGCCCTCTGTCCCTGGTGGGCTTGCTGGTGGGCAGGAGCCGGCAGATGAGTCCCAGCCCCGAGGGGAGGGACTTGCTGCCAAGTGAGGTGGGCAGCCATTGGGCACAGGCCAGAAGCACCTTCCAGTGCCCCGCGTTGCCTCTGAGCCCCCCACCTCCTTCTCTGGTCACTTCCTCTTCCTTCTTGGTGCCTGGTGCCGTGCGGGATGCTTACTGCCCTGTGCCCTCCACGGCACAGCCACGGGCCCTCCTGGCATCCCTCCGCCTGCTCTAAGCTGGGGAGCCTGACAGGTGTGGACTGGCAGGCACATCTTGAGTGTCCTGTTCTGGGGGGCTCAGGCACTGGCTGTGTGTGACAGGTTTCATGCTCCTGCTCTGGCCTCTGGCATCCCGGGGTGTGTGTGCGTGCATTAAACGTGCCTGGCCCCCTCAATCGTTTCACACCTCCAGACAGTGGGCTCAAGAGGAGGACAGGGCCAAAGGTGCTGTGGAGACCCTAGACATGAAGCAGCCCATGCTGCCTCTTTGTGCCACAGCGACAAGGACGACTTTTTGCGGGGGGCGGGTACCGGGAATCGAACTCAGGACCTTGTGCCTGGCAGGCAGGTGCTGTGCCGCTGAGCTACATCCCTGGCCAGAGATGACTTTTAAAGGCAGTTGACCGAGTCTCTGAAGGCGGGTGGCAGACCCCACGAGCAGGCTGTGTGCTGGAGCCTCAGCTTCTCAGCTGTACCCGTGTGGGGGCCAGGCGGGGTCATGGCAGCAGTGGGGCATGGCAGGCCGGCCCATCCCTGCAGCGTCTGGTGAGGGTCATGGAGTGTGCCCGCACTGTCACACAGCGTGCCGCCTCTGCTTATCAGCCACTCAGTGTGTCACCACCATCCTCGGTGTCCCTGGCCGGCACTGGGCTCTCCTGCTCACGGGCCTGCCCGCTTCTGTCCTCCAGCTGGTCAGTGAGAAGGTTGGAGGCGCTGAAGGGACCAAGCTAGACGATGACTTCAAGGAGATGGAGAAGGTAAGTAGGGAAGAGCCCAGCTCCGCAGGATGCAGGTGACCGGCAGGGCTATGGGGTGGGGCAGGTGTCACAAGAGGTGGGTTCTGAGGACCAGGCAGGGAGCTGGCTGGGTAACCCACACGCTGTGTGTCTTCACAGAAGGTGGATGTCACCAGCAAGGCCGTGGCAGAAGTGCTGGTCAGAACCATTGAGTACCTGCAGCCCAACCCAGGTAGGATGCCAGCCTGCTGCCTGGTCCCTCGGGTCACCCGTGTCCTTGAGGAACCTTTGTGTCACCAGGGCATGAGATGGGAGTGAGGTGGGCTGCAGGCACAGCTGGATCCAGGGGTTCTCAGGCAGTCCTTGGCCCACGGCCTTGCTTCTCACACTGACTTGGACCCAGTGTGCAGGGCCGCCCATCCCTCTGACTTGGCTGGGCTCTGCCCGTGGAGTGTGGGACTGGTCTCTTGGGCTAACAGGGAGGTGGACCTTTTACCCAGGACAGACCAAATGCTGGTGCTGCTGTGGGAAGCTTGGAACACGGGGCAGGCAGCAAAACCAGCAACAGGCCCTTTACCCCTGTGCCACAGAATGAGGGACTAGGGGCTCTTGGTCCCAGAAGGAACCCGTCCCTTCTCCTGGGCACTCCAGTTCTCCCATGGCTGCTGGAGCCGCACAGAGGGTGCCTTCCTGGCCGCCTGAGCCAGGTACGCTTTAGGACAGAGGGTGTGAGAGGCTCCAGAGCGCCCACCAGCCCGTCCTGTTGCAGCCTCTCGGGCCAAGCTGACAATGCTCAACACGGTGTCCAAGATCCGGGGTCAGGTGAAGAACCCCGGCTACCCGCAGTCAGAGGGGCTGCTGGGCGAGTGCATGATCCGCCACGGGAAGGAGCTGGGCGGCGAGTCCAACTTCGGTGAGCAGGGTGGTGCGTGGAGGGGCTCTGCCCGCCAGCAGTGCGCCTGGGCCGTGGAGGCCGCTGTGTGACACCTGCACCTCCCCAGGTGACGCCCTGCTGGATGCGGGGGAGTCCATGAAGCGCCTGGCCGAGGTAAAGGACTCGCTAGACATTGAGGTCAAGCAGAACTTCATCGACCCCCTGCAGAACTTGTGCGACAAGGACCTGAAGGAAATTCAGGTGCTGCCCCAGCCCAGCCCCCAGGTCGCGGGCCACAGGGAAGGCTGGTGGGGGAGGGGCCTCCTGGTGACCCAGAGCCTCTGCCCACCTGCCCAGCACCACCTGAAGAAGCTGGAGGGCCGCCGCCTGGACTTCGACTACAAGAAGAAGCGGCAGGGCAAGATCCCTGACGAGGAGCTGCGCCAGGCTTTGGAGAAGTTCGAGGAGTCCAAGGAGGTGGCGGAGACCAGCATGCACAACCTCCTGGAGACGGATGTGTGTGGCCGCGGGGAGCGGGCCAGGCGCAGGGTGGCTCTGCCGTGGGGGCAGCAGGGCAGCCCCTCAGCCCTGCTGGTCCCCCCCACAGGTGGAGCAGGTGAGCCAGCTCTCGGCCCTGGTGGACGCGCAGCTGGACTACCACCGGCAGGCCGTGCAGATCCTGGAGGAGCTGGCTGAGAAGCTCAAGCGAAGGTGAGCGCCCCCTCGACCACCTTGCACCCTCTGGCGGCCAGCACGAGCAGTGCGCCCGGCCTTCCCAGAGGTCCCTTGGCTGCCGCTGTTGGGTGGGTCTCCGGCTCAGACTGGACCTCCCTGGGCTCATCCTGAGCTCCAAGAGATCAGAGGAACCAGGCAGTTCAGAGCCTGCACTGACCAGGAGCCTCCTGCTCCGAAGCACCTGGATTCTCTGAGACAACTTAGCTGCAAGGAGAGTGGGGCTGGACAGGGCCTGAGGCATTGGGCACTTGTCCTCCCTTCCCCTCCCCGTGGCCTGCGGCAGGCCCGTGCCCTTGCACAGCGCTGCTCTTCCTGTGGCCCGCTCCCTTGCAGGGTACGGGAGGCCTCCTCGCGCCCCAGGCGGGAGTACAAGCCCAAGCCCCGAGAGCCGTATGACCTGGGAGAGCCTGAGCAGTCCAACGGGGGCTTCCCCTGCGCCCCGGCCCCCAAGGCCACAGGTAGGGGGTGGGAACACGCTGTGGGGAGCAGAGCCCCTGCCGCCTAGGGGAGGGACTCAAGCGACCGGGAGCCCGTCAGTCGGTCAGCTGCCTCTGTTTTGATCACCAGCAGCCCCGTCATCTTTCCGATCTTCCGACAAGCCCATCCGGACACCCAGCAGGAGCATGCGTGAGTTTCCCCGAGGGCCCCGAGGCACAGGCGTTCCCTGCACGTGGCTGGGACGGGCTGCTCCAGGGGGCTCTCTCCTTCCTTCCCCCGTGGAGGTTGGCGCCCCTGTGGCCCTACGGCCTTCCGGCCTGGGATTTCCTGCCTCTACCCATCGGGCAGGGGAGGAGCTGTGGGGCCCCAAGGCCAGAAGCATCCAGCCTGAGGCCTCAGCCACAGCGTCAGCATACACTGGAAGGGCTGCCCTATCCCCAGCTCCAGGCTGTGTGCATGGTGGCCCAAGGGCTCTGGTCACCCCAGGTCATCCCCATGGCCCTGGGCGCGACCCTAGGCCCTCTCAGGAGCCACTTTGGTGACCACGGCAGCAAGTGTCCACTCCTCTTCCTCCCCTTCGGACACCCCGCCCCAGCGCAGTGGAAGGAGGGTTTCTCAGCCCCCCTGGCCTCTGGGTCCCGGCCGCGCCCTCACACCCTTCCCGCCCCCAGCGCCCCTGGACCAGCCGAGCTGCAAGGCGCTTTACGACTTCGAGCCTGAGAACGACGGCGAGCTGGGCTTCCACGAGGGCGATGTCATCACGCTCACCAACCAGATTGACGAGAACTGGTACGAGGGCATGCTGCACGGCCAGTCGGGCTTCTTCCCCCTCAGCTACGTGGAGGTGCTCGTGCCGCTGCCCCAGTGAGTCGGCGCCACTGTGCCGGCCACCACCGCGAGGGATCCTGGGGTCCACACGGGGCCCAGCGCAGCGCCATTTACACTAGTGCTCGCCCATGCAGGGCCAGGCTGGGCCACACTAAGGTGCTCTCGGAAACACTAACGTTCCTCCCCACCCCACCCGGCCCCAGGTCCTGCTGCCTTAACTGGGCGGTGGCTGAGCAGGGCCCTGGCCACCCGCCCTGGTGTTCAGACCCCTCCCAGCCCGTTGCTGGCGATGGGCCACAGCCCCCCTTGGGGACTCCCCAGGCATGTGTGTCCCCTGCCCTGCCTACACATACACCCTTTTCTGGGGAGCTGAGGGCCCGGACCTCCAGCCTGCCACCAGCGCCCCCTGTGGCTGGGGACCAGACCACAAGGCACCACCAGTTCCCACCCCTCTGACGCTACCTGGCCAGACATCTCTGGCACAAGCTGCCACCATCACCTGCAGGGACCACGGCCCGGCCTCCCCAGGGTCAAGCACAAAGCTGTGGAGAGCAAGGGACCCCAGAGCCCAGCTGCCAGCCCCTCCTCCTCCCTGAACTGCCAGCAGCCGTCACCGGGACCCACGGCTCCTCCCAGAGGGAGGTGGGCTGGTGGGGTTCCCACGCCTCAGGACCCCCACTGGCTTCCGCTTCCTCTCCTATTCCAAAGGCCAGCTGACAGGGGACTCCGGGGCTGGCCAGTCACATTCCCTCCACCAGGGACGCACACAGCCCCTGGGACCCGGGCTCTGCCCTCCCCATGCCCCTTGTCACCGTCACACGGGGTGCCTGCCCTACCCTGGCTTGTAGTCCAGGGTAAACGGAAATGTACTCCTGACTTTTTTAAAAGAAGTATTAAATGTCTCTTTCTATAGCCCTCAGCCTCATCTTGTGCGGGGGCCTCCCCAGGCTCCCTGTCAGCCTGGGGCACCCAGCACCTGCACCCCGTGCCCCACAAGGCTCTTGGTGCTGAGGCCAGGGACCCTCAGCCACCCAAAGTGACACACTGCTGGCTGCTCTGGATTCTTTATTGTCAGAGCCTCTGGGTCACACAGGGTGGTGACAGCAACAGATGGCAGCCACTGTCACCCAGAGCCACCTGGCGGACAAGGTGGGAAGAGGGCGCAAGGGGCCTCAGCCTGCCTGCTTGAGGACGCTGTACACCTGCTCCAGCACGTGGCTCAGCCCCTGGTCCTTGGGTGTCCTGCTGGCCAAGGAGATCTGCAACGAGCAGGGCTGGGGTCGGGCTACACCTGGGGGCCCAAGCCGCTGCCTCCTTTTTTTTTTTTTTTTTTTTTTTGTCTTTTTAAGACAAGGTCTCACTAAACAGTTCAGGCTGGCCTTGAGCTCACTTTGTAGCCCAGGCTGGTCTCGAACTCGCCACGATTCTCCTGCCTCAGCCTCCTGAGTGCTGGGATTACAGGCGTGCGCCACCACACCTGGCTGGGCCCTCCTTCCTGACCCACTGCTGCTGGGCACAGCAGGGGGAGCTACCCCGCCCCTGCCCGTGTCCTCACCCCACCTCCCGCCTGCCTGTCCCCAGTGGGAACGTGTGTAGTGGAGCAAGCTGTTCTCTGAGAATGACTTTCAGGCAGGAAGTAAGCAGGACACTAAGGTGTCTGGTTCCTTGTAAATTCCCACGGGCCAGGGGGCCAAGTTTAGAGCAGCTGCCCTGCCAGAGGGGCAAGCCCAGACGCACCCGTGTGCTGAAGGGCAGGCAGCCTGGGACTCCACACGGGGACACCCCAAGGGGTCAGGAGCTCTGGGCCTCCCAGTGTTTCTCTTTGCGCCAGGGATGGAACCTGGGCCTTTGGCGCGCCGAGCCCACACCCCGCGCCCACGCTGCGCGCCCAAGTTTGCTTTCCTCCTCCGTCTGCCCGGCCACATGTCCTGGCCAACACCACTGACCTTGAGCTTGTCGAGGTAGCTGTGCTCTGGGCTCCAGGCCTCCTGGAACCTCACGAGATCGGGGGCACCCTTGTAGAAGTCCACCAGCAGCATCTGCGCAACAGGACACGGACTCCTGCCTCCCTCCCTCCCTGCAGCCTGCAGCGGTGACCAAGTCACACTAGCAGGGTGACAGACAGCTAGGGCCACAAAGGAGCTTGGGGCAGCCCACCAGGAGGCCTACCTAGGGCACGTCCCAGAGGCTTTTAGCGGGAGTCTGGGAATCCCCCAAGTTGCCTGTGTGTACCTTAAATTTATGCTGTAACTCCAAGGCCCTGGCCCCTCAGCGCAGCCTCAGCCAGGCAGTTAACACCCCTGAGGCTGAGAGGTGCAGTGAATGAGTCCAGCTTTTCTGCTGTGGTTTTGGTTTTTTGTTTGAGGTTTGGGACAAGTTCTTAACTGTGTAGTCCAAGTTGGCCTCAAACCTGGGATCCTCCTGCCTCAGCCTCCCAAGTTTGCCATCACACCCAGCCTCAGCTTCTTTTTTTAACACACTGCATAGTTATTAAAAATGTCCATCCTGCCTGCGGAATACAGCCCAGTGGTAGAGCCCTTGCCTAACCTGCATCAGACCCTGGGTTCCACACTCGTCCCGCAGAAGAACTGCACATCTGATGTCACGGGTGCTGCCCTACCATCCGGCCTCCATCTCTACTCAGAGGCTGGACACTGGATGGGAGTGGGAGCCCAGGCCAGGACTCATCCAGTGGCAAGGCAGCCGTCTCAGCACACCCCGGGCCCCACCGCCCCCACGGGGAGAGGCGCACCATCTCATGGAGGACGTCGTTGGTCAGGAAGCTGTCCTGCACGTAGGCCATCTCCACGTCCATGGGGATGCCATAGTCACTGGGCCTTTGCTGGACGGATGGGGTGGGGGTCAGAGACACACAGGCCTTGGAGGTCAGCAGCTCTCCCAGCCAGGCCTCCCACAGCAGCGCCCCTACCTCAGGAGGCGGCATGACCCAGAAGGGTGCAATCTTGGACTCAGGGCCGGGGTTGCCGGTATAGTAGGGGGCTGAGGGTGGACAGGGAGAGTGGGCTGGGACCTGGGGTCACCACCTGCAAGGCGCCCCTGCCCGCCTCCCCAGGCCGTGCCTCACAGCAGAGCAGGGCAAGGCAGGGCTGGAAGCCGTTGCTGGCGCCCTGCAGCCGCAGCTGGTAGTCCATCTGCGCGTCGATGTCCTGCAGCGAGGGCAGCGCCGGGCTGTGTGGGTGGCTGTGGTACCAGCCCACCAGGGACAGGCCCCGCAGGAACAGGCTCTGATAGATCTGGGGACAGGGACTCACGTGACCCAGCAGAGCACCAGCTGGACACCAAGCCCCAGCCCTGCTCCCACCACACAGTACCAGTATGGGGACACCCAAGAAAGACCGCTATGAGTGGGTGCCCTGGCTCGCACCTGTCATCGCAGCTACTTGGGGGGCTGCACAGGAGGAGTGCAAGCCCCAGGCCCGCCCGGGCCACTGAGCAGGACCATGTCTCAAAAAGTAAAAAAGCTGAGTGCCCTCACGAACACCTATAATCTCAGTACTCTGGGAGGCTGAGGCAGGAGGATTACAAATTTGAGCGCATCCTGGACAACTTCGTGAGGCTTAAAAACTTAAAGGGGAGGGAATGTAGCTCAGTGGGACTGCATCCTTGGGTCAATCTCAGTACTGAAAAAAGAGAGGTGGTGGCCACGCATGGAGTTGAGCAGGCGGGGACATCCCGGATGTCACAAAGGGAGGTGGGGGCAACAGCACGCTGCGCTCACTGGGCCTGTAAGGCACCAGGCCTGAAAACTCACATTTCACAGATGAAGAAACTGAGGCTGGGGGACTGACAGGGTTCCAGGCAGACACTGTGTTCCCTGCGGGGACAGCATGCCCTCCCTGGCCCTCCCAGGCAGCCCCTCACCTCCTCCTCAGTGGCGGCCGCGGCCTCGGCATCCCCGAGCCGGCTCCGACAGGGGAAGGCCCTCAGCACCGTGAGCACTGCGGGAGAAGCAGGCGTCCTTCCTGGCCCCACACGCCCCGCCCTCCTGGCCCCAAATACCCACTCTGACTGTTGATGTTCCAGCGGCCCCCCAGGTAACCCACGACCTCGCTCCGCGTCAGGTGGCTGTGGAAGTCCTGGGTGGGGAGGGGAACACTGGGTCAGCTCCTGCCCCACGCAGAGGGCCAGCCCCCCCTTCGGCATTGTACCCTATTGCCTGCCAGTAACATTTACTGAACACCTACTGTTTACTGCTAATGGGTTTTGAGCACTTACTGTTTACCAGGAGCAAATGTAGCAGACACATTCTCTCTCTCAAGGGGCTGTCACTGCAAAGCCTGCTCCTTCCCTCTCTCCCTCTCCAATGTCCCAGGCCCCAGAACACTGAAGGACAAGGTGGCACTGGGGTCACATACCAGCAGAAACAGCACGTTGCTGGAAACGGCCACGTTGAACGGCTGGAACTTGTTGATGGCCGAGAAGGATGTTACCTCCACCAGGGTGTGTGGGCTCCTGGGGCGGGGGTGGGAGGGTCGCAGCCTCAGGAACCCCCAGGTTCTTCCTCACCCCCTAAACCAGCTCCTTGCCCGCTCCCTGCAGCTCTGAGGCTCTGTCACCACCCCGCCCTTGCTCCCTGACACCAAGCAAGGGCTCCAAGGGGATGAGGGGTGGGACGGGTTCGTGGCGCAACTGACCTGGCAGAGTCGCGACTGCCCAGCATGCAGTAGCGGACCGGCACCCGGATCTTACTTTCTGTGCGCTTCCCTGGGGGCGTGGCCTCTGGGAGGGGACAGAGAGGGAACAAAAGCAATGTCAGGGGGCTGGGGATATAGCTCAGTGGCACAGCACCTGCCTGGCAAGCGCAAGGTCCTGAGTTCGATTCCCGTTACCAAAAATAAGTCAAACAGGCATCCTGGGAGGCAGTAACGCAGATCAAAGCCCCACCTTTGCCCAGCCTCCTCCTGCCCGCCCCCGTCCCACTCCCCACCCTCGCCCCTCACCCATGTGCCCAGTCTCCGTGGGACCCTTCCCAGGGGGTCTCCGACTCTTGTCCTCCGTTGAGACCCCCACCAGAACCTCCTCCTCCTCTTCCTCCATCAGCAGCTCCTCCTCTTCTGCTTCACTGGCTGGGCTCTGGTGGGGCGGGGGTAGCACAGAACCTCACCAGGATGACCCCCTCACCCCCCATCTTCCCTCCGGCCAGTAGACCTGAGCCCTAGGTGCTATTGCCTGGATTAGCCACTAGAGGGTGAGAATGAACAGAGAGGCACACAGCGCGTGCGCAGCTCAAACACCTTGGCAGAGGTCTCAGGTTTGAATTCTGCCTCTCTCTCTTACAAGCTGCGTGAGCTCCGGTGAGCCCCCTAATCCCTCTGGGCTCTATTTTCACCTGTGAAACGGCACAATGACCATAGGCCCCATAAGGAGAAATAAGATAACGGGTGCAAAACACCAAACATACCCCGGGCTACCCTCTTTGAGCAAAACAGGGGTTATTACAACATCCCTCAATTCCTTCTCTTCCCACTGTCCCACAGTTGCGCTTCCCGTGGCGACCTCTTTGGGTCTAAATCCACCCCTGTCCACTGTCTTAGCACTGGCCCCACACCCAGGTACCGCCTCCTCCCATCTCTCCAGCTTTTCTTTCCCCTCTTGGACCCAGGGCTGGGTCCTCAGGCCTCTTCCACCCTCACCCTCACAGCTTGTCCTTCCCGCGGCAGCCACGAGAGGGCACCACGAGCACGGAGTCCGGTCCCGCCAGCCTCTCTCAGACCTCCGTGACTCCCACCTCCCTGGGACCAAAGCCCAAGTCCTCCCTGCAGCCCACTCCCCTCCTCCGTCTCCAAGCTCTCGCTCCCTCTGCTTCGGCCGCATAGCCTCCTTGCTGCTCCGCACTGGGCTCCATCCTGCCCTGGGCCTTTGCATGTGCTGTGTCCTCTCTTCCTGCAGCTCTCTACCCAGCTGTAACCTACTCTGTGGCCCGGTCCTGGAGACACTGCGTCTAGCTTGGCACCCCTAATTCAGCAGTGAGTTGGGGAGGACAAACCTCATCGGCAACAGCTATGGGGATGTGCAGCTGGTGTCGCCGCAGCCAGGCAGCCTTGTACTTGTCCAGTTTCTGGCCCTTGTACTTGACTGAGGCCCAGCCGCAGCCAGACTTCTTGGCGGGGTTGACCAGCTTCTTGCAGTGGGTGGCCCAGGCACTGGGGGAGTTGAACACCTGCCCGGTTTCCTGCCACACGATCCTCCCATCCGGCTGCAGGTCTCCAATGAACTTCTTCCCCTAAGGGCGGGGCAGGGTCTGTGTGGGTCACTGCTGTGGACTCAGCACCCAGCGCTCAGGCTTCCATGTAGCAGGCGCTTAACTCAAACATTAAGTGATAATCAGAGGGCGTGGTGGCACACCTGTCCCCCCAGCACTCGGGGAGACTGAGGCAAGAGGATTGCAAGTTCAAGGCCAACATGGGCAATTTATCAAAACCCTGTCTGAAAGTAAAAAAAAAAAAAGGCAATGACAGTGATGGTAATAATAACACACCCTGTAATAAAGCTCTTTCTGGGAAACGGCGACCTGAAGAATGCTTTATTCATTTAATGCTTGTGCAAGGGTTCTGGGAAGAAAAATACCCCATTTTACAGATGGGGGAACTACTGCTACCAGAGGGACAAGCTGAGCGAAGCCACAGCCCGGTCAGCGCTGGTACGGCCCGGCTGGTGCTACGCAGGCGAGGGCCTCTTTCTTTGCCTCAGTTTCTCTTTTGTGAAACGGTGCGTTATGTGTGCTTGTGTCGGTTCTGGGAACTGAACCAAGGTCCTACATCACCAGGCCTTTTAAAATTTTTTTACTCTGAGGCAGGGTTTTGCTAGGTCACCAAGTTGCCATGCTGGGCTCAAATCTGAGATCCTCCTCGGCCCCTCAGGGCACTGGATGACACGCACGAGAGGCTGGGACGCAGCACTCAGGGAACCGTGTCCTCCAGCCCCGAAGACCTCCGCGCAGTCTGCATACTCCATTCCTCCGTTCCTGCTCCGCATACAGGGGCTCATTCTGCAGCCAGAGCTCCGGGGTTCAGCTTCCCCCTTGCCCGAATCGGATGGGACGCGGAGCGCTCGCTCACCAGGTAGTAGATGGAGAGCACCCCGGCGCCCGGCTCCAGCAGCGCGTCCTTGAGCAGCACCCGCAGCGTGACCGCGCGCCTGGTGAGCGCGCCTCCCAGCGCGCC
>NW_004955495.1:4538481-4543900 GCF_000276665.1 Chinchilla lanigera
GCGGGGCTGCGCAGGCGCGCTCTCGCTCCTCCGGGACCAATCGCGAAACAGGCGGGAGGTGGACCTGGAGGGGGAAACTGAGGCCCGGGACCTCCGCCTGTGAGGGTCTCGTGGTTCCACTCCAGGCCGCCACCTGCTGAGTTGCAGCCTGAGGCCGGGGGTCGGGACGTGAGGGCTCAGCCTGCTGGAATCAGCGGGAAACTGAGGCAGCGAGACCGCGCACGCGCGGGAAAGGGAAGCCGGGAACTGTCTTTTGGCACTAATTGGGAAACTGAGACTAGAGGACGGTGGAGACCCTGAAGGAGGAAACCGAAGCCCAGAACCGCGGTTTTCCGGATCTGGTGGCTCCAGCTGAGGCCACTTACTGGTCTGCAGCCGGAAGCTGGGGACTCGAGTGGTTCAGCCCAGTGGAATGAGTGGAAAAACTGAAGCACATTCGTCTTGAGGGACTCAGAAGTTTGTCCTTGGTATCAGGGAGAGGTCGTGGGGAGAGGATCGGGCTGCGGTGGGGAAGCAGCGCGGAGCGCAACGTCTAAAGTGCCTTGACCTAGCTCCAGCCTCTAAGGGTTAACTTATTTTGGTTTTGTTTTTTTGAGACAGGCTGGCCTTGAATTTGCAGCGATCCTCCTGCCTCAGCCTCCTGAGTGCTGCAATTACAGGCGTGCGCGCTCACGCCCGGCTCTAAAGGGTTAATTTAGCCCCATTCCCTAAATTAATTCCCTAATTGCTCAAGAGAAGAGCCTGCCAGCCAATTATATTTCACCTATAACCAATCGGGGGCAGCAGTCGGGTTTCTTGCTCAGCCAATCAGTATTAAACTGTCGGTTCCGCCAGGTTCGGATTCAGCCAATGGGCAACTGTCCACATTGACCAATCATCAGGAGTCCGCGGGCCTCATCTCTCCAATCAAGTTTAGAGGTTGTTCTCAGCCAACCAATAAGCTCCCGGTGAAGACCTATCCCACGGGTCCAGCTTGCAGGCGGAAAGGGGGCGGGGCTCGGTGGATACTGCGCTGGGACGTTGCAGACCCGGCCTTTGTCCCTAGCTTCTGTCCCCAGCCTCTGTCCTGAGACCTTTGCCCCGAGGCAGGGACTCCGCCAGTATCTAGTATCCGGCTGACCTCAAACCCCGGGGCGGCTACATCCCAGAATTGAGAAACATGAGGACTGTCCTCAAACGCGGGTGGGATTTCCCCGGACTTCATTCAGTGGAAAAGAGGGGACAGGATATTAGGGGCACGGAGGCCCCAATTTGTTTTTTTCTTTTTTCTTTTTTTCCCCCAGTACTGGGATTAAACCAGGACCTTCCCACTCAGCTACATCCATGGCCCTTTTGCAGCTTTGTTGGTTGGTTGGTTTTTGAGACAGGGTCTCCCTATTAGCTCAGGCTGGCCTCAAACTCACAAAAATCCTCCTGCCTCAGCCTCCCAGAGGGTTGAGTTACAGTCCTGTGGACCATGCTGCCCAGTTAAACTGGTCCCAGGGAAGTTCCTCCATTTTCTTGTTAACTTTCTCTTCTGTCTCCTTCGTAAAACCCTCAGCCAGACCTCCGGTTTCTCCTGGCCAGGCCCTGGCTCTCAGCCCACACTTATGCCCCCTCCTGTCCATCTTCCACCCTGCCCCAAATGCAACTCCACCCTTCCTACAATGCAACCCTTTCCACCTCCCTCTCCTGCCCTGAATCCCTCAATGGCTCTGCATTGCCACTGACAAATAAAACAGAAACTAACCACCCCCAAGTCTTAACTGATTGTGAGCTTTATTAGGTTTAACAGATGAATAAATTGCCCTGAGCCGGGTGTGGAGGCAAATGCTTTTTATCTCAGGACTCTGGGAGGCTGAGGCAAGAGGATCCAAAGTTTGAACCCAGCCTGGGCAACTTAGCAACTTAGTGAAACCCAGTCTCAAACTAAAAAAAAATATATATAAAAAGCTATGAGCCAGGCGTGGTGGTACATGCCTGTAATTCCAGCACTCAGGGAGGCTGAGGCAGGAGGATCGCTGCGAGTTCGAGACCAGCCTGGCCTACAAAGTGAGCTCAAGACCAGCATGAACTGCATAGCAAGACCCTGCCTCAAAAAAAAAAAGAGCTGGGCCAGGGATATAGCTCAGCAGCAGAAGCACCTGCCTGGCAAGTGCAAGGTCCTGAGTTCGATTCCCCGTACCAAAAAAAAAAAAGAGCTATGGATGTAGCTCAGTGAGAAGGCTTTGTGTCCAGTCCCCAGTCCTCAAACAAACAAACAAAGTGTCCCAGATCGATACCGAGGTTTCAAGCATTTGTCTTGAAATCCCAGGAGGATGTCTTTGGAGATACAGGTAAGCTTATTCTCACATTTACACGCTACCTCAAGGGCTCTTGTATGCATGCGTGTATGTGTGTGTGTGTGTGTGTGTGTGTGTGTGTGTTTAAATCTGTCCTGTCCCCGAATCCCGAGGGCACCACCTCCCTTCCAAGCTCAGAAGCCCTTTGTGGCCGGGATTTCCCCAGATCCTCGGACCTGCCCGGCCCAGTGCCCGCCCAGTGCTGGCAGGGGAGGGAGGTGACAGGCTGACAGCAAGAGGAAATTCCCCTGGAACCTGTTTCTCAGCTTCCTGGCTCTACAGGGACGCCAGCTGGAAAGAGAGGCCCGGCCAGAGACCCCCAGCCACCATGGCTTCAGCCCCGAACCCACCCCGGGCCCCCAAGCCCAAGGCCACCCAGCCTTCACACTACCACGAGAGCTTTCTAGAGAAAAAGGGGCCTTGTGACCAGGTAAGGCGGGGCAAGGAGCTTGGCACTGCTGGGCAGCCGGGGCAGGTATGCTCCTCTCCGGACCTCAGTTCCCCACTAGCCTGGGAGGTGGGGGCGGCGCAGAATGGGCAGGACACATGCTGGGGCTGGGGAGAGCTCTGGCCATCTCTCTGTCTTCTCTCTGTCATGTCCCTGCCTCTCCCAGTGTGCTCTTTCTCTATTCCATCTGTCTCTGAGTCTCTCTGCTGATCTGTCTTGGCCTTCCTCAAGGAAAGCAGAAGCCCTCTGACTCCATGCCTCCTTCCCCTCCCAGTCCAGAGTTAACCTCGTGAATTTGAGTCGCTGAGTCAAGCTCAGTGCTGGTGTCAGGTGGGAACAGGGAAACTTAATGGGGCCACATTTAATGAGATTATATAGATACTGGCTGTGCAACCAATGCATGGTGATGTGTGTGTGCGTGTGATTAAGGGCTCAGGGCTGGGCATGGTGGCACACACCTGTAATCCCTTGTAGTCTTGAGGCTGAGGCAGGAGGATTTCAAGTTTGAGCCTAGCCTGGGCAACTGGGTGACTTAGCAAGACCTTGTTTCAAAATAAAAACTGCCTGGCAACTGCAAGGTCCTGAGTTGGATTTCCAGTACAAAAAAAAATTCAAAAAAACAATGCTATTCCCAGTGCCCGGGAGAGGGCCTGACATGTGGTAGCCCTTCAGCAAGGGTTGGGCAGAAGCATAGGTGGACCTATGGGCAGATGGTAGGTGATGGCTGGGTGCTGACCGGATGGATGGATGGATGGATGGATGGATGGATGATGGATAGACTGACAGATGGGCAGGTGGGTGGATGGATGAGTGGATGGGTGGATGGACTCAGGGACACCACTATAAAGCCAGTTAGTTCAACTCACTCTTTGAGCCTCCATCTTCATAAATTGTGAATCTGCTCGGGGCCCCTGACCCCATCAAGATTCCTTTCCTCTGTTTCCTCTCTTCTTTCTCTTTCCCTCACTTCCTTCCTTTTCTTTTTCTGTGACACTGGGGATTGAACCCAGTGCCTTTTTACTGAGCTACAAAACTCTTCTTTGATTCTGAGACAAGGCCTCACTGCATCAATAAGTTGCACAAATTGGACTTGAACTTGCAATTTTCCTGCCTCAGCCTCCCAGAGTGCTGGGATGAGAGGCGTGTGCCACCACACTTGCTTATTTTTTCCCTTTTGTGTGTGGTACTGGAATGGAGCCAGGGCCTTGTGCATGCTAGGTAAGTGCTTTACCACTGAGCCACATCCCTAGCCCAGCACCCTTTTTGTCCTTTTCTGGAGGACAACAGAAGCTGGGCCCTGGGTGGTGAGATCCTCCATGAACAGGTAACATTTGAGGAAAAACCCAAAGCTGGTGCTGATGGTAGCTCTGTGAAGGCCTAGGGAAGAGTGTCCAGGCCCAGGAAGGCAGTGCAAAGGCCCTGGGGTAGGAGTGAGCATACTCAAGGTGCCCAGCTTTGCCAGCTCACCTCTTCTCTTTCTACCTGTGGTCCCTAGGATTACAGGAAGTTCTGGGCAGGGCTCCAGGGCCTCACCATCTACTTCTACAACAGTAATCGGGACATCCAGGCAAGTACAGTGGCAGGGGCTCAGGAGCTGGCCCACCATGAGCACAGGGACCCTGCTGGGGACGTGGGTGGTAAGCCAGGGAGGGGCTACCTCATCCAAGTGGCCCGAGGGCCACAGGCCTGGTACTGAGAACCCCTGTCTCTGCCCAGCCCTTGGAGAAACTCGACTTGAGAACGTTTGTGAAGCTCACAGATGAGGCTCCCCGGGGAAGCATGTGGGACCCAGGCATCCACTTCAGCCTGGTCCTCTGGAATCAGGATGTCAAGTTCAAGGTGGGTTTGGCAAACGAGCAGTGGGAGAGGCTCTGGCTGCTCCCGGTCAACACACTCAAATGTGAGATCAACACACTCAAATGTGGAGTCGCAGGGACTCAGGCGCTGGCTTTGTGACGCTAATCAGGCAAGCCAAGCAAGCTCTGTGAGCCTCAGTCTTTGTGAGAGGGCTCCTCAGCAGAGGCCCCAGCCGTGAAAAGGCGCTGGGGCAGTATAGAACCGTGCGTTGCAGGAGCAGTGAGGAGCCCGCGTGGCTGGAGCAGAGGGAGAGAGAGGCAGGGGGGAGCAAGGAAGGTGGGAGGAGGTGGTGGGGTCACGCAGGGCCCTGTGGGCTGCAGGGAAGACTCGGGCTTTGGCCCTGAGACAGGTAGGAGCCATGGGAGAGTTCAGAGCACCAGAGGTACATGTGTTCTACGTTTTCAAATATTAATATGATATTAACATTAAAAAAGAATATCCCAAGTTACTGAGGCCTTACACTTAGACATCATCCTAAATTAATCTATCTTATTACATTTTCAAAGTGGCTCTTGGAAACAGGGAACAGTCCATTTCACAGATGGCTAGACTGAGTCTTGTCCATATGGTGTCTTTCTTCTCCTCCCTAGGCGGAGAGCCTGGAGTCTCGGGAGATGTGGAAAGGCTTCATCTTGACTGTGGTGGAAGTAAGTGTGGCTGCCTTCTCTCCCTCCCTCCTTTTCTCTCCTCTTTCCTCAGAGATCTTCCTGTTCCTTCTCATCCTTCATTCCCTGAATGAGTTTCTAGGGTGTAGCATGATGGTCTCAAACTTTGGGCCCATGACCTAAACACA
>NW_004955495.1:4544151-4553477 GCF_000276665.1 Chinchilla lanigera
AAAAAAAAAAAAAAAAAAAAAAAAAAAAAAAAACTGCTAAAACGTTTAGCTGCCATCGTTTCCAAACCAGGAGTGTTAAGTCTGCGTGTCTCTTCAGCTAACGATCTTCTTGCGCAGCTCTTGCAGGCTACTGCCGACTTTGAGACCCTAGATTCCAGGTCCTGCCCGGCCCCCTTTCCCGCTCTCTTACCCTCTACAAGCCCGGTTTGCCCCTTGGGGGCCAGGCAGAGCTCTGGCGCTCTGGGACTCGCTTTTCCATCCTGATCTGCACGCTGGCGTCTGTGATTTGGGCACAGAGACCCCTTTATTCACGGGCTGTGCCGTCGCTGTGCTTCAATCACCCCTCAGCTCTGTGTCCCGTCCAACCTGACCCTGCTCCCTGGACACCTGTACATGATGGCCGAAATCCTGGCCAAGGAGGAGGCGCGCCGAGCGCAGGAGGTGCCCCCGTGAGTGAGGACGTGCGCTGGGGGCGGGGTTATCCGTTTGGGGCGTGGCTTAGCTGGGCAGGGCGTGGTCTTCCAGACCTGTGCCTGAGGAGGGGGCAGGCCCTGGGGTGTGGGTGGGGTCTAGGTGTTCGGCAAGGGGACAGACAGGTGAGAATGAGAACCCAGGTGCCCGAAAGGTTTGTCTGAGGATCCTGGGACTGGGGGATAGGCCTGATCTCTGGCGTTGGGTCTTGCACCCAGGAGATGAGCCTGGACCTGGGTCCAGAAATGGGGTTGGGTCTCGGGGGTCAGGTCCTGGGGTTTAGGGGATGGCGCCGGTTCCCGGGGCCCAGGTTGTGTGGCTTGGCCTCTGGAGGTGGGAGGCTTTCCCAGTGGGTGACTTGTCTATTCTCCCCAGGTGTTTCCTGAAGGTGAACCGGGTGGACGCTCAGCTCCTCCTGGAGCGCTACCCCGAGTGCGGGAACCTGTTGCTTCGGCCCAGGGGAACCGGCGCGGACGGCGTGTCGGTCACCACGCGACAGGTGTTCAAAGGGTGCGCATGTGCGTGGGAGCCCGGGTGGGAGGAACATTTGCATGGGGCGTGGCCAGAGTTCGGGGCATGGCATCCGGAGATGTCCTTCCAAGCGCTGGGTGTCGTTGCCTAGCGGAGGCTTGGAGCCCAGTCGGGGCTGCAGATCCTTCCGGGTAAGGGTCAGAACCTGGGGCAGTGCTGGGGACTCTGTAGGCAGAGTGCTAGGGTTAGTTCAGGTCAGGTAAGGATCGAGTCGGGAACGAATCTGGGCCTCTGGGACAGGCACCAGGTCAATCAAATCCAAGAATGGAAATAAACCCTTTGGGCGGGGGGTCAGGACCTGGGGTGGGGGTCATGGCCGGACGGGGGCGGGCCTTGGTCGGTGCATCACGTTCGCGAGAAAGAGCCGCGTTGGTGGTGGAATCGGAGCCCAACACGAAATCCTCGAAATCCTCCGAGCACCCTCTGATTAGGGGCAAGGCCACGTCGAGGGTGGAGTCGGAATCCAGGGCAGAGCCTTGGGAACAGGCCGGTCCTTACTGCGGGTGGAGTCAGGGGGATGGGGGCCTCCATTGGGGGGACTCGGTGGGGTCCGTCTTCCTGGGGGCGGAGCTAGGGCTAGAGGCGTGGTCTTTGTTGGGGGTGGGATCGATTGGGTCTGGGTCTGGGTCTGTCTCTGGCCCTTCCTAGCGGCGGAGCTAGGACGCGGCTGCCGGAGGGGTCTCCCCTGGGGGTGCAGTCAACCTTCCCTGGGGTGGCGCCAAGACTAGGGGCGGGGGCGGGGGCGGGCCCTCCGGGCCCTCCCCTCCCTTCTGGAACGTGATCCTGAGCCCAGTCCCTGAACAGGAAGCCCATTGTCCGGCACTACAAAGTGAAGCGCGAAGGCTCTAAATATGTGATCGATGTAGAGGACCCGGTAAGCTCTGGGCTTGGATCCCCACCAGTGCCGTGGCAGGGTGGTCCTCTTCCCACCCGCCCTGAACGTACCCCCGTCCTGCCCCCAGTTCTCCTGCGCCTCTCTGGACGCAGTGGTCAACTATTTCGTGTCACACTCCAAGAGGGCGCTGGTGCCCTTCCTGCTGGACGACGACTACGAGAAGGTGCTAGGTGGGTGCGGCTTCGGGGAGCCTGGGCACCGGGCACCCGCACCTCTCCCGCCCGCGCTCCACAGGGACACCTCCGGGCCACCCCTGGCCGCTGTGCCTCCCCCAGGCAGCCCTCTGTGTTCCAGGCTACGTGGAAGCAGATAGAGAGAGCGGCGAGAGTGTGTGGGTGGTGCCCTCCGCCCCGGGCCCAGGTGATGCCCCCTCCCCACCTGGGCAAGGAGGGAGGGGACCTAGGACACTGGACACACACACAGGCACACACACACACCGGTGGCGTGCCCCATCAGTACCCAGAGTCCAGGGACAGGAATTACCCAGATATGGCCCTGGAGGGGCTCCTGCATTGGCGGGGACGTGGATAGAGCCAGACACCGACACTGTGGGCCCAACCTAGGGTGGAGAAGCCAGAGCAGGAGGAAGGGGCCCCTAAAGTAGGGGGGAAGAGAGGGGAAGACCAGGGAAGGCGTCCTGGAGGGGGCAGTGCTTGCAGAAGGTCCCGAAGAATCCATGGCCAGTGGAGGGACAGCTTCCCCAGAGGTGGAGACTGTGGGTGGGTATGGGAAAGGACCAAAAATGCAATCGGTCCAGGGTATGGAACCGAGGAGCAGGACACGGGGACAGATGTGGGTTAGGCGGTGGGATCCTCCCTGGGCTGAGCTCCCAAGAGTGTGATGCACTTGTACCACACAAACACACATGTGCACACTCTGTGAACTTTGAACTAGCCTGTAAATGCAAGTTTCACACATGTAAGCACACATGTCCCAAATGCCAATCACGCCTATGCATGGCGCATCACAAATGTACCATCATCGGCCACGATCACATTCACATGCCAAAGTGCAAAGATTCACAGATACAGCTGAATTACACACGGACACACTCAAGACTCAACCATAAACCGGGAGCAGTGGTGTACACTCGCTTTCCCAGAACTCTGGGAGGCTGAGGCAGGACGGTCAAATGTTCAAGCACAGCCTGGGCAACTTAGTGAGACCCTGTCACAAAATAAAAAATAAAAAAAGGACTGGGAATGTAGCTCAGTGCAAAGACCCTGGGTTCAATCTTCAGTACTGAAAAAAAAAAAAAAAAAAACCCAACAAAACAAAAACCACTCAAGCATGACTTTAGCAGACAGAGGGCACTTCGAATGTGTATGCACAATAAGCATGTGTATAGAAGCCTTTCTTTATTTTTTATTTTTTTGGTCTTTTTGAGACAGGCTGTTGCTATGCAGTTCAGGGTGACCTTGAGTGCACTTTGTTGCTCAGGCTGGCCTGGAACTCACAATGATCCTCCTGCCTCAGCCTCCTGAGTGCCGGGGTTACAGGTATGCGCTACCACACCTGGCTTCTCAGGTTTTTTGTTTTTGTTTTTTCTCCAGAAGCCTTTTATGTACAGTATTTTTTTGTTTTGTTTTGAGGCAGGGTCTCACTCAGTTCAGGCTGGCCTTGAACTCACTAGGTAGCCCAGGCTGACCTCAAACTGAAAGCGATTCTCCTGCTTCAGCCTCCCAAGTGCTAGAATTACAGGCTTACTTATGGTATATTAATCCAAATCCAACCAGTGTGCATGTCCACACTATAGAAAGTACATATTCCTAATTGGGGACATTCACAGAAACACATGCACAGGGACGCAAGTATGTATCCTTGCATCCACACATAAGCCCCTGCAAGGTGCCCCTGTACAACACCGCCCTGACAGTGACCTCCTTTCCTCACCAGCTCCTAAGCCCCCTGCAGATGGCCCCGAGCCTCTACCGCCTGTGTCCAACCAGGACAAGCCCCCACTTCCTTCTCTGCCCCCGCCACCAAGCCAAGAAGAAAACTACGTGACTCCCATTGGGGACGCCCCAACTGCTGACTACGAGAATCAGGACGGTGGGTAGGGGACGGGGCTGTGGCGCCACAGGGTGGGTGTAGCTGGCTACCAGCCTGATGGGACACCACACCTCTGTCCACGCAGTGATTTCTTCCAGTCGGCCGATCGTCCTGAAGCCCAAGAAGTTGGCCAAGGCCCCAGCCAAGCTTCCAAAGCCTCCCATTGTGCCCAGGCCAGGTAGGATGCCTTCCCCAACCCTCCTCATGTCAGTGGCTGTGGGCTCGGCCCTCATCCGCCTTCCCTTCCAGAGCACAAAGGCAACAGCAGTGTCGTGACCAGGAAGCCACCAGGCAGCGCATTCCAGGATCTGTCCCTCAAGACAAGTAAGTGGTCGCAGAGGTGCATGCAGGGCTGGCATCCATGATGTGAGACCCCGGGGTCACCCAGGGTCCCCTGCACCCGAGGGCCCGCTGGGAAACTCAAAATGCCTCTGAACACATTTTCATTTTGCATTGGGTCCTGGGTGGACCTGGGGGCGGGGCACGGCCAGGGGGTCCCTGACCCAGATGGCCTGTGCGGTCCCCACCTCCAGGGCTGGGCGATGTGACAGCAGAGCTGGAGGAGAAGCTGCAGAGGAGGCGGGCGCTGGAGCAGTGAGTGGACCTCCTGGGGGAGCAGCGAGCCCATCTCATCAGAAGGATCCATTCAGGATTAAAACTCAAATCACACTTGCCTGGCAAGTGCAAGGTCATGAGTTCGATTCCTGGTACCGGAAAAAAAAACCAAAAAAAAAAAAAAAAAAACTCAAATCACCTCCAGGCTCACATGTGTGACTTGGCTTGGGGAGTTGGGGGTGGGGTCCACTGGATGTCGGCCCACTGCAGGCCCCACCTATTCCCGATGGGCTCAGAAGCTGCCTCTAGATGCTACAGGAAAAGCCTGTTTGTCTATTTGATAAGCTAGGAAGGCTGAGGTCCCCAAGGTCACAGCGCCCCTCCCCCCAAGAACCAACACCACAGCCTAGCCAGTGTTTGACCTTTATTAGGAGGTGAGGTGAGAGGGGCGCCCCACTCCCCGTGGTGACCGCCCACTCATTCACAAGTTAAGGCTCCAAGCAGCAAGAGAAGGGCAGTGCCTGCAGCCCCAGACACACCCTGCCGGCTGGGTGGCCCAGCGGCCTAGCTGAGGCTGGTATTGGAGCTGCTGGTGGCACTCCCCCGCTTCTGCAGGCAGCGCACAGAGCTGGGCACCTGCAGGCCTGTCGTCACGTGGAAGCTGCCGCACCAGACCTGGGGAGAAGGGGGAGGCTCAGCGCGAGCCCCGGAGCCCGGGCCCCCTCCTGCTCCCGGGCTGTGGGGGGCTCACCGTGAAGGCGGGCAGCAGTGGCTGAGTGAACTTGGCCTTGAAGGTGTGCAGCAGCTGCTTTGTGCGGGCGTTGTAGAAGGACAGGAGGCCTGGGGGCGGAGGGCAGTGTCAGGAGTCGGGTGGGGACGCGGGCGTTGGCAGGGGGTGAGGAGGGCGGAGGCCGAGACGTGCGTCACCTTGGTGGAAGTCACAGTGCACACCCAGGCAGTCGGGCACGGGGGCGTCCAGCACCTTGACCTTGTTGGCGTGCTTGGCTGTGAAGCTGACCTGCAGCCAGTTGTTCACGTGCAGGCACCAGGAAGCCGCGGTCTTGCCCAGCTGCTCGAAGCGGCCCAGGCTGCGGTAGGCCACGCCCACGCCGAAGGCCTTGCTGTCCGGCTCATAGCGCACCTCCCAGTAGTGGTCCCCGCTGTCGATCAGCGTGTCCCCTGGGGGCCGGGGGAGCCGGGTCAGCTGTTCTTCAGCCGGGCACTCCCTACACCCAGCAGGTGCTCCACGGGGCCCCAGTTGCCCCTCTAGGTACTCCCCTGGACCCCGGCCACTCCCCCAGGAACTCCTCAGGGCCCCAGGGACTTCCGGGTGCTCCTCAGCAGCCTAGCAGCTCCCTGCAGGTCCTCCTCAGGGCCTCAGCTGTTCCCTCAGGTATTCCGTGGGCCCCAGCTACTCTGCAGTTACTGCTGGACTCCGGCTTCAGTCTCCAGATACTCCTTAGATTCCAGTTACTCCGTTGGGGTACTCCGCAGGCCCCAGCTACTCTCTTTAGTGCTCCTGGGGCTCCAGGTATTCCTCAGGGACCCACGGACTCCCTCCAGGTACTCTTTGGGCTCTAATTGCTCCCTGCAGGTACTTCTCAGGCCCCAGCTACTCCCCTGGCTGTATCAATTCATTCCAGCCACTGAGCCCAGATACTCTCTAAGCCCCAGTTTCTCCTCTGATTCCCTCCAAGCCAAGCTACTCCTTGGAAATACTTCCAAGGTTTAGAGTTCCTCCCCAGATGCCCCTCCATTCTTTCCAGAAACTAGATATCCCCAGGCTCTTGCTCCTGGCAGAATCTGTACACCCAGAGCTCTCAAGTTCTTCAAGTCTAGGTACCCCGCTGAGCCCCAGCTATGGTAGAACCCAGGGCTCAGTGGTTTCTTGCCATTGCTTGTCTTCCGGATCCAGAACTGTCTAGACCCCACCCCTGGTGGAGGCCAGATTCTCCTGTCTCAGCTACTTCTGAGGGCTGCAGGTGCCCCAGGGGTTCCACAAGCAGGTCCCCCACCAGGCTTCCGCTCCTCCTGCCATCCAGATGCCCCACTGGCCTCACATGCGTCCAGGTACCCTCGGAGCTGTGCTGCTGCTCTGAGATCAGCTCTTGCAGGCCTCAGTCGCTCTCCACATCGCAGCCCTGAGCCCTCACCCTGCCTTTCCCAAATCCGGGTTCTCTATGTCTCAGCTACTCCCTCCAGGTGCGTCAGGACAGCTGTTCCTCGGGCTTCTGCTCGCCTCATACTCCGCTTCCCTTAGATCATAGCTCAGCTTCACAGATCTCAGCCCCAGCCCTAGTGACAAGGTGCCCAGGCTCCTTCTCCTTTCCAAAAATACCACCCCCCATCTAACTTTCAGCACTCCGTATCTGTACCCTGTATCTCCACCACCTCCCCTCTTTTTTTTTTTTTTGAGACAGGGTCTCAATATGTAGTTCAGGCTGGCCTTGAACTCACTACCTAGCCCAGGCTGACCTCAAACTTGTGACTATCCTCCTGCCTCAGCCTCCCGAGTGCTGGGATTGCAGGCCTGCACCACCATGCCTAGCACCCATCTCTTTAACCCCCAACTCTCCCCAGTCCCAGGTGCTCCTCAGAAAATCCAGATCGTCCACTTGACCACAACATCCTCTCAGGTCCAGCCTGTCTTCACCCCCTCCTCCCCCACTCCTTCCATGTTGATATTACTGACCACGATGACTTCCTCAGACTTCAGCCTCTGTCTCTAGCTCTTTTCTGGACATTGGCAATTCTACACTCCGTTCTACAGACCCTCGCTTCTCCCTCACAGGACCCAGTGGCTCCCATGATGTCACTTTCTCCTCCCACCCTCCCCTTCTCAGCTTCTCCTCACACACCAGCTACTCCTCACTCTGGCTCCTCCATCCACCCTAAGCTACTTCCCCAAATTTCTGGGGCTTTTTGGTGGTGGTGGTACTGGGGATGGAACCCAGGGCCTTTGCACTGAATGACATCCTCGAGCCTTTTTAAAAAATTTGTAGACAGGGTCTTGCTAAGTCATCACTAAGTTATCTAGGCTGGGCTCGAACTCATGCTCCTTCTGCCTCATCCTCCCAGAGTGCTGGGACTCAGGTACCAGCTGGAAACTGGTACACTGGAAACTGGCTGGAAACTCGTGTCCCGCTCCAGCTGCTCACAGGCAAACATTCCTTCCAGCTCCTCCCAAGATCTCAGCCTCTCCACAGACCAGGAAACCCACCCGTCACTGTGCCATCCGACACTCCTCTGCCCAGAGGCTCATTCTTATCCCCATGAGCTCAGACTCCTCACCGCTCAGCCCCAAACACTCCGGTCCTCCCAGGGCCAGGGCCGGAGCAAGGCCTCTCCTGGGGCCACTCCCACAGGAGCTTGGTGACACACCCTGCCTCCCCAGCTGCTCCCCTCAGAGGCCTGCCCAGAACTCCCGCTCCCGCCGCTCCATCCTTACCCAGTACTGTGTAGGACTCAGCCGTGAACCTGTCCCGTCCCCCACGACCTGAGGGCATCCTCTTGGGAGATGGAGTACCTCTGTGGGTGGCAGGGAGGGGAGGCTCAGTTCAGGCCTCTCCACATAGGAGGGCCTCCTTGGTCTATCCCAACCACTACTGATGTTTGGTTAATATATATTTAGAGAATATATATTTAGCTCTTTCTATATACCATGCCCTTCACAGTCAGGTCTGGAAAACTCTTATTCAACCCTCAAAATTCTGCCCAAAATGCCCTCCCCCCCCTCATTCACTCAGGGTTCCTCCAACCCTAGATTCCTCCCTCCACCCCAAGGGCAGGCTACCTGGCTGGGGAGTTGACAGGAGACGCTGTCCGCCCCTTGCCATCTTTCTCTCGAGCCTTGATGTCCTGCACCTTCCCGCCCATAGCGTCCCACTCCACGGCAAGGTCGTCCACCCGCAGGTTCTGGTGAGATGTGGACGCATCCAGGCGGAACATGAACGCTGGGGCCGGGCAGACGAGGGAGGTACAGAGATGGGAAAATCCAGAAAGACACAGAGAGACAGACAGGCAGGCAGTGACCAAGACAGACCAAGATGGGGACTGAGCAGGAAGAGACAAGGAGCCAGACAGAGACAGACAGGTGGGGGCTCAGAGAGAAAGGCAGGCAGGAAGACCCCAAGAGACAAAGCAGGAGGGTGGGGGACAAACAGGGAGCCGAAGGTGCAATGGGCGACAGGCTGGCACCCTGCAGCTGATCCCAGCAAAGGGGCGGGGCTCGGGCCAGCAGGAGCAAGGCTAGGCGGCGGAGGGACTTGCTAGCAGGACACTAAAGGTATCACCATGAGGGCCTGTAGACTCTGTCTTCCCTGCTGATGCTTCTCAGCTCTAAGTGGGCTTAGCTATTTGCTTGGGGGGAGGGTAGGGGACAAGAAAAAATGTATGTGTGTGTGTGGGTGTATAAAAACCACACAGATGCTGGTTGCGGTGGTGCACAACTGTAATCCCAGCACTCAGCAGGCTAAGGCAGGAGGATCGCTGTGAGTTTGAGGCCAGCCTGGATAGTGAGTTCATGACTAGCCTAGACTACATTAGCAGGACCCCATTCCAAAAACCAAGAGGAAAAAAAAAAAAAGCAAGCAAAAAATACCTAAAAAGAAACCTTCTAGGTATAATAGGATCACTCTCAGAAACAAAAGACGAAAGCATGGTTGTAGCAGACACCATATTAAGGAAGCCACTGTGGATTGAGCTTGGAGCTTCCTGGCAGCCAGGGCAACAAGGCCACAGAATCCTGAATGGAAGATTCTCATGTCACACTGGTACCCAGGGCATCAAAAGGGAGGGGGTATCAGGCTGGGGAGAGGATAGA
>NW_004955495.1:4554947-4562836 GCF_000276665.1 Chinchilla lanigera
ATATTTTTTTTTTTGGTGGCCCTGGAGTTGGAACCCAGGCCTCTGCATGCTAAGTACATGGTCCACCCCTCTCCGCACCCCAGCTCCCCAGCTAATGCCCTTAGACCACTGCACACATGTCACCCCTCTGTTACTTCCTTCCCTCTGCTCCCTCAGCCCCATCTCATCAGACCCTTTGCCGACCACAGCTTCCCTTCCCGAACACCCCGCCTGGGGCCCACAGCACGGTTCTCTCCCAGGTTTCTAGCTACCCCGCCACGCACTTAGGTCTTTTTCAGGCTCCTCCCTCTTCTGCTAGCCTTCCACACCAGGTGCCCAGGCCCGAGTCCCTTCTGCCCACGGCAGGCACACCCCACCGTGCTGCCCGGCCCCGGATGTGCAGCAGCCTCCTGACTGCCGGCACTCCAGACGCCCTCTCTACAGGCATCTGAAACAGGAACCTGCTCCCCCTCCATGGCTCGCTTCGCCCTCAGAGCAAAGTCAGTTCATTTTCTCTCCTCTACAGATTTAACTAGCTCCCGACACGGAGGCCCGGCACTGCAGCGACTGGGCTCTGGACACCCTGTTCCCTCTGCCTGCCCAACCCTGGCTGCTGCCACAGACAGCTGCACCAGCGCCTTGGGCCTCCCCTCCTTGCAGAGTTCGAAGGGTGCTCAGCAAGGAACACCCATGGCCTCGGGCTAAGACAACCAGCCCCAAAGCTCAGTTTCAGAAAGAAAGATCTACATTCATCCTGTGCCTCAGTTTCTCCGGCTGCAGACTGGCAATCACTGGCCCCACTGGGAGCACGCTTCAGGCAACATCCCCTAGAGCTTTTTATTTTTTATTTTGAGACAGGGTCTCACTGAGTTGCCCAGGCTGGCATCAAACTTGCAATCCTCCTGCCTCAGCCTCCTGAATAGCTGAGATTACGGGTGTGCACCCCCATGCCCAGACTCAAAGCACTTTTTGTTTACAACTGCTTGTGTACCTATAATTATCCCCAAATTAAAAAATCACAACAAAACAAAACAAAAGGCAGGAGGTCTTGGAGATGAGATTGTGGAATCCTATATAAAAAAATAAATAAGAAGAGGCGTGTATTTATTTTGGTTCCTACTCAAAAGAGAAGAAAATAGATCTCAGACTCCCTGGCTGGCGGGCTGGTGATTTTTTCCCCCTACAATTAGCATGCTCATTATTAACCATGTATGCTAATTACAGATAACTAGCACTGATTATAGCCTAAGAGTGAGGCCATGAATGTGATACTTATCATGTCTGTAAGACTCTCCCGCCCCCAGGGCTTCCCATGGCTCAGGATGGCACTGAAATTCATTAAGGACCCCGACTTTTTCCTCCCTTCAGATCCACCCTCAGCAGCTGCGCGGATTCCCTGTGCTTTTTTATTTTTGGGGGGTTTTTGAAACAAGGTCTCACTATGTAGTTCAGGCTGGCCTGGTCAGGAGTTCAAGGCAACCCTCCCGCCTCAGCTCCCGAGTGCTGGGATTGCAGGCAAGCACCACCACGCCCGGTGCTTTTTGATTCATAAGGGCCAAGGAAATCTCCCAGCACCTGGGGGTGTCCTGGACGCCAGCTCCACGAGGCAAGAGTTCTGGCTGCTGTCCTCAAGCTTACGAGGACAGCGCTGGGCCCAGTGAAGGTGCAGGGTGACTGAAAAGGAAGGGACGGTGGCTTCACATCCTGTACCTTAGGGTCCTCATTTGTCAAACAGTGACGATGAACTGAGCATGGTGCTGCACACCTATTATCCCAGCACTCCGGGAAGCTGAGGCAGGACAGTCTCAAGTTGGTGCCCAGCCTGGCCAACTCGGCAACTTAGCAAGACGCTGTCTTAAAATAAGACCCACGGGCAACAAGACTCAGAAGGCTAACGGGGCAAGGGCAGCTTCAGGGGTGAACAGTGTGGGGACCCCCAGCCAGGCGAGCTCCTGACCTGTCAAGGTGTACTCTGTGTGCCGGATGCCCTCGACCACCATCCAGGGCTGGTCCTCCTTGAGGCGCGGTGGGCCCTCGAAGTTGGTCCTCCGGTACTCCAGCACGTAGTGGTCGATCTTGCTGTCCTCATCCGGCATGCGCCACACCAGGGTCACACAGTTATCTGCCACCAGGGACTCGGCTAGGTCGATGACGGGGGTGCTGGGCACTGCCCAGAACAGAAAGGACAGAAGTCAGGGTACTGAGCCGGTGCGGTGGGAGGGGCTTGCTGGAGCCCGCCCGCCACGTGACAGCCTGTGGGCGGGGCCCAGGCTCCGCACCAGGAGGGAGCCCCTTTGGGCTTCAGGGACTTGGGGCTGGAGACTCCTCAAGGGTCCAAAAAGCAGTGGAGTTTTGAGCAGAGCTTTCTCAGGACTCAACCATCAAAGGACGGGACCATCTCAAGATGCCACTACTGAGAGGGAGGCATCTGCCAGGATTCTGTACCAGTTGGCTGAGTCAGTCAGTCTTTCTTCCTTCCTTCCTTCCTCCCTTCCTCCCTCCCTCCCTCCCTTTTCAGTATTGAGATGGAACCCAGGGCTTTCACAGTAAACTACATCCCCGGCCCTTTCTATTTTTTATTTTGAGACAGGGTCTCCATAAATCACTCTCCAGACTGGGCTTGAACTTGTGCTCCTTCTGCCTCATCCTCCCACAGTGCTGGGATCACAAGCCTGCCTGAGGGAAGGCTTTCTCTGGGGCTCTACACCAGGGGGACTTTCTCAGGGCCATTTCCCAAGGGCTTGTGGCTTTCTCTGGGTGTGTTCCCCGGATGAGGGGGGTTCTCCTGGCTCCATCCTGCATGGGAGGGACTGAAATAAGACCCCCTCCACACAGGGGAGGAGCAATCTCAGGGACCACCCCCATGTAGGAGGGGCCTGCAGGGTTCTCCTACATGTGGGCGGGACACTCCCCAGGGCCCCACCCCTCCGTGGGAGGAGTAACTCAGGGTTCCGCCCACGCAGGGCAGAGCAGTTTCAGGGCTCCACCCCCGGGACAGGGCCTTCCTTGGATTTAGACCTTGGACGTCACCCGACTCAGCCTCCCTGCTGCAGGGCCATTTCCCTGCAATCCTGGCCCTCCGGCAGGTTCCCCTCTCACCAGGGAGAAACGTGAGAGCCTGCAGCATCTGACGCTCTTGCGCAAAGTCCACCATGAGGTGACTCATGTTGTCGCTGACCTTCGCTTTCAGTGACAGCCGGAAGGCAGGAGCCATTGTCACACTGCGGAGAAGGAGGTGGAAGCAGCCTGCTGACATCGTCCCGGGGGGTGGGGGTCGTAGGCCAGGTCATCTGAGGTGGGTCCCTGTGCTCCCATCCTGCACTCTGGGCCCAGGTCCCCACCGTCACCGCGGGCAGGGCACCGGAGTGGGGCCAGGCCCAGCACCTTACCCATCTTTGATTTGCTTGGCAGCCTAGAGGGAGGGACAGGGTGAAGTCAGAAACGGGGGTGCAGCCCTGTGACAGAGCTGCCCTCCACACACTGAGGCAGAAACTCCTCCTCCGGCATTGCCTGAAGGGATGCGAAAGCGGAGACCCAGACCCAGCCTCCTGCCAGTGCCCAGGACAGGCAGTTGGCACATTTTGCAAACAAAAATACAGGCTACCCAGCTTCGCCGATGTTTCAGATAAATAACGAAAGATTTGTTTTAGCATAAGTGTGTCCCATGCAATATTTGAGGCATCCTAAGCACTACATGAGATATATGTATACCAAAAATATCCAGTGATAAATTTGAATTTCAGGTCAGGGTTGGGGATTTAGCTCACAGCACAGCGCTTGCCTGGCAAGTGCAAGGCCATGAGTTCGATTCCCAGTACCGGAAAAAAAAAACCAAAAAAAAAAAAAAAAAAAAAAAAAAGCCCCTGAATTTCAGGTCAGCAATGAATAATTTTTTAGTACAACTCCTGTGGTCTTTGCACTAAGCTCCATTCCCCAACCCTTTTTATTTTTATTTTTTATTTTGAGACAAGCTAAATTGCCCAGGCTGCATTTGAACTTGTAATCCTCCTGCCTCAGCCTCTCAGAGTCCTGGGATGACAGGCATACACCACTATATCTGGCAATGTTTGAGACACACTTTTGCTAACTATTGTCCAGGGAGGCTATCCTTCCACTAAATAAATAAATAAATAAATAAAAAATAAAAATACTCGCAATTAAGCAGAAATGCAAATGTCACCGAGTATTTGCATTTCTGTATTTTGCCAGTGACGCTTCTTGCCACCTCGAAGACGCCCACCTGGAGGAAGTCCTCGCTGTCCGTGGCCTGCAGGGTGTGGTTGGCCATCTCCAGTAACTCCTCCGAACTCTCCAGGGCCCGGGTGCAGGCGGACAGCTGGTTCTGTGGGGTGATAGGGACTTATCAGGCTGGCACAGGGACCGAAGGAGGGAACAGCTCACTGCACTGCCTCAAACCCTGCCAGGCCCCCCCCTACACACACCTTCAGGACCCAGAGAACACCTGCCTTCACCGTCTGCAGCTAGGCCACGGAGGTTAGCACTTTGAGGGACCAGCCACACTGGCCCTGGCTCCTGGGGCTTCAGAAGAATCACAAGGGAAGTCCCTTCCTTAATCCCTCACACACCCATGGAAACACCTGAGCTTTTGGGTCCACATTCCCTGGGGATGGAACCTGGGATGTTAGGAAGCTCCTGGGAGGTTTAGATGCAGCTCGAGGGACCCCAGCTTGGAGCATAGGAGGCGTCTGAGTGGGGGTGAAGCTCTCAGATCTAGGGGGGTCAGGGCTGAAGGGATTAAGGGGAGGAGGAAGCAGATGGGGATTGACAGGCCACACGGCAGGGAGGGGGTGGGCAGGGGAGAGACCGGAGTCTGGGAAAGTGGGGTTTGGAGGAAGAGGCTGGGGTTGCCTGCCTCCGCTGGCCCTGCGGGCGGTGGGGAGGCTGAGTCACACACCTGTAGCTCGTAGGTGCGGCTGGCTCGGTCCTGCTTTATCTTCATGAGCATGCCCTCCTTGAGCTCCTCCAGCACGGACAGCAGGGACTGGAACTCCTCCTCTAGGTCCTCTTGCACCTTGGTCGAGTTCGCCTGCATGGGAACGGCCAGGATCGGCCAGAGCCTGTGGTCAGAGGGGGAACCTGAGGCGCGGACACAACCAGCCCGGCCCTGTACGCGGCAGCCACAGGCTGGGGCCCTGGCGGGGGTGGCTCCCCTCCTCCCTCCCTGCCTCCCTCACCTCCACGTTCAGGAGCATCTGCTTGAGGGAGTAGATGAAGCTCTGGATCTCTTCGTTCTTCACAGCCAGGGTGGTGATGATCTTCCGCAGAGCCTCCTGCTCCATGGAGGCACAGACACAAGACCACGTGACCCTCCGGGAAACAGGCCTCAGACAGGCACCCCGGCCCAACTACCTCTCCTACCCGGTGGCCGCTGCGATCGGCCCCATTTTCCAGGGCAGCAGGGGAGAAAGCGGAGGCTCGGGAGAGGGTCAGGGAAAGGCCAGGGCCGGACCAGGTCTGCCTGCTGAGCGCCCAGCCCGCAACCCGGTGCCTGCCTCTTGGGTTGAGCAAGCGCTGGAGGACACCGGGCCAGCCCGAGCAGGGACCCGCCCAGGGGGGACGGGCTAGCCTGGGCAAGGGGCTATCTGTGCAAAGCAAACGCCTAGGGGAGGCGGGGAGCCTGGGCTAAGGCTGGCCGCTGGCCGCTGGCCGCTGGCCGCTGGCCTGGAGCAGGGGTGAGAGGGGCAGGGGCTCCTCAGGAGAGGAGGTTCACCTGGGGAGAGGTTCACCTGGAGAAAGCAAGGGAGAACGGGAAAGGGCGCGCCCCGGAGGCCAGGTAAGTGCGGATGGGAGGGGAGGTCTGCGGAGGATGCGGGGTGGGCTTCCCGGGTCTGGCTCCCCTTTTCTGAGGGCGCAGGTGGGCGGGGTCCGCACTGCGGCGCCGGTGCGGGTGGGGACACCTGGGATGGAGGCGCCGGGGAGGGGAGCGAGGCCCTGAGGGTGGGTGGGGACGGAGAGGACGCCCCCGGGCCCAGGCCAGGAGGATGGAAGATCCCGTCCGAAGCGGGGCAGCCTGGATCCGCGCGGAGCCGGGTCAGCTGGGGGAGGGGGCGCCGCGCCCACCTGGTCCGCACCCCGCCCGCCGCACTGCGCGCCTCCCGCGCCCCGTCCTACCCTCTGGTCTTCCATAGCTGCAGCCCCGATCACCCAGCCCGGCCCGCGGGCCCCGCTGGCTCTGGAGCCCCCAAGCCGCCCTGACCGCTGCTGGTAGCCAATGGCCCGCGGAGCCCTCGCTGCCGCCACCGCCGCGCCCCTGGTCAGCGCTCCATCACTGCGCGCACTGCGCAGGCGCGCCCGCCGGGGCAGCCTGGGAGATGTAGTCCCGGGCGGGGATCGCCACAGCCCGACCTGCAGAGCTTGGGACTCCCCTGGCGACACGGAGAAGGATGTCTGAAGGGGCTTGGTGTCCCAGGTATGTCATCCTAGCATTGCGGGAGACCGAGGCAGGAGAATCTCCAGTGCATCCCAGACTGAGCAACTTAGCGAGACCCTGTTTTACGATAAAAACTAAAAAAAGGCCTGGGAACCAAGCTCATTGCAAAGGCTCTATGCGAAGAGAATATGAAAAATATGTAAACTAGGGAAAGCCGCAGAGTGGAGCCCGAGTTCAATCTCCAGCTTTGCCAGGTGACCTCAGGATCATCTCAAGTCCTCCGGTACCTCCGTCTCCCCACATTTTCACCCTTATACCTTCTCCATTGCTACTCAAACTCCCACCCAAACCCCTAAACCGCCCACCCAAACCCCCAAGATGTGGCACTGAAACACTCACACCTTTGCATATTATCCAAGCCACTGTTCAGCGGCAAAGCCCTCTTTCCCTTCCCACGGCGCAGCTGAACTCCTACACATCCACAAAGCCCAAAGCTTTATTTCCTCAAAAACAAAACCAAAAAAACTGAACGGCTCCCTCTCCCCCATCAACGGCTCCCTCTCCCCCATCAACCGTAGGGCCTGGGCCTCAATCTCCCCAGGGTCCTCAGCAGTTCCTTTCCACAGATGCTGGGAGGAGCGGGGAGCTTGGAAGAGTCCAAAGAAGGGGGCAAGAGTGGGCGGGAGGCCGCGTGTCTGCCTGAGGAGCAGAGGTGAAAGGCAGGGCAGAGCCTCCACCACAGCTGCTCCCTGTGGGTGAGAACAAGAATCTTCCCAGCTGAGGGTGAAAAAGGAGGTCGCGCTGCGGTTGGGGTGTGACACTGAGGCCCCAGGCTCTGCTGCTTGCTTTCACTCTGGTCCCTAACTGGCTCCCCTGGCCTTGGGGCCTGGAAGAAAGGCAGCCAAGAGGACACTGCCAGCAGCAGAAATCCGCCCCTGGGCTGGGGCTGGGGGGCAGCTCTGTGGTGAGCACTCACCTAGCATGTGGAGGGCCAGGCTCCATCCCCAGCACCCCAAAAACAAAACAGACAATAAAGCCCCAGAGAGCCAGTGACACAGAGGCATTTTCTCAGCCCGATGAAGGACGCCTACGAAAACCTCAGCTGCCAGCTGCGGACTTGAGGGCACCAGACTGGATTCTTTCCCCTTAAAAGGACAGGGATGTCCACTGTCACCACTTCCAGTTAATACTATCTGGAATCTGGGCTTGTTGGGACACGCCTGACATCCCAGCACTCTGGGAGGCTGAGGCAGGAGGATCACAGGTTCCAGCCCAGCCAGGGTAACTTGCTACTTAGCAAAACCCTGTCTCAGAATAAAAAATAAAAAGGGCTGGGGTTCTGACTCAGTGTGAAGGCCCTGGGTTTCATCCCCAGAACTTTGGTTTTTTGTTGTTGTTTTGGGTTTTTTTTGTGTGGTACCTGAGATCGAACTCAGGACCTTGTGCTTGCCGGGCAGGTGCTTATGACACTGAGCTATATCCCCATCCCCCATCCCCAGAACTTTGAAAAAAAAAAATA
>NW_004955495.1:4562936-4564253 GCF_000276665.1 Chinchilla lanigera
AAAAAAAAAAAAAAAAAAAAAAAAGAGGGAGGGGATATGGAGTCAGGGAAGGGAAAGGATAGGAGCCAGTCACCTGGTGTCTCCAGGGTCACTGACTCGGAGAACTCGCCTGCAACTGCCTTGTTACAAGCCTTAACGCGGAAGTTCATGAACTTCATGTCAAATTTGAGACCTGGGAGGCAAGAGAGAGATGGAATGCTGTGCCATCTGTGACTTTGAGCACTGGTTAGAATCTATCACATTTCATAGTGAGTTCCCACCCCCATTCTTAGGAGCACCTTACAAATAACATCTTATCGCTAGATAATGGCCTTACTTTGCCCTTACCTTCCTGTGGGGTTTATGCATTGCTTGACTCCACCTCTATTCCAGAGCAGCCAATCAGGATGCTCTATGATGCTACCTCAGTGATTGGTTCAGAGAAAGGCACATGACCCAAGTTAGCCAATCAGAATTGACTCTGGGACTTTTGTGCTATACCAAGCAGAGCAGCTGTTCTTCCAGGCTAGGGCCAAGTTCTCCTGGGAGAATTTTTTTTTTTTTTTTTTTTGAGACCGGGTCTCACTATGTAGTCCAGGCTGGCCTTGAACTCACTATGTAGCCTAGGTTGGCCTCAAACACACAGTTATGCTCTGCCTCAGTTGCCTGAGACTGCGATTACAGGTGTGCACCACCACACTGGCTTTTCCTGGGAAAATCTGCAGGCAGACCTGGGAAGCATCTTTAAAAATGTACCCGCCCCCAGGGCCGGGCGTGGTGATGCACTCCTGTAATCCCAGCACTCGGGAGGCTGAGGCAGGACAAGGTTCATTGTGAGTTCGAGTCCAGCCTGGGCTACAAAGTGAGCTCAAGGCCAGCCTGAACTGCTCAGCGAGACCCTGTCTCAAAAAGACCAAAAAAAAAAAAAAAAAAAAGGAAAAAAGTAAAAAAGTACCCCCTCCCCCCAAAAGAGCACCTCCCAGAGTCGTCATTTGCAGGGATCAATGTGACTGAGTCACTTGGGGGGACATACATGGTTAGACATTCTCTCTACTGTGAGTAACCCACCCTTTCTATCCATTCATAATTATCACGGTAAAGGTCTATTTTTTTTTTCAGTATAGGGATTTAACCCAGGGCCTTTGCACTGAGCTACATCCCCACCCTGTTCATCACCATCACCATTATTAATATTATTTATTACTATTACTATTATTTCGAGACAGGGTCACTAAGTTGAATTTGTGATACTTCTGCCTTGGCCTCCTACACTGCTGAGATTACAGTCCTGTGCCACTATCTTGTATGATATGTATATCTATATATCTATATATCTAT
>NW_004955495.1:4572305-4574559 GCF_000276665.1 Chinchilla lanigera
ATAAGGCACTTTGGAGAAACTGAGGCCTGTGGTAGCAGAAAGTGGACCCTAAACATTGTCCCACACCAGATGTCTGCTGTCCCCCCTTGTCACTCTGCCTCTGCTGCAGTGGGGTGGGCGGATACAGTGGCAGGAAGTCTGTCTGGCAGTTGGGGGTGCAAACTGGGTGTCCTAGTTGAGGTGATGAGCCGGGGATGGGGTCCCTGAGCTGGGCACGGATGCTCCTGGTCCTGCTGTGTGGTGAGTACCAGGGTCCCTCCCTCTGTACCCCTTCTCACTGTCCATCCCCCCATGGAACCCCTCCCCTTTGTGCTTTTTTTTTCCTCTCTCTCTTTTTTTTTTTTTTTTTTTTGAGACAAGGTTTTGCTATGTAGCCTAGGCTGGCCTTGAACTTTTGGCAGTCCTCCTGCCTCAGCCTCCTGAGTGCTGGGATGATAGGCATGGGCCTCCACACCCAAGCATGTGCTTTCTTTTTAAACAAGGCCTGACTCCCTGACATTCAGAGCCTTGTGGGCTTGGGGGCTTCAAAGGGGTCCTCAAGAATAAAAAAATTGACCTACATGGCAGGTATAGGTGACCTGGCCCCTCTGGCCTCTGGCCCCACCCACCTCTAGGCAGCCCCTCCCTCTGGTGGCTTTTATTTTTCTCCCTCCCCCTCCCTCCCCTTCCCCCTCTTATTCCTTCTCCGGCTCCCTCTCCCTCTGTCTCTCTGATTTGGGATTGATGGAACCTAGGACCTTCACATTAACCTACATCCCCAGCCTCCTTTTTAACATTTTTTTTTTTAACAAACTGTTTTTAACGCTTGAGGCAGGGCCTTGCTAAGTCACTCCGTTGTCCAGGCTTGACTCAAACTTACAGCCCTCCTGCCTCAGCCTCCTGGAGTGCTGGGATGATGGCGTGTGCCAGGCCCTGCTCAGCTGTTTTTTCTTTCTCCCTCTCCTACCACCAGCATGTCAAGCCCCAGCACACCCAGGCTGTCTGGCTGCCCGGCCTCTTTCTGTCCCTGGTCTCCCCAGCTGCCGCGGGGTCCACCAGGCAGTTCAGATCCATGGCCAGAGGACCCCCAGCCCTAACCCTGCCCCAGCCTCCGGAGTGCTGGGATGATGGGTGTGCACCACCACGCTTTTCATTTTGGTTCCTCTTGATCACCGCTGTGTCCCCCACACTCAGCCTTGGGCCAGGCACAGCTTCGAGATATTTGTACAGCTGAGTGCTGGACACGTCCTGGAGTCCTGCTTGAATGCTCACAATTGAGTGAGTTGAGCCCATTCCACAGACTGAACCACTGAGTCCTAAAGCAGAACCGACCCCCCCAGGGACACAGGGAGAGTGGGTGCCAAGCCCAGCCCGCAGGCTCAGAGAGGAGCTGAACCTCACACACTCCCTAGAAAGAGCTCACCAGCCTCATCTGTCCCCCAGCCCTGCAAGAAGCCACAAGCCTGATCGTGCAGCAGTGGCCCGTGTTCCTGAGGGTGACACAGGGCAGTCAGGCCACCCTGGGCTGCCGGGTGACTCAGGCAGGGGCATGGGAGCGCCTCCGAGTGCAGTGGGCCAAGGACAGCGCTGTCATGTGTCAACTGCTCCTTACCAATGGCACCCACAGCCCCAGTGGGTGTGGCCCCCGGGGACAGCTGTTGTGGCCTGCCCCTGGGGACATGAGGCTGCAGCTGGACCAGCTGACCCTCAATGACAGTGGGGCCTATGTGTGCCGGGCGACCGTGGAGATTCCTGAACTGGAGCAGGCAGAGGGGAACCAGACGCAGCTCCTGGTCAGCACAGGTAGGTGAGTCAAGGGGCAGGTGGGATGAAGATTGGTCTAGATTTCCTTTTTCATTTTTTGTGGTACTGGGGATGGAACCCAGGGCCTTTGCAGAGAGCTGCATCTCTGACCCTTTTTATATCTTTATTTTGAGACAAGGTCTCACTAAGTCGCTAAGTTGGCCAGTCGGGGCTCCAACTTGAGTTTCTCCTGCTTCAGCCTGCCAGAGTGCTGGGATCACAGGCATGCACTCCCATACCCAATATGTATTTAACTTAAATATCCTTATCAAGAATGTTCTCTTAAAAAAATAAAATAAAATTATTTTTAAAAAAATGTTCTCTTGCCGGGCGTGGTGGCGCATGCCTGTAATCCCAGCACTCGGGAGGCTGAGGCAGGAGGATTGTTGCGGGTTTGAGACCAGCCTAGGCTACAAAGTGAGCTCAAGGCCAGTCTGAACTGCATAGCGAGACCCTGTCTCAAAAAAGAAAA
>NW_004955495.1:4575713-4576983 GCF_000276665.1 Chinchilla lanigera
AAAAAAAAAAAAAAAAAAAGATGGAGGAATAGTCTAAATAAAGAATGAACAGTTCTAGCATCTTAGAATTGCAGTACTTTCTGTACTTAAATGCTTAGAATTTTGCAATCCGACTAGAAGGGTAGAGAATTCTAGAACCCTGGAATCCTGTATTGAAATCCATGGACTCTCAGAATTGCAGAGAAGCCGGGCGCGTTTACACGCACCCGTCATCCCGACATGCTGGGAAGCTGAGCCCGTAAGATGACAAGTTCTAGCCCAACCTGGGTAACTCAGTGACTTTGCAAGAAAGACCCTGTCTCAAAAATTTTAAAAAGTGCTGGGGGCATAGCTCAGTGTGAGGCCCTGGATGGTGTGTGCGGAGGGGAAGTCAGACGGAGCTGCGAGGTCAGCCGAGGCCGCGCCTCATCTTACAGACCAGAGGCCCGCTGCGTCCAGCACGGCGTGCAGTGCAGACCCGTCCCTGCAGCCTGCTACGACCCTGCGGGGGGGCCGGGCGTGGGCGGCTGGTGGGCGCGCTCCCGCCTCCCCCGGGCTGCGTGTTGCGGGGCTGTCGCAGGTCCCCACCCCGCCCCCCTCCAGAGGGCCAATCAGCAATTAGCAGGGGCGGGGCCGCCGCTTGCCAAGCTGCTCAATAGGTGCTGTGAGGGAGAAGAAAGCGGCCGGCGCGGGTCCAGCTTCGCACAGCCGGCATCTCCACCCGCAAAACTGTGGCTTGGCAGCCGCCAGAAATTGCCCGCCAACTCCAGAGCCTGCGGAGGGCTCCTTATCTCAGTCCCAGCACACTGAGCCTTTGGGTGGGGGTTACATTATGCCAATTGTATGGAGATGGTTTTTAAGGCCCTCTTTTTTATTGATTGGCTATGTGACGTTGGACCAGTAACTTGACCTTTCTGTGCCTGTTCCCTAGCAGTCAAAATACAGCTAGTTATGCTTTCCTAGCCTAATTGGGTGAATTTAAAGGGTTTTGGTTAACCTGCTTAGTAGATAGCAGAGCGCAGTGGCGCACACTTGTCATCCCAGTGCTCTAGGAGGCTGAGTCAAGAGAATTGCAAATTGGAGCCCAGCTTGGGCAACTTAACTGAACTGTCTCAAAATTTAAAAATTAAAAGGGCTGGGGATGGAGCTCAGCGTGAAGGCCCTAGGTTCAATCCCAGTACCAGAAAGATACAAAAATAAAACAGATTTCAGTATCACACAGTAAACCCAAAAAGAAGCCGGGCGTGGTGGCGCACACCTGTAATCCCAGCACTCAGGAGGCTGAGGCAGG
>NW_004955495.1:4577177-4581628 GCF_000276665.1 Chinchilla lanigera
ATCCTCCTGAATTCAGACAGCGGAGCGGGAGAAGCACACCGCGTTCTGCGTGGGCGGGCAGGGAGCGCTCAGCCTGGGGGTGCAGGCGGCGGACGCGCAGGTGCCAGTCAAGTGACATAGATTTCTTCCCTACAGATGGCTCACAACAGAACCAGAACGGGACACCCAGGGTCTCAGGTGAGCCCCGCCCTCGTGTCCCTGCCTCAGCCCGCCCCACGCTCTGTGCTACCTCCCTTCACCCACCCCTTGTCCCCCAAGGACTCCTTTGGGTGCTGCTGGTGGCCGGGGGCGTGGCCACGGCTGCTGTCGCGGTGCTGGTCGCTGGGGTCTGGGGCCGCTGCTACTGCCAGCGAAAGGACTCAGGTGAGAGTGCGCTGCGACACTGCCCCCTCGTGGCCGAGGTGGAAACTGCAGCCACGGGATGAGGATGCGCGAGTCCTGCACCCCCGCTCGCGCCAAAAGGAAGGTGGGCTGTGCAGCCGAGCGGGGTGGAGAAGGCTGTTTCTACTCCCATGTCCTTCAGGAATAGAGACGAAGTACCCCAAGACGAGCTGAGAGCTCCAGCCTCTCCTAAGTGACTGTCACTTTTCTTTCGCAGTACTGGGGGTAGAACCAGGGCCTATGCACTGTGCTCCATCCCCAGCCCTTTTTATTTTAAAACAGGGTCTCACTGAGTTGCTAAGTTACCCAGGCTGGACTTGAAGTTGGGATCCTCCTGCCTCAGCCTCCCAGGGTGCTGGGATGATAGGTGGGTGCCATAACACCTGGCTGACCGCCTCCTCTTAATTCTTGTCGCCTCCCCCCTTAGAAAATCCATTCTACAGCAATGTCTTGTACCGGCCCCGGGAGGTCCCAAAGAGGAGCAACGCCTGGCCTGGACAGGGGAAGGCGCTGGACACCCCCAGGGAGGACCAGAAGGCCCAGAGGGTCTACTGTACCTCTTTCCCCCAGCCCCCCACCCGCCTGCCACAGCCAGCAACCAAACCTCGCCTCAGCCCCGGGCCGGCCCACGCCATCTCTACAGTCAGGGTCTCTCCTGGCCCAGGCACCTCAAAATAGCCCAGGCCAAGAGGGTTCCCCAAAGCCACAAAAGGAATCAGAGACCCCTGAAGGGCCCCATGCAGACCTGGTCAATGGCTACATACACCGATGCTCCGGAGAAAAGGCGGGCGTGGGACAGACCCATCCCGGGACCCGTGAAGACAGGCTCTTTCCTTTGGCTCCAAGATATTCAATAAAACTCTTGAAGAAGGCAGTGCTAGAGGTAGTGGGCATTTGGCAGTGCTAAAGACATTGAAGCCGGGCGTGGTGGTGCACACCTGTGATCCCAGCACTCTGGAGGCAGGAGGATCTCCCTGAGTTCGGGGCCAGCCTGGGCTACACAGGGAGACCTTGTCTCAAAAAAAAAAGAAAAAAAAAAAAATCGCGATTTTGGAGTTTCTGATCCTCCCAGAGATGGCTAGAGAGGCCCAGGGGGTGAGGGGACCCTGTGACAAATCCCTCTTATACTTGTAGGAGCTCCCTACAAGTTTGGAGGCAGTGCTTGGCGCTGGAGACCCCCTCCCTCCCAGGTGCAGACCCCCAACCCCTGCAGGGCCCTGGAGTGAGGCAGGGAAAACCAGGCTCCTACTGTTACCTTGAAGTGACACCCGCTGCCGGCTCCCCTCCCCCACCGCGGTTTCCATGGGGACAGATGTCCTTTCTGCGGATCAGGTCTTGGAGCTGCCCGGATGCAGAGGAGGGGCGGGGCCTCACTTCCTCTCTCCATCCCTCCCTCTCCCCATCCTTTCCACCATCCCGGTTTGATGTCTGCCTCCAGCCTGCCTCCCCACACTGTCTCCACCTCTGCGTGGAGACACCTTCCCATCCCAGCTCTGTCCCTAAAACAAAGACCTGGTGACACCCCGGTCCCTCCAAGAGGCAGGTGCCTCGGGATAGCCCTGGGGACCTTCCCAAGGCCTGCCGGCCATCCGTGCGGGCCAGTACACAGGTGAAGAAGCTGGCCAGGACGCCCCGGGCTCCCCCTCTGTGAGTCCGAGACTCCCGCGTCCTGCAGCCAAGGAAGAGCACTGGAGAAAGACAAGCACTGATTTATTGGCTGGTGAGGGGATGACGCTCGGAGACAGTCCTGGGCCCTCGAACCCGGTCGGCTCCAAGATGGCCGGGAGATGGCGAGGGTCTGGGTGTTCATCTTTCCCAGCCCTCCACAGTGTCCCTTAGGGAGCAGGGCAGGGGCTCTGTGTGACCACGGGGTACAGCAGCGCCAGGTGCTCCGCGCCCTGCACGGGCAGGGGCCGCGCGCTGTAGTGCAGGACCAGCTCGGGGACGCTGGCGAAGGGGCCGCTGTGCTGGCCCAGCACCACCTGGTTTGCTCGAGGCCGCGTGAACTTCAGATGCAGGAAGCCCTGGCTGCTCCTGGGGGCAGAGGGGGCAGAGGCAGCAGTGAGTTTCCCAGGCCCCCAGCACTGTCCTTTGGCACCTAGAGGTCCCTCTCCTGGGCTGGCCTCAAACTTGAAATCCTCCTGCCTCAGCCTCTCAAAATACTGGGATTATAGGAGTGCGCTACTACACCTGCTCTTTCCCTTTATTTTCTCCCAGCTCAGGGCAATTGTCACTTTCTTCCAGAGATCTTACAAACAATCTGGTCCCACTCTCTGATATGCCTTGGTCTCATTTCGCTCTTAGTTTTTATTTATTTTTTTTTTTTCTGGTACTGGGAATTGAACTCAAGACCTCACACTTGCCAGGCAGGCACTGTGCCACTGAGCTAAATCCCCAGCCCCCCAGCTCTTAGTTTTTAATCTCAATCTCTGTCTCTGGCATGACCTCTATCTCTGGTGCTAATGGAGCCCCAGACTCTACTGCAGAGCCTGGAACACAGTAGGTGCTCAGTTAATGTAGATTCAATGCAGAGATGTATGCTGGCTCCTTCCAAGCACCCCCAGATTTACCCCATTCTCTCTCCAAACTTTCTGCTGACCCCTTGTGCAATCCATAGTCAACCTCCAGGGGGGAATGACCTAGAACCTGGCAATTATTTTATTATAATTAGCATTTTTTTTTTCCCCTTTGAGACAGGGTCTCACTATGCAGTTCAGGCCCGCCTTGAGCTCACTTCATATCCCAGGCTGGTCTCAACTCACAATGATCCTCCTGCCTCAGCCTCTCGAGTGCTGGAATTACAGGTGTGTGCCACGATGCCTGGCATAATTAGCATTAATTAAGTGCTTCTTGTTTTCCAGGCACCACTGCTCTCAACATTTTTTCACCTTTTTTCTTGGAGACAGGGTCTTGGTATGTGGTTCAGGCTGCCCTTGAACTCACTATGTAGCCTAGGTCGGACTTGACTGCACAGCAATCTTTCTGCCTCAGCCTCCAGAGTACTGGGATTACAAGCGGGCACCGTGCGCAGCTACTTTATCTATTTTCAAAAATTTAATCATCACAGTACCACCAGAGAGTTGATGCTATTATTACACTCATCTTACAGATTTAAAAAGTGGAGGTTCCAAGAGGTTGAGCAACTTCACAAAGGTCACACAGGCAGGAAGTGGCAGAAACAAGATTTGAACCTCCCTCCAAAGCCCTCTTCCCATCTTGTCCTTTTAGATCTTGCACTCGGGCGCCTAGTACAATCTTCGGAACATTTTATAATTGGCCACACTTGGAATTGTAAGGACAGAAGCATGCAAAGCCAACTCACAGTCTCACTGCGATTCTGGCCTGAGTCAGACACCAGTAAATGGATTCAACATTTGGACTAGGAGCGGGCCAGAGGAAGCCTGGGCATCTTTTTTTTTTTTTTTTTTTTTCCCAGTACCAGTGATCGAACTCAGGACCTTGCACTTGCCAGGCAGGCGCTTGTGCCACTGAGCTATACCCCCAGCCCAGCCTGGGCATCTTTGTTCCCACTGTCACCCAAGGCCTATATCTCCTGTGACTTCCACTCTATCTTCTTTCTACCTCCAACCACAGGGAACTCATTCTCCTTTGGAACCACACAGTTCTCCCTGGAAGCCCCGCCCATCTCCGCAACCCCGCCCACTGCTCCTTGAGGCCCCGCCCCGCCCGCTGGAGCCCCGCCCCCCGCGGTGCAGCACGCTATTCTGCCACCTCCGTCCTTGGGAGGCTGGGTCTCACCTGAGGGACAGGGAGCAGTCCTGGGGGCTGGTCTCACTGAGCCGCACGAGGTAGCTGCCTTCTTTGCAGAGTGACAGACGGTTCTCCGCATCAGCCCGACTCAGGGGCCCGTGAAACCACCTGGGGGAGGAGACAAAGGCCTCCTGAAGGGCCACTCCCCTCGCTACACAAGCTCCTGGGCCAGGCCAGCAGAGAAAGGAACAAGGACAATTACAATGGCCTTTTTTTTTGCGGGGGGGATGCTTTTTTATTTTTTATTTTGAGGCAGGATAACATTAAGTCACAAAGTTGCCTATGCTGGGCTTGAACTT
>NW_004955495.1:4582333-4603968 GCF_000276665.1 Chinchilla lanigera
AAAAAAAAAAAAAAAAAAAAAAAAAAAAAAAAAAAAGAAAGAAAGAAAGAAAGAAAAAGCCCACTCAAAGTAAGAGAGGAAATTCTTCTTTGCTGAGCCAGGCACTCCGAATAGTTTGCAGTCTCACTCAGAGAGGGTGAGTGATTTGCCTCAGCTCACACAACAAGAGATGCAAAGCCGCGATCTGAACCCAGAACCTGATAGCAGCGTGAGAGCGACCTCGTCGGACTCTGGTCCCTCCTCTGAGTCTGGTAAAGAGCAGGTGCTTTTTTATGAATACCGTGTAGGAATGAATGAAAGTTCCCCCAGCTTCCACAGTCTGTGGCAGAAAAATGAAAAACATCTGTCGGCTAAGACGAAGTCTATAAGTTGTTGGAGTGAGTGGGCCTTTGGGAGTTTCCACCTTCAGCTTCCCCGCTTACGGCTGTTTCTCCAGGGGCAGGGCGGGATCCACGCGCTCAGCGGGCTGCGGGCTTCTGGGCGGGGGTCTCCGCAGCTCCTTGGCCGAGCCGGAGGTCCTGTCCCACTCCGGACTGTCGAACTGCACTGGAAGCGGAGGGTGGGCGGGGAAAGAGTTAAGACCAACCTACCTCATACAGGGCGGGCGGGATTGGTGCAGAAGCAACCAATTGGCTTTCAGAAGAAAGAGGTGTGGTCACGAAGGACAGAGAATGTGTGGAGCAGTGCTGGGAGCGACAAATCAGAGAGCGTGGGCGTGGCTACCAGGGAGGCGGGAAATTTCCAACTAGGGGCCCCTAGTCCTGAATTCAGGGGTTCAGCCCTAACTGGGGCCAAGTCATAAAACTAGAAACGCCCCCCAGTATACAGACCAAAGCTCCGATACCCAAATGTCCCGTCAGTCACAGTTTCTGTGTCCCAGTTGTTCTGAGCCTGAGTAATTCTACTTTATTCTATCTATGTATGTATCTATCATTTATCTATCTATCTATTTATCATTTATCTATCTATTATCCATCTATCATCTATCTATTATCTATGTATCATTTAATGATCTATTATCTGTCCATCTGTCATTTACCTATTATTTATCTATCTATCTATCTATCTATCTATCTATGTGGTCCTGGCAATTGAGCCCAGGGTCTTCACACTGAACTACACCCCAAGCCCTTTTTCTTATTTTTAAATTGTGAGACAGGGTCTTACCAAGTCACTAAGTCCTAAGTTTGGGCTGGAACTTTCAATCTTCCTGCCTCAACCTCCTCAAGTACTGGGGTAGGAGTGTGCCACAACCTCTGCTAAGAGGTATTTTATTTCTTTTTTTTTTTCCTTTTTCTTTCTTTTTCTTTTTTCTTCTTTTTTTTGAGACAGGGTCTCGCTATGCAGTTCAGGCTGGCCCTGAGCTCACTTTGTAGCCCAAGATGGCCTCAAACTCACCACGATCCTCCTGCCTCAGCCTCCCAAGTGCTGGGATTACAGGCGTGTGCCACCACGCCTGGCAAAGTATTTTATTTCTTAAAGCTGATCTTATTTGTTACCCCCCTCTTTTTTTTTCTAGGATACCAGGAATCGAACTCACGACCTTGCGCTTGCCAGACAGGCGCTGTGCGCTGAGGTAAATCCCCAGCCCCTGTTACCCCTTTTACAGAAGAGGAAAACTGTACAGAAACTCATCCAAGTTTCTTAATTCAGCTAGAATTTGACCCTGAGTTTACATGGCTAAGAAACTCTACCCTTTCCAATCAACATCTCTTGTATAATTGAATACTTTCTAGCATTCAATTTACAAACACCCTGATCAGTAGGTCCTACAATAATCTGTATTTTACAGGGAAGGGAAGGGAGGCTCAGGAAAATAATAGTAACTTGTCCAAGTAAATGTCACAAGTCTAGCATGACACCAATGCCATATTCCTCTCCTTGCACTCTATTCAACAGAATGAGTTAAGTTTGTTCTACTCTAAAGAGCCCTACAGATCCCAAAGAAGATGTTGGTCCTTTGTGGAGGAAGAATTTATGACTATCAGTCACTCACAGTTTAGTGAGAATTAACAAATTACTGGGGCTCAGTGGCAAAATGCCTGCCTGGCAAGTGCAAGGTCATGAGTTTGATTCCTGGTTACTGGAAGAAAAACAAACAAAAACAACAACAAAAAACAAACTACCAAAGTGGAAGATGTTTGGAGTCTACCTTGTAAATTGAAACACAGGACATGAACCAATGAGGAAAGGGAAGGATGGCATAGTCAGAGGTCAAAGAAGGCCTGGGTCAAAGAGGTACCTGCAAAAGCTCTGGAGATGTGGTCTTTCTTCCACTCCCAGGGCTGGTCATACTCATCCGCGGGCCGCTCATCCTCCAAGGGCAGCCGGCTCTGCCGAGGCCTCTGGCTGGAAGGAGCCGCATTCTCCTCCGGCTCCTGGTCCTGCTCTTCATAGGGCGTGTCATACAGCTGGACTGGCCTGCACGGCAGCTCTGGGGAGCCAAGGACGCCAATCAGCTCCCACCATATGGGGAACCTCGTCGCCTGTCCCCAGCCCTGTCACTCACCACTGACGACCCGCTGGACATTATAGGGCTCCACGTAGCCATCGTCTGAGGGTGGTGGGAGAGGCTGGGCATCAAACGGGTCCGAATACTCAATGTCCACTTCCGGCTGGAGAGAGAAGGGTGTGGAGCGGGCAGGGACTCGGGATAAGGCCTGGATCCTGGATCTGCTTGCTGGCCAATCCACCACTTGCCTGTCCATTCTAGGCCTTTTCTCCCTCTTAGGGCTGCAAATGGACTCTGGGTCCCCACAAAAGCTAGACAAGCACTCACTCTATGACTGAGCTACAGCTCCAGGCCTTCCAATAATCTTAATATTTGAGTCAAGTCTCAGGGGCCTGAGGCAGGAGGATGGCTGTGAATTTGATGCCAGCCTGAGGCCAAAAAAAAAAAAAAAAGAACAAAGATCAAGCCAGGCATGGCGGCGCATGCCTGTAATCCCAGCACTCGGGAGGCTGAGGCAGGAGGATTGTTGCAAGACCAGCCTGGGCTACAAAGTGAGCTCAAGGTCAGCCTGAACTGCATAGCGAGACCCGTCTCAAGAAGACAAAAAAAAGAAAAAAAAAAGAACAAGGCCAGCCTGAACTACACAGCAAGACCTTGTCTCAAGAAACAAAACAGGTCTAGGGATATAGTTCAGTGGTACAAGCACCTGCCTGGCAAGTGCAAGGTCTTGAGTTCAATTCCCAGTACCAAAACAAAAAACAAAAAACAAATGACAGGTGTGGTGGCGCATGGCTATAATCCTAGCACTGAGGAAGTTGAGGTAGGGGGATCACAAGTTTGAGGGCAACCTAGAATACATAGTGAGTTCAGGTCCAGCCTGAACTACATACAGAGACTGTCTCAAAAACAAAAAAAATCAAGTCAAGCATCAGTGGCAAAGGCCCAGGATCCTTGCACTTGGGAGGCTGAGGCAAGAGGATTTCTAGTTGTAGCCCGCCCTGGGTTACATAGAGATATCCTGTCTCAAAAAACAAACACAAATTACTAGCTGCCAACAGTATTCTAAATGCTTTATGTCTATGTGTAGCATTAACTAACCTTCAGCCAACACAATATCCCTGTTTTGCCAGGCTTGGTGGTGCACACCTATAATCCCAGCAAGCACTCAGGAGGCTGAGGCAGGAGAATCATTGTGAGTTCGGGGCCTGCCTAGGCTACAAAGTGAGCTCAAGGCCAGCCTGAAATGCATAGCAAGACCCTGTCTCAAAAAGACAAAAAAAAGTAAAAGAAAAAAAAAGGAGTAACAGCAAGAAGGGAAAGAATGTTTAATGCCCAGGGAGAAGTCGGGAGCTGTGGTGCACACCTTTCATCCCAGCACCCTGGGAGGCTGAGGCAGGATGATCTCAAGTTTGATCCCAGACTGAACAATTTAGGGAGACCTTGTCTCAAAATTTAAATAAATAAATAGGGCCAGGGATGGAGCTCAGTGTGAAAGCCCTGGTTCCACTTCCATGGAGCGGGGTGTTAAAAAGAAAGAAAAGAAGAGAAAGGAGGAAGCCCAGGAAGGCAGTGTTTTCAGAACACTGCCCTGGCTCAGCTGTGTTTTCGGAAGCCAGGAAAGAGCACAGAAATAGCGAGCTGGAGCGGCGCGTGATCGCCCCTGAGAGGCAGATACCGAGCTCCCCCAGCAGGTGGAGGAGCCGAAAGCGCCCGGTGCCCCGCCCCTGGGACCACGCATTAAACAGGCCCCCTGCGATCTGGGCCGCCGCGCCGCGCCTGACCCCGTCCCGTTTCCCGCCTCCGGCCTCGCACCTCGGCCCCGGGGGCTCCCAGCAGAGCCTTGGCCCGGGCCATGTCAGCCGCCTCCACCTTGATGAGCCGGTGCTTGGGGGAGTCGTACTTGGAGTCGCCGGGACCCTTGGGGTCTGGCGGGGCCGCGGGGTCCGGCTCAGGGCGGCTGTCTGCGTCCTCGTAGGGGTCCTCGAAGTCCAAATTTTTTTGCATTCGGTAGGCCAGGAGGATGTCGCTCTCCGAGTAGTCGGGGGTGGGCGGCTGCGGAGGGGGTCTCCGGCCGCCGAAGCTCAGGTAGTCCCGAAGCCACCTGGCCATCTGGGCGAGGGTCACCTCCAACCTGGGCGCTGTCAGAGAGCGACCCGCACGGGGTCCGGTCCTGGGGGCGGGGGGACGGGAGGGAAGAAGCGGAGGAGGACGGGCAGGAGCAGGAGGAATAGGTGCGCCCTTTGGCGGGCTGGGCGAGGGTAAGGATGGCAGACAGGCAGCGGGTACAAAGCTGGAGAGGGCGAGCGAGAGGGGGAAGCCCACCTGAGCCCGGCTCCGGCAGAGCCTCGAGGGGCCCTGAACGCCGAGCGCACCGTGGTTCCGCCCGGGCGCGGGGCATCCGCGGAAGCGCGCGGACTTTTCGCGGGCTGCACGGCTGGACCTCCCGCCGCCTCCAGGAAGCTCCGGGGTCCCCGGCTGGGTCCGAGGTCGCCGTCCCCAGCGCCCCCACGGTCAGCCAGGCACGCCTTGGTCCTCAGGGTCGCTCGCAGGTTCCCCCGGGGCGCGCGCGAAGTTGCGCGTCGGGGACAGGGACCCGGGCCGGGCGCACCCTTTGTTGCGCTCCTCTGCTCCCTAGAGGGGTGGGGGGCCCCTCATCCCCAGGTCCCTTCGGGCAGCCGGCGCCATCAGGCCCCAGCCACCCGCACAAAGGGAAATAAAATCTCCCGCAATCCGCGCTCCAGCTTTCGGGAGACTTTGCCGGCGCGCGCCGCGGGGAGGGGGGACTTTGAGGAGGGCGCGCGGGCGGGTGGCCCGTCCCCCCCAGCCCGGCCGCGTCCCAGCCGCAGCGGCAAGGCTTCCCCGCCCCCTGCCCTCCCCTGGGCCCCCTCGGAGGTGACGGAGACCTTCAGCTGCTCCGGGAGGGCGGGGAGCGGGGATCAGGGCGAGGGAGTCGCCGGGCTGAGGCGGCGACGGCTGGGCCCGGACCCCGGGACCGAGCTCGGGCGGAAGGAGGCGGAGCGCGGGGGGTGGGCACGGACCGGGGCTGGCACCTCCCGGGGGCGCGAAGCGTGGCTCGGAGGAGAGGGGGAGTGGACACAGAAATGGGGATGTGGGCCCGACCGCGAGAAGGGGTGACATTGTCCAGGTGACCGCGACGGAGGATGGAAATTGAGCCGGTGTCTGAGGGTCGAGGACCGGGCCGGGGACGGATCGTGTGCAACTGTCAGAGGTCGCCGGTGCGACCGCCACGGAGGGCCGCGAGGCGCAGCGGGACTTGGCTCCCCCCGGCAGGGGGCGCCTTTCCTTGCTCCCAGGGGGCTCATCGCGGGGTGGGGGAAGGGAGGGGCAGCTGGCGGTAGGGGAGATGCTATCTGTGCCTGCCTGGTGGCCTCGCATCTGTCCCTTTGTGGCTTCCGGATGGGAGGCAGGATGCGGAGAAGGGCTCTGGGTCTGGCTGTTTTTCACCCGACAGCTGTCTGGAGTCAAGGGATTGAAAGGTTGGGGGTAGGGGGGCAGTGGCCAATTTGAGAGCAAAATCATCTCTTCTTCCCTTAAAGGGACCTTGCTAAGTCCCCTGAATGAGATGGGAGCTCAGGAGGGTTGGGGACCCCAGGTTCCCTGCTCCTGGCTCTCCCTGAAGTACAGCTTGGAGTGGAGCAAGTGCCAGGCCAAAGGCAGGGCTGTGAGCTGTCCCTGTACAAAACAGGGGGCTGGGGACGGAGTCTGCAGCTCCCTCTGCCTTGGTTTCCCTCATAAGACATATGAGACCAAGCTTGGGGGCACTGGCCTATAATCCCAGCACTTGGGAGGCTGAGGCAGGAGGGTCACTACCAGTTTTGAAGCCAGCCTGGGCTCACAGGGAGTTAAAGGCCAGCCTGAACCACAAAGCAAGACTGTCTTAAAACAAAAGACAAGTGAGGTTTCTTTCAGGAGAACCCAGGAAGCTAGAAGAAGGGTCCTCAGAAGGAATAGATTGTTACAAAGGTTCTTCATTTTACAGATGAAGAAACTGAGGTACAGAGTAGAGGGGCCTTAGTCACCCAGTGGCTCACTTGTGCCCAGACACTGTCATGGGGCCTGGCTTTGGTATGGCCACTGCTGGAGTCTCTTTGTGGAAACCGAAATTCTCCCTTTTCCCTCCTTCACTAGCCCCATTTTCCAGGTGGGAAAACTGACGCCAAGAACCAACAAGACAAAGGCTCTGGTGGCAGCAGGGGCTTTGACACTCCTGTCACCTATCCCTTCTGCACTGCCTTTGTCCCCATCTCAGACCTGTTGAACTCAGCTGCTTCGCAGGCTCAGTCCCCGCTGGCTCCCCATTCTCCCTCTCGGATCTGTGGCAAGGTGGTGTCCCCAGGGACAGCCAGGGAGCACGGGCGGGTAATTGTCCTGTTTCCTGTCAGCCACAAGGCAATTCCCAGCTCAGGATGAGCTGTTGACAGATCCCATCAAATCTGAGCGCTGTCTCTGTCGGATAAATACGCCTCGCTGAGGTATAAATATTTGAAAGGGGCCTTCTAATTACACGCTGTGGCAGGAATAGCAATTAGGGGCCCCAGGCAGAATCAAACGGCGTTTGACTTCCCTGCGCCTTTGAGCTGCCTTCTCAGGTGCTCCCCCCATCTGAGGGGAGGGGCGGGAGGAGAGGAGCCAGGCTGGGGTCCTATCACCCTGCTGGCAGCATCTGTGGTGGGTGGGGCTCAGCTTCCTGAAAACCCCGGTTTCCAGTTCCCCAGCAGTCTGGTTCCTAATTCCAGCCCCTGTGACCTTGGGGTGACCTGAGCTATGTTCTCCCAAAAAACAGAATAGCAGCCACAGCCTGGTGAGTGCCAGCCACCCACCTCTATTTTGGGGGCTTTGTTTGGCTTTTTGAAACATAATTCCTATACCTTAAGAGTTCAAACCCCACTTTTTCCCCAGTACTACAGATTGAACCCAGGGCCTTTTTTTTTCTTTTCTTTGAGATGGGCTGCCCTGAATTCTCTATGTAGCCCAGCCTGGCTTCGAATGCTCAGCAACCTTCCTGCCTCAGCCTCTGAGTGCTTCAAAGGAAGGTGTGCATCATGACCACCACACCTGGGCTGCCTTCATATAAAGCGCTGGGGGTGGAGCTCAGTGGTGAGGGCTTTCCTAGCACACTTGAGGCCCTGGGTTCCACCCCAGCACCACATACACATACCTGCGTACACACTATACAGATGATTCAGTGGTTTTTAATCATATTCACAAGGCCGTGTAACCAGCACCACTATCCATTCCAGAACATTTCTGTCATCTCCAAAAAACCCCACACCCAATAAGCAGTCACCTGTCCCCTCCCCAGCCTGGCACCCCAAGGCCACTTCCTGTCTCTGGAGTCACGTTTCCTGTCCATGCAGCCCACACTGTGGCCTCTGTCTGGTGTCTCTCACTGAGGACAGCATCAAGGTCCGTCCACACGGTGGCAGGTGTCCCAGCCTCTCTCCTTTCCCGTCTGAGTGACACTCAGGTGTGTGGCCCACAGCAGGTGCTCAACACCTGGCTGGGAACTCAGAAAGGAGCCAGAGGGGGTACCTCAGCTTGGGGCTATGCCTGTTCTCTCTGTCCCCTGCACCATCTCAGGAGCAGAACCCCTGGGGGCCCAAATCTGAAGGGGGGACGCAAGTTGTGGAAACAGGTGGGGAGAGATGAAGTGATCCCTGGTGGGGCTTAAAATCTCATCAAGGCCAGACATGGTGGTACACACAGTAATCCCAGTGCTCAGGAGGCTGAGGCAGGAGGTTCACTGGGAGTTCAAGACCAGCCTGGGGGTGCTGGGGATTTAGCTCAGCGGCACATTGCCTGCCTGGCAAGCACAAGATCATGAGTTTGATTCCCGGTACTGGGAAAAAAAAAAAAAGGTGTTATAAAAAAAAAAGACCAGCCTGGGCTACACAGTGAGACCCTGTCTCAAAAAACAAAACAAAGCCGGGTATGGTGACGCAGGCTTGTAATCCCAGCACTGAGGAGGCTGAGGCAGGATGATTGTTTTGAGTTCAAGGCCAGCCTGGGCTACAAAATGAGCTTAAGGTCGGCCAGAACTGCATAGACTTGGTCTCAAAACACAAAAACAAAGAACACTCCTAGTCTGATGGGCTGTCTGTGCTCCTACCTTAGGAGCTCCTGGACACAGCTTTTTTTCTTTTTGCAATGCTGTGGATAAATCTCTGCTAGACAGGTGCTCACCACTGAGCTACACCCCAGCCCTTTCACTTGAGACAGGGTATCTCTGAGGTGCCCAGGCAGAGCTAGCTCAGCCTGACTCAGCCTCCCAAGTGAGTGGGATGACAGCCGTGCACCACCACCTGCTGCCTAGTCTGCCTTTCTCAATTCACAACTGTGAGTCTTTTTTTTTGCTTCTTTTTTGTCTTTTTTGAGACAGGGTCTCGCTATGCAGTTCAGGCTGGCCTTCAGCTCACTTTGTACCCCAGGCTGGTCTTGAACTTGCCACGATCCTCCTGCCTCAGCCTCCCGAGCGCTGGGATTACAGGTGTGCCCCACCACACCCAGCAACTGTGAGTCTTAACTGATGGTTACGAAGCCCCCAATTCCATGGAGACATGCGCCTCTCTTCAGGGGCCCCCAGGCCGAGGGAAGAAATATATGCAGGTAACCCTGGCTCACAGCTCAGGAGAAGACAAGGCCTGGCCTCCGAGCGCCCCCTCTGATGGAGCAGGCGTGAGCTTCCCTTCATATGGGCCCCGTCCGCCCAGTACAACCTTCCAGGCCCCATCTGACAGCGCAGGGTGGTGAAAGGCTGTGGCCAGAGCCCCATGCCAGGCCTCCCTGCCTTGGCACCAGCCCCAGGCAGAGGGGTCTTGGGGGGGCACAGTGACAGCTGGCAAGGCAGTGGCAGAGATAGCCTGGCACCATGCTGGGCACGAGGCAGGCACAGCTTTCCTTCCCAGCCGCGTGGCAGGAGCGGGTGGTGTGTGGCTCTAGTGTCCCCCATCCCCAGCCCTCTGATGTGCGCGGAGGCCTGCGGCCCCAGGGGAACTGACGGAGGAGATTCCGGATGCTGGCTGACAGCCCCTTCATCTGGCACCGCGGGCGCTGTCAGCACAGGAAGGGAAGGGCAGAAGAGCCCAGGGCCTGTCCCTCTGCCCGCTGTCCTCCGGGAGCCCCTGCCCGGGGCTGGGGCCAAGGACAAGGCTGCCCCGAGGACACGGAGGGAAAGAGGGAAGTCTCCCAGGAAAGACAGGAATTGAACACAGTTGGGTGTGAGGGCCCAGGCTTGTCACCCCAGGACTCCAGGAGGCTGAGGTAGGAAGATGACAAGGTCAAGCACAACCTAGGCAACTCAGCAAGACTGGGCTTCAAAAACTGTAAAGGGCTGGGCATGGAGCTCAGGGTGGAGGGCCTGGGTTCAATCCCCAGTACCGTTAGAGGAGAACTCGGGCCTGGCCCACCCACCCGACCTCTGGCCGCACTCCCTGACGGCGTGCCACACGGGCCTCCATCCAGGGTTGTGTGCACAGAGGCCTCGCTGGCCCCCGAACTCCGCGGGCTAGGTGCCCGGCCGGCCGGCCGGCGGACAGCGGCTTTCATTGGTTCCCGCCGGCTCTGTGGGCGGAAGGGACGGAGGCACAGCCCATGACACGAGCGGCAGGAGGAGCCAGGAACAGGAGGGGCGCCGCGGCCTGGCAGCTGCAGGAGGTGCATGGCCTCCTGCCCGCCTGCTTGCAGCTCTGCGACCCTGTGGCTGGGCGGGGTGCTGGGTCAGATGTTGCTGTCACTGTCCTCGCTGTCCCCATAGGCTCCCAGCTGGCTCAGGGAGGAGGCGCCAGGCGGCTGTGGAGAGGGGTCAGCAGCCCCTCTGCGCTCCCGGGCTCCTGTGGGGGAGGGAGAGTTGGCCTAGGTTGGCTGGGGCACGGGGACAGCCACCTCCGCTCGTGTGCCAGGCCTGGGGTGGACAACACAGGGCCCTCTGTCGGGAAGGTACCTGCCAGGTCCCACTGTGGGCATAAGCAGTATTTCCGTCCCCAGTACCACAGAGAAAGGCCACACGCCCTTTTCAAGAAATGTTTTTTTCCAGTTCTGGGGATGGAACGCAGGGCCTTTGCACTGAGCTACATTCCCTGCCCTTTTTTTATTTTTATTTTGAGACAGGTGTGGCAAAGTCACTAAGTTGCCCAGACTGGCAGCTTGTGACCCTCCTGCCTCAGCCTCTCAGAGTGCTGGGATTGCGGGTGTGCACCACTGCACCCCTACACACCCTCTGACTTGGGCCCCTATGGAACTGCCCTGCAGGCTCCCCATGTGGTGGGCGGGTACACTGCTCAGCTCTCAGTCTCTCCAACCACCAGGCTGACCCACCCCAATCATCCAGCGCCTGGGGTGGGGGCCACTGACAGCAGACCAGGCCCAGGGTCTCAAGAAAGACACTGAGACATGGCCTGGGATGTGGGGATTCAGATTTCCTTGACACTAGGGGATGGGGAGGAGGTGTCATGGATTTGTTTAGAGTTTTAAAATTCTTGTTCCTTCTGTAATTAGAAAAGAAAACTGGTGGCTCACACCTACCTGCAATCCCAGCACTATGGGAAGCTGAGGCAGGAAAACTGAATTCCAGGCCAGCCTGATAACTGAATGATTTAGTGAGCCCTTGTCTCAAAATACAAAGGGGCTGGGTGTGGTGGCACCTGCCTGCAATCTCAGCACTCAGGAGGCTGAGGCAGGAAGATCGCTTCAAGCTTCAGACCAGCCTAGGCTACAGGCCACACAGTGAGTACAAGGACAGCCTGAACTACAGAGTGAACTGCTGTCTCAAAAAAAACCCCAAAAAACTAAGAGCTGAGGATGCTGCTCAGTGTGAAGCCCTGAGTTCCAATCCCAGAACCAGAAAAAAAAGGAAGAAAAGAGGAGGAGGAGGGCCCTTCCCTTCCCTCCCCACAGAACTGCCTGGGGGTTCTGCACCCACCCACCCCTGACCTGCCCACCCCAGGAAGCACTAGGAGGCCGGGAACACTGCCGCCACCTGGCAGCGCACGTGGCACTGCACGCAGCCCTGGCAGGGGAACCCACCTGAGGTTGGAGGTGCCTGGCCCCGCCGGCTGCCAGCGCCCTCAGCTTCCGTCTTTGTCTTCTTCACCACCACCAAGCCAGACAGCTGCAACCTGCTGCCCATGCCCTCCGCCTTCCTCTTGGCCTTTGGGGCCTGTAGGGTAACAGGGACACGGGTTGGTGGAGGATCCCTGGCCCAGCCAGCTCTCTGAACTCTGCTCCTTCCCCTGCTGAACCATCCCACAGCACTCTGATGAGCTTGCCAAGTCTCTCCCCTGCTCTGAACTCCTCTATGGCTCCCTACTGCCCCAGGCTTGGTGCTTAGAGCCTTGTCCGTCCTCCCCCCTATCTTCGGCACTTGTATGTTCCAAGTCTCACTGTGACCTCTCACTTGCAGGCCTTTCCCTCTGCCATCCCCTTCTCCGGGCTGTCCCTTTCCTCTCATTCCCCTGGTGAATGCCTACTCATCCCTCATACTGAACTCGTGATCTCCTCTTCTGTGAAGCTCAAGTGGCGAGACCAGAGGAGATGGCACTTCTGAAAGGTGTCGTGAAAAGGCACCATTAGAGGGAATTAAGAGCCCTGTGTGGGTGGCACAGGCCTTCGATGCTATTGCAGAGGTGGAGGCAAAGAGGATCCTGAGTTAAGGCAAAAGCAAGACTTTGTGTTGAAATAAAATAACAGAGGATGGGGAGGGGGAGCAATCAAGGCCAATGCTTTTGCTTTCTTGGAGGGCTGGGGCTGGGGTGCCAAGCCTCATGTGGGCTGGGAAAGTAGCTTCCACTGAGCTGCACCCCCGGCCCTGGCTGCAGCCTTTTTATTCAGATGTACAGAAATGAACTGCTGTTTCTTTGTTTCTGAGATCCCCCTGCCTCAGCTTCCTGAAAGCCAGAACGACAGATGTGCTCCACTGTATCGGGCTCTACCATTCTGGAGGCTCTGCACACACTGTCACGAGTTCCCACTGTAGCTGGGGCGGGGGCCGGAGGGTGCTACGTGCTGGTTCCAGAACCTGGTTCTGCTGCACGCAGTTGTCGTCGTGAAGCTAAATCAAGGAATTGCAGGTGTGAAGAGAGACACACAGGGCAGCACAGGCATGAGTAGCCTTGACAGAAGTGTGCTGCATACACAGGGAATCAGGACCAGGCAGGAGGCTGACAAGTGAACCAGAAAGGGCGGACTCCTCTGAAGGTAGCTAGCCTCTTGCTCCATTTAGAAAAAAAAGTGAAAAATAGAAGGGCTGGACATGTGGCTCAGTGATGAGTGCCTGCTCGGTATGCACAAGGCCCTGGGTTCCATCTCTAGCAGCACACCCCAAATACAAACATCAGATGCAGCGGCATGCGCCTGTCATCCCAGATATTCAGGAAGCTGAGGCAGGCGGAGCTCGAATCTAAGAAAGCTTGGGCAACTTAGCAAGTCCTTGTCTCAAAATACAAAGTGAGAAGGGCTGTGGACAGAGTTCAGTGGTGAGTGCCTGCCTAGTGTGTGTGAGGCCCTGGGTTCGATGCCCAGCACAGGGGGGGGGGGTGGTGGTGGTGGTGGTGGGGTGTGTGTGTGTGTGTGTGTGTGTGTGTGTGTGTGTGTGGTGTGTAGATAGTATAGCCAATGAACTCTGGGGTCAGTTTAAGTAAGATAGTCAATAAGGGCGCTCTATCAGGAGATACAGCCTCAAAGAAAATGACTTTTTTTGAAAGTCTCAGTTCTACATTAAAAGATTCATGGGTGAAAATAATGACCTCAGCCAGGCGTGGTGGCACAGGCCTGTAATCCCAGTACTTGGGAGGCTGAGGCAGGAGGATCATTGCAAGTTCAAGACCAGTCTGGTAAGCTCTACAAAGTGAGCTCAAGGCTAGCCTGAACTGCCTAGTGAGATCCCGTCTCAAAAACACACACACACACACACACAAAAAAAAAAAAAAAAAGGAAAAAGAAAATAATAACTGCACATCTAGTCTATCTCCTGACGTTGATGGATTCTCACAGAAATGAGGCTGTTGCCAATAAAGACTACATTTCCCAGCCTCCTTTGTGGTGGGCGGTGGTCAAGTGGTCACATACTGACCAACGGGATGTGAGCAGGATGCTCTCCCAGCAGCAGTGCCCTGGAACTTCTCCCTACCCTCACCCCTCTCCCAGACTGGGATGCAGAGTGTACTGAAACTCCTGGGAGGACAGCATCCTCCAAGAGTTGCCAGAAGACGAGAAGGCGACAGCGCCTGTTTCTTGTCCAATCACTGTACAACTGTAATCTGAGAGAAAACTTTCTATCCAATTGAAAGCAGCACTGTCACTTGGGACCCAGATCTGGGCACCCATCAAAATCTCTCTCCCCTTCTTTCTTCCAGCCAGGCTGGGGGCCAGCCAGACACAGCCCCTCCCGACCTCCCCCCAGCTGCACGCAGCTTGCTGGGCCTGTTCCTACGGACAGGGTGTGAGAGGAAAACCCCCCTACCCCGGGGGCTGCCCGACCCTGCACCTGTCCCCTCCCCAGTGCCCCAGCCCAGGAGCAAGGCTGCCTCTGCGGGACACGGAAGGAGCTGGAATCTCTGAAAACACTGGAGAGGAGATGCCCCAGGTTCTGCATTGTCACCCAGCATTGCAATGTGACAGAGAGATAAATTCCTGTGCTCTACGTGACAGTCATGAGCGAGAGACCATTGTAGGGACTAAGAACAAATTCCTGGGCCCTCTAACCTATTACTTGCAAAAGTATAATCTGCTGGCACACACCTGTAATCCCAGCACTTGGGAGGCTGAGGCAGGAGGATCACTGTGAGTTTGAGATCAGCCTGGGCTACACAGTGAGTTCAAGGGCTGCCTGAACTGCATAGTGAGACCCTCATCTCAAAAAAACAGAAAACAAAACAAAACCCCAAACAAACAACAAAAAAGCATAATCCACATTCCTTCTTAAGCAGTCAGGATGTGAAAGTGGCTTTTCCTGCACACCTGTCATCCTAGCACTCTGGGAGGCTGAGGCTGGAGGATCACAAGTTCAAACCCAGCCTGGGCAACTTAAGGACTTAGTGAGACCCTGTCTCGAAATAAAAACTAAAAGTTGGGCAGGGGATATAGCTCAGTGGCAGAAGCACCTGCCTGGCAAGTGCAAGGTCTTGAGTTCAATTCTTAGTACAAAAAATAAATAAATAAATAAATAAATAAATAAAAAGGGCTGTGGGTGGAGGGCAAAGGAGTGTGGTGAAGGCCCTGGGTTCCATCCCCAGTGCTTCAAGGAAAAAAAAAAAAAAAAGATTTACAAATTAGATTCTCCACTGTCCCAAGCCTGTGCTTACCCTGAATGGCAGCAGAGCTCACAGGCCTGGGACAGCCCCAAGCCACCCTCACAGGGACCAAGGGGCCTCCAAGTCTCGAGAGCTCAACCTGAGCGATGAAATCAGGACGGACGGAACAGCAGCTGACTCCGGCTTGGCCAAGCCTTACAGCCAGACTCCCGCTGCAAGATGGAGGCCAGTGCGCCCTCGCACCTGGGTGCAGCCCTGCTGCTGCTCCGCCTGCAGTCTTTCTGTCTTCACTCTTACTCTCCAATCCAAGGCTTTCTGTAATTTGTGTTTTAGGTTTGTTTTTTTTTTTTAAGTAGGGTCTCACCAGGCATGATGGTGCACACCTGTACCCCTGCCACTTGGGAGGTTCAGACAGGAGGACCGCCATGAGTTCAAGGCCAGCCTGAGTTATACAGCAGACCCTGTCTCAAAAAACAACAAAAAACAACAAAAAACACAACCAATATGGTTTATAATTATTATTTTGTCTTTTTGAGAATGTTTCACTATGCAATTCAGGCTGGCCTTGAACTTACTTTATAGCCCAGATTGGCCTCAAACTCACAGTGATCCTCCTGCCTCAGCCTCCCCAGTGCTGGGGTTAGAGGCACGTACCACACACTGGCTCTAGTTTAAAAATCTATACAGCAAGGACCCACACTAGCCAGTGACATGTCCCCTTCCACAGCAGCTTCCCCAGGCTGGAAAGTGACAGTCCCCAAGGGCTTACTGACACCTGACCTGCTACCCTTCACAGCCCTTCCAAGGACAGAGCCCTAGGCCCTGTGGGGAAAAGGCCATGGTCCCCACTTCCCCTTCCCTCTCGGCACAGGGCCCCGCGGTGGGCTCACCTCATGCAGGATGGCAGTGGGCTGGGGCCTTGGGGCTGGAGGGGCAGGTGCAGCCTCATCCTCCGAGTCTGAGTCCTCCAGGAGCCTTCGCTTCTGAGCCTCCTCCAGGAGTGCCCTGTGTGACAGACCATGGGGCTGGGAACACACTACACAGGGACAGCACCCAGGACCTGCCATGGGGCCTTGTCCTGCCCTCAGACAGCAGGGGTGGGGAGCAGATGGCTTTGATTTTTTTTTTTTTTTTGTCTTTTTGAGACAGGGTCTCGATACGCAGTTCAGGCTGGCCTTGAGCTCACTTTGTAGCCCAGGCTGGTCTCAAACTCACAACCATCCTCCTGCCTCAGCCTCCTGAGTGCTAGGATTACAGGGGTGCACCACCATGCCCGGCTAGCTTTTTTTTTTTTTTTCCACCCCAGTACCAGGAATCAAACTTACGACCTTGCACTTGCCAGGCAGGCGCTATGCCGCTGAGCTAAATCCCCAGCCCCATGCCGGGCTAGCTTTGATTTTAAATTTTACAATACTGGGGATTGAACCCTCGGCCTTTGCACTGAGCTCCATCCCCAGTCCACTTTTAAATTTTGAGAAAGGGTCTCACTAAGTTGCTAATTTGCCCAGGCTGGGCCTAAACTTGTGATCCTCCTGCTTCAGGCTTCTAGAGGGCTGGGATGACAGGTCTGATTAGATGTTTTAAAATTAACATCCTAGCCAGGCATGGTGACGCACGCCTATAATCCCAGCACTTGGGAGACTGAGGCAGGAGGATCGCTGCAAGTTGGAGATCAGCCTGGGCAACAAAGTGAGCTCAAGGCCAGCCTGAAATGCATGGTGAGACCCTGTCTCAAAAAGACAAATAAATAGATAAATAGATAGATAAATAAATAAATAAATAAATAAAATAAAATTAACATTCCTAGCTGGGCATGGCGGCATACACCTGCAATCCCAGCACTGGAGAGGCTGGGGCAGGAGGATCATTGTAAATTCAAGGCCAGCCTGGACTATGTAGTGAGTTCAAAAGCTAGTCTGAACTATACAGCAAGACCCTGTCTCAAAAAAAAAATAAACATTCCAACATTCCTGTGAACCACGAAGTGGTTAGGGGTATTAGTGCAGCCTATTTGGATTCCCACCCTTTCTGGGTGACTCTGGGTTGGCGTGTGTCTCAGACAATGTGACCTCAGTCCCCCAACCCTGGTGCCAACCGTGTCAACCTCCAGGCTGCGGGAGGGAGGCAGATGTCAGAGCCAGGCCCAGCATACGCAAGGAGCTACGGAAGTGCAGGCTGCTGTCACCACAGTCACAGACACTGACTGTGGCCCCAAGGTGCCCACTGAGCACCTACTGTGTGCTGACCCTGTGCTGGGTGCTGGGGACTCAGGAGAAGCCATGCAGGGTCTGAAGGGTAGAACGAAGCACAGCCTGCACGGCCCTGGGCATGGGTTCCCAAAGCCCCACCCGCCCACCCAGCCCCGCTGCCCTCCCCGAGCCCGCTCTGCCCTGCTGCCTGCTGCTCTGCAGAGCACTGGGCTGTGGCTCAGTGCTCAGCATCTGCCTGGCGGGCGCGAGGTGCTGCGTCCACGCCCGGCTCCCCGAAAACGGTTAAGAAGCCGGGCGCAGCGGCACACACTTGCCATCCCGGCTCTCCTGGAGGCTGACGCAGGGGGACTGGAAGTTTGAGTCCAGCCTCTCAGCAAAACCCTGTCTCAAAATAAGTAACGATAGGGGCTCAGGATTTAGCTCAGCGGCACAGCACCTGACCAGCAAGCGCAAGGTCGTGAGTTCGATCCCTGGTACCGGGGGAAAAAAAAAAAAAATAAAAAAAATAACGGTAAAGGGCTGACGATGCAGCTCAGTGCAAACATCCCGGGTTCACTTCCCCATACTGCAAAATTACCCCAAACCCAAAACCCGGCCACAAGGACAGGCAGCCATGTGCTGAGTCCTGGGGCGCCCAGGACTCCCGGGACCTGGAGTTGCCGCAGGGACCAAGGCAGAGACACCATGAGGAAGAAAGTGAGTCACGGGTGCAGAATGGGTGACCCCAGAGGGGCCGTGAGCAGCTGGGGGAGAGGGACACAGGGGCAGAGAGACCCGGGAACAGGACAGGGCAGCCAGGCCGGACCCCACGGACTCACGCGGTCTCACGCTCGTCCTCCTCCTGCTGCCGCCGCCGCAGCTCCTCCTCCGACAGCCGGTGCTGCCGCAGCATGGCCTCGAAGTCCACGTGCGCCTGCCGCTGGTTCAGGTCCTTGAGCTCCTGCAGGTTCTCCAGCACCTCCATCTCCAGCTTCGAGTCCTTCGTGCGGTTCTCCAGCACCTGTGGGTGGGGTGGGCATGGACTAGAGCCCGCTAGGCCTGGCCTGCAGACACTGTGGCCAGGGGAGGGGACACGGCTGCCTGGGGCTACATGGCTGCTCAGTGGAGCCCTGGGATTTGAACCCAAGGACAGGAAGGACCCTGCACCTGCTTTCACTTTTTTTTGTGGGGCTGGCAATGGAACCCAGGGCCTCACCATGCTAGGTTAGTGTCACGGGAGCTGCACCCCAACTCTTTTTTTACTTTTTTGAGACAGAGCCTTGCTGAGTTGCCCAGCCAGGGCTTTAATCTACAAACCTCCTGCCTCAGCCTTCCAGAGTGCTGGGTGCTCTGCCACCCCCACAACCATTTTCTCCTTGCTGGCAGCTGACCCGGCTGTCATTATGGCCACCCACGGTCCCCTGTGACCCACCACGCCTCCCTGATGCTGCTCCTTCAAATCTCAGCAGAGAAACTCTCTCATCTAAGACCACGAGACAGGATGTGACACAGCTTGGTCACATGGGAGGATCCCTGCATCACCCTCCAGGTGCCATGCAGGGTGTGTGGCTCAAGTTCCACTGAGCACGCTCCCCACGCCACTGCCCGCCACTGCCCGTGCCTCGCTCACCTTCATGGGGTTGTTCAGCTCCTCATCCTCCCGCTCCTTCTGCACCCGCTTCTCCTCCTCCTCCAGGAGCTTCTCGGCCTGGAAGTTCCGCGTGGCGCCGTGCTCCATGGTGTAGTCTGTGTTCTCGGGGTCTGTCTGGGAGGCGGGAAGACGTCACCTCCTGCACATTGGGCAGTGGAAGCCATGTCCAGCACCCACTGGCAGCCCAGAGCCATCTCCCAGCTCCCCGTCCTTCCTGGCGTCATCTCCTCCTCCTCCTCATCTTACTGCTGTGGCAAGGACGGAGCCATCTTTGTGGGACTCCCAGCCCCTCTGTAGAAAGCCCAGGCCTGCGGGTTTTTGACTTTTGCTTTTTGCAGCGCCAGGGGTGGAGCTCAGGGCCTTCACACTGAGCTACTCCCCAGCCCTTTTTATTTTTTATTTTGAGACAGGGTCTTGCTAAATGACCCTCCTGTCAGCCTCCATGGTAGCTGGGATGACAAGTGCATGCCTCCAAGTCTGACAGCTTTCTGCCTTTATAAGCAAGGCTGCCATGAACATTTCCCTCAGAGCTCCGTCTGCTCCCCAGGATCGGCTGAATGGGTCTCCTTGCGGAGTGGGGAGCAGGCACAAAGCCCACAGGGGTCCGGGGGGAGCTGATACCTTGAACGTGATCTCCGCCAGGCAGCGCGTGCACTTGATGTAGAAGCGGAAGATGGGCAGGCCCAGGTACACCTCGTTCTGCACGGTCTCCTTGCGGGCATTGAATTTCTTCCCCTTGTAGATGTATTCCCCACACGTCTTACACCTGCGGGAGGAAGGCACTTGTGCTGGCTCGGGGCTCTTATTCCCACTCTCATGCATAATACGAGAGGTAGCTGCTTGCTTGCCCCCAGAGACGGGGAGCTTCCTCCTTCACAAGCGGCCTGCCCGAGTTCACAGATTGCTCCCCTCCTGTGCTGCCACGCTTGCTCATGCCTGCCCCGCCCACATGCCACCTCCTGGGGAAACACCATTCTGGCCCTTCCAGTGGCCCGCCTGGGGCTCAGGAGCACCATCTGCCAGCGCTCTTCCAGCCTGGCCTCCCTCCTCCCTCCACTTAGACCCTGAGCCCCAGCTGTTCTGCGAATGCCTCAGCTTGGCCTGGGCCCAGGGCCTCTGCACAGCAGCATCCACTGCCCGGGACTCCTTGTTCCGCAGACCTCAGCTTGGCTGGCGCTTCCTTCACCCTCGCCCTCATCTCGGTGAGAAAGCCCTCTCTGCCCATGGCCCAGTCACGCCCTCTCCTCTGGCTTCCAGGTTTGACTGCGTGTGAGGCACCCCAAGGATGAATTTATGATCTCCACACCCCACTAGCTGGCAGGTTCCCTGAGGCTAGGGACCCTGCCCCTGGCACCCTAGACCGTGGCACACAGCAAGTGCCCAAGAAATGAACAGTGACAGAGTCAGTAGAGAAAACAATCAGGTCCACACGAAGACCTTCCGAATTTCATTGACTCAAAGGCGATTTAGAAGCTGGGCGTCATGGCGTACACGTGAGTCCCAGCACTTAGGAGGCTGAAGCAGGAGGAGGGGTGAGTCAGAGGCCATGGTGGGCTACACAGTGAGTTTAAGACCAGCCTGAACTGCATAGCAAAACCCTGTCTCAAAAAAACAAAACACAAAAGCAAAAGTTAAAAAACAAAGGGCCCTGACTGGCAGGCACATGAGACTTTGGAGGTGGTGAAACGAAACCAGCTGTGTGGTTCAGAACTGGTAAATCACAGAAGTTCTAATGTTCCGAAGTCCCGTCATCTGCTCAGGCGGATGACAGTGGCCTCTGTGGAGGGAGATGTGAGCCAGAACGACTGGGTGGTCAGGAGGCAGGGTTGTGGGGTTCAGGCAGAAGCCACAGGAGTGCAAGGGCCCTGAGGAGGAGCCAGGCTGGCTGAGGGGGAGCAGATGTGAATGCATGGCCCCATCTCTGCTGCCACAAGTCTGCTAGTGAGTCTGACCTCGAGGCAGCAGGCAGCGCTACTGGGGAACTCCAAAAGCTCCGGGTGTTTAGTCCTGGGGTCGAGGGAGCGAGGCCTGGGGCAGTGCTGGCTAACTGGATGACGGGACTGGCTCTGAACACAGGGTACAGGCCACCTCTGTGGTCATGGGTCCACCTCAGGGACCAACACATACCTCATGTTGAAGGGGGCCATCAGCCGTACCACGTACTGCCGATCCTTGGGGAGCTTGAGCTTGGGGATCTTCGAGGGGTCGAAGTCTGGCGGGTAGTATTTCTGCAGAGAGGAAGGACGCAGTCAGGGCTGGCAGAGGCAGGACATGGACAGAGAAAAGGGGGACACGGGAGCACCCCCAGCTCGGTGCTTTGCAGGGCATCCTCACCGGTCTCAGTCCCTGTATGTTCTCACGGCTGTGGTCAACCACAGCCCAATGACTCCAGGTACCACTGGCCAGAGCCAATCCTGGGGGCACAGTCAGGGTGAGGGGACCGCGCAACCTTCCAGAACCTTTCCCCGGGAAAGCTACAGGTCATTTGACTTCCCCAAGGACTGAGGACAGCACCTGTGAGATCTTGCCACCCTGGGCAGCTCCTAGGGACCCAGTCATGTAGCCCCTTCTGGCTGGCACCGAGACTCCAGACTCCCGGAAGAGCAGGGGCTCAGCATAAACCACGCTGTTGGCACAAATGACATGGGCACCATGGCCACTTCTACCAGGGAGGTGGGAATGACTCTGAAATCAAGTTCCCAGTTGCCAGCCACTGGCAAATCCCTACAAGCAGACCGATCTTGCTCTCTCTCTCTCCTTTCCTCTCTCCCCGCTTCCACACTGAGGACAGAACCCAGTGCCTTCACAATGAGCTCTATCCCCAGCCCTTTTTAAGTTTTCATTTTGTGACAGGGTCTCACTATGTAGTCTAGGCTGTGTCAGAGCTGGTGATCCTCCTGCCTCAGCCTCCTAGAGTGCTGTGATGACAGGTGGGTGCCACTGCATCCCAGTCACAGGCCTGCTACCTTAATTTTCTGCCCAGAGGGGCTGGGGATTTAGCTCAGCAGCAAAGCGCCTGCCTGGCAAGCGCAAGGTCGTGAGTTCGGTTCCCGGTACCGGAGAAAAACCAAAAAAAA
>NW_004955495.1:4604428-4620214 GCF_000276665.1 Chinchilla lanigera
TGTAACCCCATTAGAAAGGCAGAAAATAAGGCACCCTGCTTTGTGCACCCCGTGCGCACAGGAAACATTATTTCCTTTGCCTCAAGGAACCCCTGAAAAGACGCCAGGAGGCAGAGAGCAAAAGGTACCCATTTTACACAAGAAACTGTGTCTCCCCAAGTCAGCCACGCTGAATTGATGACTGGAGGCAACAGCTATGGTACAGTGTAGGAATACACTCTACTAGCCTCCTGCTGTTCCCTCAACAGAATTGGGGAGAGGTCAGGTAACTGGGAGGCTCCCTCCCCAACACAACCAAAGCACCGGGCAAAAATCAGAAACCAGCAGGGCGTGGTGGCGCACGCCTGTAATCCCAGCACTCAAGAGGCTGAGGCAGGAGGATCGTTGCGAGTTCAAGGCAAGCCTGGGCTACAAAGTGAGCTCCAGCCCATCCTGAACTACATAGAGAGACCCTGTCTCAAAAAGACCCAAAAAAAAAAAAAAAAAAAGAAAATCAGAAACCGCTACAAGGAACATGATTGGCTAGAGACACTGCGAGGGGCGGGGCTTAGCAGTCATCTCCCAAAGCAGCTTGGACTTGCGCGGCCAGCATCCGAGGGAGGCCCCGCCCCCAGAGCAAGGGATTGGACAGTTAACGATCCCAAGGTCCGCCCCCCACGCACAAGTCCCGCGCGCACCCGGAAGGGAAGGCTCGCGAAGGCCCACCTCCCAGAGAAGGCGATTCGGGAGAGTTTGGGAAGCCCCGCCCCGCGACAGACCGTTGACAAGGAAAATGTTCCAAAAGGAATCACAGGAGACCAGACTCTCCTGGAATTTCCAGATGTGACGCTCTGGGTAGAAAACCTCAGTCGCTAAACACTTACATTTAGAACTTTCCGTTCCGACATCTTCGCTTCCTATTCGTCTCACTGCTCTGGAGAACTGATTAGGTATTTAATAAGCGTCTCTGGCAGAGCCCCGCACTTCCGTTTACGTCACTTCCTCTAGCCTCTTATTAGCTGCGACATACACACCTGCCTTTCTCATTGGCTACAATGTCGGCCTATCAAACTTGTAGTCCGTCTATCTTTTCCTCCGGAGTTGCAAGCTCAGTAACGCGAAATAAAGGTTCTGGGGACCTTGTGGGTTTAAAAAACTTGGCTAGAGGCGCTACACCCGCTAAAAGTTGGCAGCAAATTAATAAAATTTTGTCCGGAAGCGAAGAAGATCTCAATCGGAACGCTCTCCGTGGTTCATTCTTTTATTCAGAAGTTATTCTCCTTTGTGCAGAGCTCTGGGAACTCACACAATGTTCCTGTCCTTCGTCCACACGGGCACTGGATGTCTGCACAACCACGGCGCCCCAGTTGGCTTTATGAGTCACAGGGATCGAATTAAAGATCAGCCGGGCGTGGTGCTGCACGTCTGACATCCCAGCGCTCGGGAGGCTGAGGCAGAAGGATCTCCACAAGTTCGAGGCCAGCCTGGGCTACAGAGTGAGTTTATAGGCCAACCTGAACTGCATAGTGAGACCCTGTCTCAAAAAGACAAAAACAAACAAAGAAACAAAAACCACCTAAAATAAAATAAAGATCAGGCTTCAAATACACAGATGTCCGCCCACTGTCTACCTGTGCCTTCCCTTTAACCGAGGTAGCCCACTTATTGCTTCCCAAGCCTCTTCTCTGCTTTCATAAACATCTATTCTGAGTTTTACACACCTTGCTTGGGCTCAAATGGAATTTCCAGTTTTAGTTTTCTCAGGAATCTTCCCACTGATTTCCATAGTGCTTCATTAGTTTGCATTCCCACCAACAATGTACACAAGTTCTGGGGCTGGGGATTTAGCTCCGCGGCACAGTGCCTGTCTTGCAAGCACAAGGTCCTGAGTTCGATTCCCAATCCAGGAGAAAACAACAACGACAACAAAAAAAAAGTGTAGAAGAGTTCCTTTTTCCCATGGCCTCACCAGCATGTTTTGTTTTGGTTTGGTTTAGTTTTTGGTTTTTTGAGACAAGGTCTCACTGTGTATCCCAGGTTGGCCTTCAACTTGAGATCCCCTGCCTCAACCTCCCAAGTGCTGGGATTACCACTATGTGCCACCATGCTGGACTCCAGCATTTGTTATTATTTGATTTCTTGATGATAGCCATTCTTTCTGGACTCTCAGTGTTGTTTTAAATCAGACCTTCCATTTCTAGAAAAAGATATACAACATTCCTGGCTGCGATAGCCTACAGCCTGCTGATACCAGAAAGAGAAACAGTTTATGAAGACCCTCCCACTTTGGGCTGAGAACTGATTTAGGTTTGAACTTATCTTTCATAAATTATTTTGGTAAGTTTTTGGTTTTGTTTTGTTTTGTTTTCAGTTTTGTTTTTGTTTTTGTCTTTTTGAGACAGGGTCTCGCTGTGCAGTTCAGACTGGCCTTGAGCTCACTTTGTAGCCCAGGCTGGTCTCGAACTCACAACAATCCTCCTGCCTCAGCCTCCTGAGTGCCACCAGGCCTGGCTGGTTTTGTTTTTTTGAGACAGGGTCTCACTAGGTAGTTCAGGCTGGCCTTGAACTCACTATGTAGCCCAGTCTGGCCTTAAACTCGAGGCGATCCTCATGCCTCAGCCTGCTGAATGCTGGGATTATAGGCATTCACCACCTTGCCAGGTTTTTGGTAAGTTTCTTACATGATTTAGGACACCAAGGGAACACTAACCCCCTAGAAAAAGGACAGGAAGATATTTTGCAATTCCAAAGTAAGTTCTATGAAAGATGTTGATAAACATCACAAGCGTCCTAGTCCCCTAAACCCCAGGAGCAACCGTTGTGTGTGTAAAGATGTGCAAGCTTGGACTCGGCGCCGATACCCTCATGGCTGCCTGACTTCTTGCTTGGACATGTAAATCTCTCTGCACCTGCTTTAGGAAATCCACCTCTCCTCTGTGTGGCCACCTGAATGCTTTCCAGGAAGACACAAAGGACAGAGGCCCCCGAAGATGGGTCCTGGAGGTAACAGTTTCACCCACACCATGCTTCCTGCCCTATTAGGAGACAGTGAGAAGTCCCTCACCACATGCACCCCTCGACCTTGGCCCTCCCCACTTCTAGAACTGTGAGCTAAATTATTATCTGCTCATTATAAATCACCCAGTGTAGCCAGTGTGGTGGTGCACACTTGTAATCCCAGCACTCGGGCGGCTGAGGCAGGAGGATCATTGTGAGTGCAAGACCACCCTGGGCTGCAAAGTGAGGTCAAGGCCAGCCTGAACTGCATAGCAAGACCCTGTCTCAAAAAGAAAGAAATAAAATAAAATAAATAAATACATAAAAGGATAGGCGGGGCTGGTTCCCTCTGGAGGCTCCACGGGAGAACCATGTTCCTTCACTTTCCCACAGTAGCCTTCTGCTTTCCTTGGCTTGTGGCTCTGCATCAACCTCTACTCCCAGTGTCTCTTGGCCTCTGTCTCACCATGATCCTCTGCCTGCATCTTATAAGGATCCTTGTGATCACATTGGGCTCATTCACATAATCTGGAATAGCTCCCATTAATACTTCATTGTGTTTTGCAGGGTGTCATGGTGCGCAACTGTATGACCAGTGCTTGGGAGGCTGAGGCGGGAGGACTGCTGTTTGATCCTCCTGCCTCAGCCTCCTGAGTAGCTGGGATTACCGATGTGTGCCACCAAACCTGGCTGACTTCCATTAATATAATGAAAGATCTTTCATCATTAAGGCCCCTCAAGTGTTTCAAGTGAGTCACACTACAAGGCCCCTTTTGCTGTGGCAGGTAAGTGTATGTCCAGGCTCTGGGGATAGGTCGTCACTGTCTTTGGGGTCATTACTCTGCCTGCCACAGACAGGCTCATCAGGAACAGCTTCTCTGCACAGGGGTCTTTTGAGCTGAGAGCTGAGTGAAATACGTAGACAAGCCCAGCAGATTTAGATCGGGTGCGTTTCCTGCTCCTCAGAGAAACCTTCCAAGAGCCTCATGTCCCATTGCATCTATTGGCAGCAACCAGATGTGGGCAACATTTTGTTTTAGTCTGTCGGAGGCAGGGTCTCACTATGTAGACCCCAAATTCACTGTGGCCTTGAACTCACTATGTAGGCCAAACTGGCCTCAAATGCTCAGAAATCCTCCTGCTTCAGCCTTCAAAGTACTGGGATTACAAATGTATGCCACCACACCCTCCTCCAGAGGTGGGGCTTTTTGAAGGGGATTGGGCCATGGGGCTTCTCAGTGGATTCTTCTGCTGATAGGTTTGTACCTGAATGTGCTCTTGGAAGTGGGCCCAGGTGGTAGGAGGTGGATCACTCGGTCTCTTTCTCTCTACTTGGGATTGCAATTGGGGCCTTCACATTGAACTACATCCCCAGCCTTTTTTTTTCATGTTTTTATTTTGAGACAAGATCTCCCTAAGTCACTAAGGTACCCAGGCTGGGCTGAAATTTGAGATTTTCCTGCTTCAGCCTCCCAGAGGGCTGGGATGACAGGCACACATTCCTCACCTGGCTCTTTTTTTTTTAGTACATGTTTGTGGTATGTAAAGACTACAGTCACCAAGGGGAGCGGGTACAGGTAAACAACACACCTTTTTTTTGGTCTTTTTTGAGACAGAGTTTCATTATGCAGTTCAAGCTGAACTTAAGCTCACTTTGTAGCCCACGCTAGCCTGAAACTCACAGCAATCCTCCTGCCTCAGCCTCCTGAGTGCTGGGATTACAGGCGTGTGCCACCATACCTGGCACAACACATTTTAATTCTGTTTTTTTCATCCCCTTCACCTCTCTTCCCTTCTCTCTCCCTCCATCTCTTGATCCCCTTCCCATTTGCCAAGGATCTATGTCCCTATTTTCTATTGTGTATCTTTTATTTTGCTCTTTGATTCATTTATACTTTGGATTTTTCATATAATAGAAAGCAAGCAATATTTAAGAGTATGTGTCTGATTTATTTCACTTAACATTATGGTCTCAAGATGCACCCATTTAGCTAGAAATGTCTTAGGGTATCCTTCTTTATAGCAGAGTAGTACTCCATTGTAGGTTAATACCACATTTTCTCTATCCATCCATCTGATGCACATGTAGGCTCATTCCAAGCTTTAGCTCTTATGAAGTATGCTGCTATAAACATGGGCATGCATGCGTCACTGTAACGTGACATCTCTAAGTCTTTCAGAAAGATACCCACAAAAGGGAATAGCTGGGTCAAATGGAACTTCTAGTTTTGTTTTTTTAAAGAATCTCCATACTGATTTCCATGGTGGTTTCCTAGTTTCCACCCTCACCAGCAGTGTAGATGCCTCCTTTCCCAGCAGCCTCGCCAGCACTCGGTGTCACCTGATTTCCGGATGACAACCGCTCTTTCCGGGCCAAGATGGACTGGCTCACTCTTAGGTCAGCACAGAAAAGATGGACACTGGGAAGGACCCAGCAACGATTCCTTTCTAATTTAATTTTGTTAAAAGCGCCTCCCGTTCGCAGCTGCCCTGTGATCAAGGGAAACAGCACAGCCCTTTTCCACAGATTGGAAAACTGAGGCTCAGAGGCGAAGTCACTTGCCCAAGGTGGCCCAGCCGCTGGGCGGCAGCAGTCAGGGCCAAATCCCAAGCCGAGAGGATCCCAGACCCTCCCAGAGGACAGCAGCAGTGGGGGCCCAGGCCCCAGGCCCCCTGTGGGTGCTGGGAGGCCCCCACTACTTGCCCGGGGCCGTGAGGGTGACAGCAGGGGGGCTCCAGTCGCTCAGCTCCCCGGAGTCCGTGAGGTCCTGCGCAGCCACCTGGACGAAATACCTGGCCCGGGGCCGCACAAACTTGAGGATGAGCGATGTGGCTTCGACGGGGCCCACCTGCGAGCAGAGAGAGTGCGGGGTCGTGGATGGAGGAGATAGGGGCGCTCCTGCACCCAGAAGCAACCCTTGCCTGGCACAAGCCCGGGACGCTGATCCCAACAGACCGGTGTACACTGCAGGCCTTACATCTCCCTGCTACGCTTTGCATGTGGCTTCAGTGTCCTCCGAGGGTTCTGGTGCTGAAATTTCATCCCCAGTGCAAGTGAGGAGAAGATGGAAACTTCTGGCCACAGTGGCACAGCCCTCCTATCCCAGTGATTCTGGAGGCTGAGGCAGGAGGATCTCAAGTTGCCCCTACCCTGGGCAACTTATCGAGACTCTATCTCTCTCTTTCTATTTTCTTTTTTTTGTTTGTTTGTTTTTCTCCAGTACCAGTAATCGAACTCACGACCTTGCGCTTGCCAGGCAGGCGCTGTGCCTCTGAGCTAAATCCCCAGCCCGAGACTCTGTCTCTAAATAAAATTATAATAAAGACTCACTAGCACTTGTTTTGTTTTTATTTATTTATTTATTTATTTTTGTGAGACAAGAGTCTCACTATGCAATTCAGGCTGGACTTGAATTCACTATGCAGCCCAGGTTGGTGGCCCTCCTACCCCAGCCTCCCTCTGGGATCATAGGTAGCACCACCACACTGAGCTTTTTCTGAATATTTTTATCCCCAGTTCATTGAGCTGGTGACTGCAGAACCCACACATACAGAGGGCCAACTGTATATTCAGAGAATTGGGCCAACAGTTGTTCTAAATTAAAAACCAAAGACCCAAGCTGGGTGTCTTGGCGAATATCTATACTCTGGCATCTCTCACTGAGTACAAGATGGTCGAGGTCCAGCTCCTCTTCCTGGATGAGTAATATTCCAGCATGTGGACAGACCACTGTGTGTGTCTCCGGCTGGCTTTTGCATGAGCTCTGCCCTCCACCAGCTGTCCCCTGCCGGTCCCCTCCTCCTCCTCACCTGGCGGAAGTGCATGGCTCCGTGCCGCCTGTAGCGAATCCAGTACTTGAGAGAGAAGATCTCTGGGAAAGGCCAGGACCGAGGGGGCTCCCACTGCACCTGGAGCTGCCGCCCCGCGAGGGGGCTCAAGCGCACGCCTTCCGGGGGGTCGGGTTTGACTGGTGGCGCGGCAGGAAGGAGAGTTAGGGGCGGAAGCTCACTCATTCGTTCAACCGAGTTTGCACTGTCCCTCCCTGCTGTCGTGGGGATGGAAGCCACGGCCTCGCACACGTTAGGCCGGAGCTCACCACTGAGCTACACCCCAGCCGGTTTTAAAATTTTCTTTTGAGACAGCATCTCGATAAGTTGCCCAGCCTGGCCTCAAACTGTGTGACCTTCTTGCCTCAGCTTCCTGCGTAGCTGGGATGACAGGTGCGTGCCACCACACCCAGCTTACAGTGGTTTTTGAGACATAAAACAATATCCCCAAACTCACCATTTCAAAGAGTACAATTCAACGGTCTTCAGCGCTTTCACAAAGCTTGGCGGACATCGCTTCTAGTTCTAGACCCTTACCTAACTCTAGAACATTCTCCTCGCCCTGGAAGGAAGCCCTGTCCCCACGAGCAGTCGCCCTCCGCTACGAGCCCTCAGCACCAACAGATCCACTTCCTGTCTTTGGATCGCCTGTCCTGGGCATTTCCTATCCATGGAGTTACACGCTGTATCCTTCTGTGTCTGGTGTCTCTCACTGAGCACGGTGTCCTCGAGAACCGTCCACGTGCCAGCGTGTGTCAGAACTGATCTAAGTGCAAGGCCTGTGGCCCTTGGGGGAGAACTCGAGCTTTTGCACGAGGTAGGTGGGACCCACGGAGGGCTCTAGGCAGGGGCAGGACAGAGCCTCATTCAGAACTCACGGGCGCCCCCTGGTGGGAGCCATTGGAAGTGACTGCGCTTGTCCCGCGAGTGACGCGGGGCCTGGACTGGGGGAGGCAGAGGCGGGAAGAACGGGGGTGACCCGCAGGAGGCAGGGAGGAGAGAGGAGACTCACTGATGCGCTCGGGCACGAAGGGCACGAAGGTGCTGCGGGCGCCCGCGGGGTGCACGGCGGTGACGTTGAGCACGTAGGGGACCGCGGAGAACAGCTGGATGTCGGGGATGGAGCAGCGCGGGGTCTCCGGGACGGGCTGCAGGCAGGGCCGGCTCTCCCCCTGCGCGGCCACACCAAGCCTGGACACGGGTGGCACCGTGAGGATCCCTAGTCTCCTGGACCCCAAGCAGGCGGCACAGGGTCCCTGCCCGCCTTGGCGCCGAGCTGGGGGAGCCCTGGGCGGCCAGGGTTCAGGGTAACACCGCCCAGGGAGAAGCTCGGCTTCCGGGATCCCCGCAACAGCCACGCCCCAGCTTCTGTCTGTTCGGAAACCGGGTCTCACTGTGGAGTCCGGGCTGGGCTCGAACCCATCCTGCCTCAGTCTCCTGAGTGCTGGGGTCACAGGCGCGGCGCACCGCCACCCCCGCCAGCTACATTCCAAATTTTGAATCCCAACATTTGGCAGGTCAGTGAATTCATAGACTCTGGAATCTGAAATAAAAACTCTCCTTTTTTTTTTTTCATCTTTTTGAGACAGGGTCTCGCCCTGCAGTTCAGGCTGGCCTTGAGCTCACTTTGTAGCCCAGGCTGGTCTCGAACTCGCAACGATCCTCCTGCCTCAGCCGCCCCCTCCGCCCCCGCCCCCGCCGCCCAGTGCTGGGATTACAGGCGTGCGCCACCACGCCCAGCCCGAAACTCTCCATTTTGGACACCCTAAGATCAGGTTTTTTTTATTTTTAAAATGGTCATTTCTGCAGTATCAGGCATAAAACCTGGAGACTCGAGCATGCTAGGCAACACATCTCCAGCTCTTTTTATTTTATTTTGAGGCAGTTCCCCAGGCTAAGCTATCCTGGCTAAGTTCCCCAGGATAGCTTTGGAAGTTGAGATCTTCCTGCCTCAGCCTCCTGAGTAGCTGTGATTAAACATATATCCAGACCAGGCCATTGAGATGTCTGACAGACTTTGCAGACCAGTGGAGCATCATGTGATAGAAGTTTTTTTGCAACATTCACAATATTCTATTTCCTTTTATGTATTTGTTATTTCTGCGGTGCTGGGGATGGAAACCAAGTAATTTCTGATGCTAAGGAAGTGCTCATTACTGAGCTGCACCTCCAGCTCGAAACTAATGTTTTGGAAAGAAAAGAAAAGGAAACACACAAAGCAATGCCAGAAAAGAAACTAATATTTTGTGTATTCATCTCACAAGATATCAAATGAACTTATAAATGTTAATATGTAAATCAAATATAAAGATGTAAACATTAATAAAATTGCATTAAATTATGTTAAGTGATAAATACTTGTATTTTCTTTCTGTCTTTTTTTTTTTTTTGAACTCAGGATCTTGCAGTTGCCAGGCAGATGCTTGTACCACTGAACTTTATATCCCTGGCCTGATACTTGTAATATTTAGATTCTACTTAAGTTAGATACTGAATATCACCCACGATTTTCCTTTCTTTGTTTCTTTGTTTCTTTGTTTCTTTGTTTCTTTGTTTCTTTCTTTCTTTCTTTCTTTCTTTCTTTCTTTCTTTCTTTTTTCTTTCTTTCTTTCCTCCTCTTCCTCCTTTCTCCCTCCCTCCCTCTCTCTCTCTCTCTCTCTCTCTCTCTCTCTGTGGTATAGGGGATAAAATCAGGGCTGTAGCACATGCTAGTCAGGGGCTCAGCACTGAGCTGCACCCCCAGCCCTTTTTAAATTTTATTTTGAGCGAGGGTCTCACTGCATTGGCCAGGCTAGCTTCAAACTTTCACATTTATGATTCTCCTGCCTCAGCCTCTCAAGTGCTAGATGACAGGTGTTCCCACTACACCCAGCTGGGAAGTGTTTTTCTATTGGCCATCACCGCTCTAGGTTTGGGGTTTGGAACACCTGAGGCCACCACCGCAGCCTCTGACCTCTCCCAAAGGCCCCTTGTCCCACCAACCCTGTCAGTGCCTCTGACCTGTATGTGGCGATGAAGGAGGTGGCCGTGGTGCGGTTGGGTGCCCATGGCAGTGTCCAGGAGCAGTCCACAGCAACCGGGTACCTGGCGGCCCAGCACTGCACCTGAGGCTGGCTCGGAGTCCCTGGGGCCCCAGAAGACAGGAAGGAGCATGAGCTTCCAATTTACCCCTAGATTGCCAGAGCCCAGGCAGGAGCTGTCAGCTCATTCCTCAGACAGGGAAAGTGAAGCTTCAGGAGCCAGAAGGCTGGGCGTGGTGGCATACAGCTGTAGTCCCAGCCATTCAGGAAGCCGAGTCAGGAGGATCTCAAGTTCCAAGCAAGCCTGGGCTACATAGGAAGGCCCTTTTTCAAAATGCTCAGGGCTAGAGCATTTGACTGCAATATTTTTAAAAATTTACAAAGGGCTAGGGGTGCAGCTAGCATATGAGGGGGCTTGGTTCAGTCCCCAGCGCTTCATTGCAAGAAAGAGCCAGGGGTACCAGGTAAGAGAGGAGTTTCCTGCATCCCCTTTTGTAACACTTTTCCTTCAAAGTACATGGACACCTGTTCTACTCCAAAATGAAAGCATTTGGGGGCTGGGGATTTAGCTCAGCAGCACAGCGCCTGCCTGGCAAGCACAAGGTTGTGAGTTCCATTCCCCGTACCAGAAAAAACAAAAAACAAACAAACAAAAAAAAAAAAAGAAAGCATTCAACTCAAATTCATACCCAGATCAACCCTCTCTGTATCTGTAGGAATTGCTCCCAGGAGCCCCACCACACAGAAATCTGTGGATAATCAAGTTCCTGACATAGCAGAGTGCGGTATTTGCATAGAACCTGCACAATTCCTCCTACAGACTTTAAATCACCGCTACCCGCCTTTTGGGAGAAGGTTGAGGTAGGGTCTTACTATATAGTGCAGGCTGGCCTTGAGCTCACTATGAAGGCCAGATCGGCCTCGAACTCCAAGTGGTCCTCCTGCCTCAGCCTCCTGAGAGCTGGGGGTACAGGCGTGTGCCACCACGCCCGGCAGTTGGCTCCTAACATTTTTTTTTTCCCCCCTGGTACCGGGAATCGGACTGACGGCCTTGCGCTTGCCAGGCAGGCGCTGTGCCACTGAGCTAAATCCTTAGCTCAACTCCTAACATTTTTGATCCAAGTCTAAGATCAGGGTCGAGTCCCCAGACAATGTCCCTCTAGCCGGGTCCCCCATCTCAGGAGTCCCACATACCTTCCTCTCCCCGACAGGACAGGCAGCCACTCCAGAGGGCGAGGGCCAGGAGCAGCCTCGGGGTCATGCTTGCGGGCTTCTGTGGCTCCTGCTCTCCGGGGGGTTGGGGTGGGGACACGGAAACCAGCCCAGAAGGCCAGGGACCGGCTCGGGGAAAGCCCAGCGCCACGCTGGGTCCCCCAGGGCTGACTCACGGGCCGGGTTTGTGGGGCTGCTGGAGGGTGTCCGGGTGTCACAATCTTTCCCAGTCCCCTCACTGGCCACCCAGCTCGGGGGTGGAATTCCCTGAGGGCGGGGGAAGGGAGGAGGCTGAGAAAGGGAGAAGTGACCCCAGCGGCCTTTCCCAGCACAGCGGGTGTGTGTGTCCCTTCCTTCCGGCAGCAGCAGTGACAGGGAAACCCCAGGGAAGGGGATGAGGACTCAGAGAAAGACAGGGACAGGAGAGGGCAGAGAGATAGAGGTGCAAAGAGACCCAAAGATCAGCTGGGTGTGGTGGTGCGCACCTGTCATCACAGCACTCTGGGAGGCTGAGGCAGAAGGGTTCCCTCTCCGGTTCCAGGACACAGAGATGCAGACACCCAGTCTTGGGGAGGCAGTCGTGACCCTCAGATATTCTCCACGTGATGGGGACACCCAGGGACACGCCAAGGCCCCCCCCCCCCGTGTCCTGTCCCTGCCCAGGACACACCAGGAAATCCCCAAAGACAAGATGGACCCGCTCAGGGAAGGAATTCCCGACAGCTGCCTCCCCTCCCTGGGCCATAAGGGCCAGAAGTAGCCTGTGGGGATTTTGGGGGACTTGCCAAAGAGCAGGGAGCAAGCCGCGAGCTGGGGGGCAGGGGTTAGGGCCTGGCTGCCACCTGTGGTGAGGTTTGAGGTAGGAAAGGAGGTTAATTAAGAATTGTGGATCATGCTCAGTGGTACACACTGGTGACCCAGCACTCTGGGAAGCAGAGGCGGGAGAATCACAAGTTCAAACCCACATTGGGCAACTTAGCAGCTTAGCAAGACCCTGTATGAGTTTTGGACTTGACTTGCTCTTCTTTTTGTAAGAGGGTTCAGGTTTGGGCTAGAGACATAGCTCAGTGGCACAAGCGCCTGCCTAGCAAGCACAAGGTCCTGAGTTTGATTCCCCATACAAAAAAAAAAAGAGGGTTCAGGTTCAACATTAGGTTGTTTATTTGCACTCGCTCTATTTTCCTGATATGGGTACTTACGGCTATAAATTCCCCTCGCAGGACTGCTTTCGTTGTGTCCCATAAGTTCGGGCATGTTGTATTGGCATTATCATTTAACTGTAGAAGCTAATTTCTTCTTTAATTGCATCTGTGACCCACTGGTTGTTCAGGAGGGTGCTATTTAGTTTCCATGTCTTTATGATGTTTTTGTGGTTTCTTTTGCCATTGATTTCCAATTTCATTGTATTATGGGCTGATAATATGCATAGGAAAATTTCAATTCCTTTGCATTGGGGGCTGGGGATTTAGCTCAGTGGCACAACGCCTGCCTGGCAAGCGCAACGTCATGAGTTCAATCCTGGTACGGGGAAAAAAAAAATTCCTTTGCATTTATTTAAGCATGTTCTGTGAGCTAGTATGGGGTCTATTTTGGAGAGCATCTCATGTGTAGCTGAGAAGAAAGTGTATTCTGATGTAGCGGGGTAGAACACTCTGTAGACATCTACTAACTATATTTGTTCAAAATTTTGGTTTAGGGGCTGGGGATATAGCTCAGTGGTGTAAGTGCCTGCCTGGCAAGTGCAAGGTCATGAGTTTGATCCCCAGTACTGGGGGGTTGGTTTAGTTCTGATATTTCATTGTTGAATTTTTTTCTCTAGTTGAGCTGTCTATTTGTGACAGTGTGGTATTAAGGTTTCCCATTACAATTGTATTAGTGCTTATCTGATTATTCTATTCTGTTAATATGTTTATATAGTTGGGTACAGTGGTATTTTTTGGTGCATATATATTTATGGCTGTTATCTCTTCCTCTTGGTTTGTTCCCTTTGGAAGGATGCAGTGATTGTCTTTGTCTCTCCTAATCAGTCTTGCCTTGAAATCCATTTTGTCTACAAATAGAATAGCTACCCATTTTTTTTCCAGGTTCCTGTTACATGGAATATTGTTTTTGCTCCTTTGACTTGGAGTTTAACTAAATATGTTTATTTGCTGGGTGTGGTGCACACCTATAATCCCAGCACTTGGAAGGCTGAGGCAGGAGGATCCCACAAGTTCCAGCCCAGCCTGGGGTACATAGTGAGTTCAAGGCCAGCCTGAGCTACATATCGAGACCTGTCTCAAAAAAATACATACATATATACATACATACATGCATACATACATATATACATGATTTTTTTTCTATGTAGTATATTATTGGATTTTGTTTCTTGATCCATTCTGCCAGTTTCTTTTTATTAATTGAGACAGGGTCTCACTATGCAGTTCCGGCTGGACTTAAGCTCACATTGTAGCTTAGGCTCATCTTGAACTTGCGATGATCCTCCTGCCTCAGCCTCCCAAGTGGAGACCATTAATATTGATTATGATAACTGATACGTTTTGACTTATTCTTGTCATGTTATTTTCTTGTTGTTGGTTCCCTTTTTTCCCTGTGTTTAATTACTTGTCTTGGCTGATGGAGTCATTCTGTTGTGCTTCCTGGAGTTGCAGTCCTTGTTATCTCTTTCTAGAATGTCTTTCAGAACCACCTGGAGTGCTAGTTTGGTGGTCATGAATTTCCTCAGGTGTTCTTTGTCATGGAAGTATCTTTTTTCTCTGTCAGTTTTGAAAGATAGTTTTGCAGGGTACATCAACCTGAGTTGGAGTTTGTTTTCTTTTAGGACTTGAAATATTTCACTCTAAGCTCTCCTTGACTTGAGGGTTTGTGTTGAGAAGTCAGCTGTGATTCTGATGGGCTTTCCTTCATAGGTGATTTGTTTCTTTCCTCTAACAGCCTTTAATATTCTGTTCTTGTGTTGAATTTCTATTTTATTTTTGGTACTGGAAATTGAACTCACAACGTCATGCTTGCCAGGCAGGTGCTGTGCTACTGAGCTATATCCCCAGCCCATGTTGAATTTCTTGAATCTTGACTATTATATGCGCTGGTGTAGATTTTTTTGATCATGGCTAATTGGAGTTCTGTATACTTCACTTATTGTATGTCAAATTCTTTTTCTCTGCTTGGAAATTTTTCTGCCATTACTTCTGTAAACAGATTTTTAATGTCATGTGTGCTATCTCCTGCTTTTGTATTTATTTATTTGGCACCAGGAATCGAACTCAGGACCTCATGCTTGCCAGGCAGGTGCTGTGCTGCTGAGCTATAACCTGAGCCCTCCTGCTTTTTTATTTATTTATTTATTTATTTATTTATTTATTTATTTATCTTTGGTACTGGAACTCAAACTCAGGACCTTGGGCTTGCCAGGGAGGCACTATGCTGCTGAGCTATATCCCTCACCCAGCTCCTGCTTTTTTTTCTGTCTTTTTTTTATTTTAAAGAGTAAAAGAAGGATAACATAGTAATAGGGGAGGCTTACCAAATTACAGACAAAGTGGTAGGAAATTATCAATGGTTATTGTTTTACATATTGTTATCTACAAGATAGTTTCTCAGGAAAACAAATAGACAAATAATAGTGAGTTACAGACAAAAGAGGTAGGAGATTATCAATAGTTGTTGTACTATACTTTGGTATCTTCAAAGTGGCTTCTAAAGCCAGCTCCTGTTTTTTATTGACTGTGGTCAATCTTATGCTATTCTTCTTTGCATCATCTAGCCACTCCTGGATTGATTTCTCATAGTCCCTTTTAGAAATCTTTCTTTTCACGATCACTTCCTACAATCCTGTCTTCTGTATCAGATATTCTGTCGTCACATTGGTTCATTCTGCTGCATATAATCTCTCTTTTTTTTGTTGTTTTTAGTACTGGGAATCCAACTCATGACCTCATGCTTGCCAGGCAGGTACTGAGCCACTGAGCTATATCCCTCACCCTGCTGCATGTAATTTCTTTTTTTTTTTTTTTTCTTTTGGTTTTTTTGAGACAGGGTCTCACTAGGTAGTTCAAACTGGTCTTGAGCTCATTTTGCAGCCCAGGTTGCTCTCAAACTCACAATGATCCTCCTGCCTCACCTGCCTGAGTGCTGGGATTACAGGCATGTGCCACCATGCCCAGCTTGCTGCAAGTAATTTCAATGGGAATTTTAATCTCCTGGATATCTGTTTGAATGTTTCATGGATTCCATTTCTTTCCTATGTTGGGCATTTATGATTTCCACCATTTTCCTAAGCTCCTCCTTTTTATCTGTATCTGCTCTAGTCACTAAGCATGTCTTTCATCACAGTCACCATCTCTGCAGTTATTGGAGAGATTATTTCTGATTTTATTTTTTCTAGGGCCTTACTCATCTGCTTTTTTACTTCCACTGTTACCACTCCAGAGGGTCCAGGTGGGTGGCTTTTAAATTGTTCTACCTCACTGCCCCCTGGGTTTGCTTTAGGTGAGCTGGAAGTCTGAAGTTGCTTTTTTTTTCGGGGGGGGTTCTTTTTGAGACAGGGTCTCACTATGCAGTTCAGGCTGGCCTTGAACTCATTTATGTGGCCCAGGCTGGCTTCAAACTCACAACGATCCTCCTGCCTCAGCCTCCCAAGTGCTGGGATTACAGGTGTGCACCGCCACGCCCAGCCTTGAAGTTGCATCTTCCTTAAGCATCTTCTCCTGCTCTATTTTTCTTTCTGTCTTTTTTTTTTTTTTTTTTT
>NW_004955495.1:4620864-4624632 GCF_000276665.1 Chinchilla lanigera
TAAAAATTTTTTTGGTTTTTCTCCGGTACCGGGAACCGAACTCACGACCTTGCGCTTGTCAGGCAGGCGCTTTTGCCGCTGAGCTAAATCCCCAGCCCCGGTTTATTATTATTATTATTTTCTTTTTGAGACAAGGTCTCACTATGCAGTTCAGGCTGGCTGTGAACTCACTTTGCATCCCAGGCTGGCCTTCCTTGAACTTGCAGTGATCCTCATGCCTCAGCCTCCTGAGTGCAGGGATTACAGGCATGTGCCACCACACCTGGCCCACAGTACGGTTTTATTCCTGTGTTGGTGTTGAGGATGAGACATGGGCAGGAGCTAGTGACTCACAGATTGTCCAGTGGGGAGGGAGGGAATGCCAGCCTGACCAGAGTGTATGTAGGGACCACAAGGGGTGATGCTGCCAGCTAGGGAGGGACTCAGGCTGGTCCCTAAACGCCCACAGGCACGGTGGCCCCGTGGGGCTGGGAGAAACTGGTCCTCAGCGGCCCTGAGCCTGCAGCCGCTGCATCTGCAAGATCTGGGCGAGAATCCGCTGCACATCCTCATCCATCTGACCCTGGGGCCGGGAGCAGAGGGAGAAAGCGACCCTGCTGCACCTGTCCTGGCTTTCCAGTCCCCTCTGAGCACCCTCCCTCCTAATGTAAGGTGGAAGAAGCCAGGAGGGCCAGGCCTTGAGTGTCGCTGACTGGGCCAGCCTCCCGCTGTCTAGAGGGGAGACTGAGGCCGCAAGGGCAGCAGCAGCAGCGGGCACGAAGATCTGTAGATTTGCAGCTGAGAGTCCGCACCACTCACCTGGATGGCATAGAGCAGGTGGCTCCTGTACAAAGCCACCACGGCACAGTGGTCCCGGGCAGCATCCTGTGGCATGGGGAGGGGGAGGGGTGCTCAGCGGAGCAGGACCCCACCCCTCCCCGCCCACCAAGGGGAACCCAGAGCCTCGTTGCAGGAGGTGGGGCATCACGGGGCTGCGAATCCGCCCCGCCGCCCCGCGCATGCTCTAACACCCCTCCAGCCCCGCCCCCTCCCGCCAGCTGCGCGGGTGGCTGGACCTCCGGCCCTTCGTGTGTTGTCCCCCGTTTCCCTGCAGGCCTCACCGCCATCTGCTGCTGCAAAGCCTTCACCTGGCTGCGGAGGGCGTCCACCTCGGGGCTGGCCAGGGCGGCGGGCTGGTCTTTTAAGGCCTCCTTCAGGCTGAAGACTTCTTTGGAGAGTTCTGTGATCTGGAGATAGGGATGTAAGGGTGTCACCCTGAGCCCAGGCTGGGGGCTGGGAGCCTGGGGGGACAGCAGGAAGTGGCAAGGGGTCCAGATTCCAGGGGCTCACAGACTCCAGCGCCCACCCTAGGCCTAGTTTGACCCTCACCAGTTTTTGTAGTGTGGGTGAGCTAAGAACATGTCTCACACTTGCAGTTCACTTATTTGTTTGTTTGTTTGTTTGTTTAGCAGCTCTGGGGATGGAGCCCAGCACCAAAGGGAAAAGAACAGAACTTAAACCCTGGCTGAACCATTGCATGGCTGTGTGACCTTGGGCAAGTGGATTCACCTCTCTGTGCCCAAATTTCTTCAAGTAGGAATAATTAAAGCACCTATCAGCTGGGTGTGGTGGCAAGGTGCCTGTAATCTCCGCACTGGGGAGGCTGAGATGGCATCACCACCCCCGGGAGTACAGGGCCAGCTCAAGGCCAACCTGAACTACATAGTGAGGCCCTGTCTGAAAAAACAAAACCAAACCCGAAGCACCTGTCTGTGGGAACTTGACATGAGGATTAAATGGATGACTGTGTTAAATGCACAGCCTGGGGCCTGGGACTCAGTAAGCATTTAGTACGTATCACTGTGGTTCCAACTGGAACAGCGCAAGTCCTGGTGCGGCCTCCCCTGTGTGTCAGGGTCCCTCTGGCACAAGACAGCCTTAGATTCTTCCCCAGCTGTGCCAAGTGGGGACCCCTGGACACAGCGTGGGCCGGGGGCACTCACCTTCTTGTCCTTCTCCTTGGCTTTGTCCAGGGCTTCCTGGGCACGGCTCTGGGCCTCGCGTGCCCTTTCTGCCTCGGTACGCAGCCCCCGTAGCTGCTGCTCGGCCGTGGCCAGCTGGGCCTCAGCCGCGTGCCGTTCGCTCTTCATGAACAGAGCCTCCCGCTGCACCTGCGGCCCAAGCCCGGGTAAGATGCTGAGGACACGTGGTCCCCAAAATGCTTGGACCCTGTGTCCCTCTGGGCCTTCTGCTTTGTGCTAAGCACATTCCAGCCCAGGTCGACCACGAGGGGTTTCACCTATCAGAGTTCTGGGTTCCCCTTGGTCATACGAACATTCCAACCTTGTTGCCGTCCAGGTCTGACCTGTGAGCTGTGTGTCCTCAGGCAAATACATTAACCTCTCTGGGCCACATTTCCGGCCATTAAAATAAGGATAACATGAATTATGTGGATACCATGAACAAATAAATGAAATATGCTTATGTTGGTGCCAGGCACCTGGTAAGTGCTGTATTTGATTCATTGATATTATTATTATTATTATTATTATTTATTATCAAGCATGTTGTCTTCTCTGCCAGTGCTTTCAAAGCTGATACAGTACTGTTTTGTTTTGTTTTGCTTTGTTTTTGGTACCGGTACTGTAGACAGCAAACTTAGGTAGAAATATAGGCAGTCGGCCCAGGGCTGGGCCTAAAAGGGAGTCAGTGCAGAAGATGAGAACTCATCACAACGGTGGCTGGAGGTGCAGCTGAAGAAGATTAAAGTCACAATGGCCAGATTTACATCCTTCCCTAAGGGATAAATGGGAACGTGAGATTATGACACAGTCCCTCTGAGATTTCCCACATAAACAGACCTTTATCTCCTGAGGGCTGGGCCATCTTCTCTGACCCACTAAGACTACTAACAGTAAGATTTTTTTTTTTTTTTTCACGTACCGGGAATGGAACTCACGACCTTGTACTTGCCAGGCAGGCGCTGTGCCGCTGAGCTAAATCCCCAGCCTCCTAACACTAAGATTAAAGATAAGACTAAGACTGTAGGTTCTGGACCAAGGTTCATGACGTCACTCATACGCCATTGCTACTATTGGATCAATATTAGCCAAGAGGCTACACTTGTAATCTTACTGGTTGATTATAGTTGACTGGGATTTTGCTTTATGAAACTTTCGCAGAGAAGTGGGCTCGTTGGCCAGCTCCAGTCTCTCAAGAGCTATTCCTATTCCCCAATAAACTTTTCTATTCTTAACCTCCACTGCTCCTTAGAATCCACTCTTCAACTTCTGGGAGCACAAACTTGGCGTACCTGACACCTAGCGGGCTGGGAGTTACACATTTTTTCCCCTATATCATTGGAGTTGAACCCAGGGCCTTTGGAATGAGCTATATCCAGAGCCCTTTTTTATTTTTATTCTAAATTTTATTTATTTATTTACTCTTTTTGAAACAGGGTCTTGCTATGCAGTTCAGGCTGGCCTTGAGCTCACTTTGTAGCCCAGGCAGTGATCCTCCTGCCTCAGCCTCCCCAGTGCTGGGATTACAGTCTCCTCCTGCCTCAGCCTCCAGAGTGCTGGGATTGCAGGTGTAAGCCACCATGCCCAGCCCTTTTTTATTTTTAATTTTGAAATAGGGTGTCAAAACTGCACAGGCTATGCCAGGTGTGGTGGCGCACGCCTGTACTCCCAGGACTCGGGAGGCTGAGGTAGGAGGATTGTTGTGAGTTTGAGACCAGCCTGAACTGCATATCGAGACCCTGTCTCAAAAAGACAAAAAAAAAAAAAA